>NC_054386.1:27712159-28029886 GCF_017654675.1 Xenopus laevis
TCACAGGGGGTCACCATCTTGGAAAGTGTCTGTGACACTCACATGCTCAGTGGGCTCTGAGCAGCTGTTGAGAAGCTAAGCTTAGGGGTCGTCACAAATTAACCAGCAGAAAATGAGGTTGCCTGTAATATAAGCTGATGCTACAGGGCTGATTATTAAATTCTGATGCTAATTGCACTGGTTTCTGTGCTACCATGTAGTAATTATCTGTATTTATTACATAGCCTTATATTGTGACATTTCTATTCTATGTGTACTGTATATTCTGAGTGGGTCCTTAATCTCAGTAAGTGACAGCAGCACAGAGCATGTACAGTGAATCGGCAGAAAAGTAGATGGGGGCTACTGGGGAATCTTTGGAGACACAGATCTTTACTGCTAAAGGTCTGTGGTTGCCATGGGCTGGTACAGAAGCCCAAAACATATTGTACAACATTTCTAGCTACTTCTTTAGTTCTCCTTTAAGAGATGCAGGGTTTCTGTTGTTTCCTCCACTAAGTGTCATGTAATTGCTACATACAAAGTATTAGATCATCTCTCTCGGCTGCATCAGAAAAGTTTGGGTCCCCGATGCGAAATCTTTTTTTTTTTTGGGCATCCCAAAGCTGTAGAGAAATGAGGACCCCACTTGGCTTTATTCAATGTCTAACCCCCCTTGCAACTTACCCTTCAATCCATAATTAAAGGGCCTTGCCCTGTGTCCTATAATAATGTGTTGGGGGTCAAACAGACTGGGGCGCCCAGTTACCTTTCTAGCTTACTTTCTTCCCCGTTTGCTCTCTCTGCAGTATGTTAATGGGGGGTGCCTGGAAGAGCTATTGGCGACTAAAGAGATCCCCCTCAGCTGGAGACACAAAGTGGAACTGTCCTGTGACATCAGCAGGGGGATGGTCTATCTGCACTCCAAAAATATCTACCACCGGGACCTCAATTCCAAGGTACGGGTGCCTACACAGGACATTCTGTTGCCCCATTATGGATGTCCACATTTTTCTATCCTCTGTTCTGATTGTTTCACAGAACTGCCTGATCAGGGTTACCCCACGAGGCAGGGAGGCTGTGGTCACGGATTTTGGCCTCGCTCGGGAGGTTGGGGAGATGTCATTGAAGAATGGGGAACGCAAATTGTCCCTGGTTGGATCCGCCTTTTGGATGGCGCCAGAGATGCTGCGGGGGGAGCCTTATGATAGAAAGGTAGGCGGCACTTTGAAGCTGGTCATTACGCCATTTGGATACACAAGCTTTGGGGCGCAGAAGGCCCAAGGTGCTCATTACTCACTGCCAGCCTACATAGAGTAGACATGCATCTAAGGGGCCCAATTTGGCACCCCTTACACATGTTAGAACCCATTATGTTGACAGCGCTGAAATCTGCAATTTTTTTGTCTTTCTCAGGTCGACATCTTTTCCTTCGGGATCGTTCTGTGTGAAATCCTGGGCCGGATCCCTGCCGACCCAGAGATCCTGCCGCGCACGCGGGTAAGACCCCTCCTTTGCTGCCTGAGCCGATAGTAGGACAAGGAACAAGCAAAAATAAATGTTTTTGCCTATGATGTAATATCCCCGGGGGGGGGTGATCTATTGCTTGCAGTGCTAGAACTTCCAGCCCCCCCCCATTCTCCTGTTGTATATGACGCCACAATGGGGTGAGAATGAAAGACATTGTGACATCAATCTTCCCATTCTTAGGATTTTGGGTTGGATGCTGTGGCGTTCAAGGAGATGTTCCCAGGGTGCCCCACGCAAGTGTTGGACCTGGCCGCCAGCTGTTGCCGGGTAAGGAAAGTTCTCCCATGGTTCCTCACCTTGTATATTAATTGGGATTGGGCCCCTCACTGGGGCAGATTTACACTTCTTTTCTAATGCTTTTTCCCTTGGGTTGTTGCAGCTTGAAGCTTTTAAAAGACCCTCATTTGGGGAGATTCTCGACCAATTGGAAGACCTGGCCGAAGTGCTGGAGTCTCAGGCGTCCAATCAGAACTCTTGCTGAATGGACTGGCATTCACCTGTATATAGTGTACAGACTGGGGCCAGAGACGGCATCTGAGCCCCCCTTTGTGTATAATAAGGACTGGTATTTATTGAGCAAATTGGATTTTATTTTTGTGAATAAATTCCCTCCTTGCGCTTCTCGCGCATCGATGTGGTTGTTTTCCGGCTCTGCAGGGGTGGAGCCTCTTAAACGCCAAGCTGCTGCGATTTCATCCAGAGGCTGTTGATGGATCCATGGGAAGAAACAATAGAATTATCTGTGGCCTTAATGTTCCCAGTTGTTTGTCTGTAAAATATCAATCTCCATCAACAACCACCAGGGGCAGCTGTTGCACTGATGATTGTGGAGATTCGGCTCAGGGAAGCAACATGGCAGCTCCCAGCTTTGTTGAAAATATATGTTCTAATGGCTCCAATAAAAAAAATAATAGACATGGTGGTTGTTTGACTTAATTCATACTCAATATCTGCCATGGGGCAACTTTTTTTTTTTACATTAAAAATCAATTTCTTTTGTATGTATTACCATTTCACAAATTTTTTTAAATGTAAGATCTTCGGCCTCGTGTTTTTATATGGTCATGAAACTCCTCGGTAACTTATAATATCCTTATATTTTACAAGAGGGGGTACTTTATTCATATATATATATATATATATATATATATATATATATATATATATATATATATATAATAGTCCAGAGAAAGCACTCACGGCCATGACCATCAGCTGTGTATCAAAATATATTTATTCGTGCATGGTGCCGTTTCGAGATATATATATATATATATATATATATATATATATATATATATATCACTGCTGGTTCTTGCTCCTGAGTAAAAGCAGAGAGAAGAAAGGGATGGCACTGTGTAATGATTGTGGATGGGAAAGTTGCTGAGAATAATAATTTCCTTTCATGTGGTCGTTTTCCCTTTAATCTCGATCAAAGCACCGGGTACCTGGTTATTTGTTTTTTTCATTTGAACCTGTTGCCTTAGAGACGAAACCCAATGTTTATTTGATATAATTGGCTCTTTATTCCTTTTCCTGTTCTCCTCTTCAAGGGAATAAGGGATCAAAAGCCTCCAGGTTGGTATCTATGCCTCTCCACAAGAGAATGTAATATATTATATATATGCACATAAAAGTATATAGGATTAGGCACGTTACAGAAATACAGAGGCAAACATGATGCATAGTGGCCAATTAAGGAAATAAAGCAATTTTTAAAATCTCAATTTAGAGTGGTTCTTGGGCAGAGGGGTTGCAGTCTGTATCTGTATTCAGGCAGTTGTGTATGTTCTGCTTTATCCGTCGCAGAATCATAATGGCACTGCCTGGTGGAGAATCTGGAAACCAGCAACTTTGGAGGAAAGATTCTCCTAAAGGCAAGGTTAGCACCTAGTGGCCACTTTGGAGAATACGGTGGCAAGTGTGTGTGTGTGTGTGTGTTGTTATTTGACACTTTAGGTGGAAAAGGGGGGTTTCCTCCCCTCCAATGAATCACTCACTCCCCCTTTCCTGGTAGGGAACCCCATAACCTGACTGCCCTTACAATAAAGAACCCCTATGCTGATGGTGATATCTCCTTTCCTCCCCATCAATGAATCACTCAATGATTTAAAGGAGAACTTTTTTTCCCCATAGTTTTCCTTCTTTTACGTCATTATGCCAAAACCATAACATGGGCGTATTTGCTAAATGTATGGCATATTAAGGCATAGAAACTAGAATGAGTTTTTTTTTTGTTTTTTTTAAATGAAAAAATTTATTTATAATTTGGAAACAGAGAAAATCCATTAAGGAAAGTTTATAAATGATGATGACTGGGCTGGAAACACATAATACTAATGATAATAATAACACACATAATGTTCAACATTTGGTACAGGTCTAGTAACCTTTACCAGCCAATCAGCAGGGAGCATTTATTGGTTGCTATGGGTTTCTAGAACAGGGCAATTTACTCCATATAAGTACAGCCAATAATATCCCCAAGATCAAAAGCTTTTCATCAGCAGAGAATTAAATCTCCATTTCCCAGAGGCACAGCAGCAGCTGCTCAGGTTGAGTTGCAGACCCTGCCCTTAGTTAAAGGGGAAGTAGGTTGTATTGTTCCTGCAGATGAATGTTTCCCGTTACTCTTTCCTATGGTTTCCCAGGAATCTCATTAGGGCTGGGGACGAAACTTAATTTCTGATACCTTGTAGGAGTATTTGTACCCCCTGCCTGATTTCCAGTTAACCCCATTGGCAAAGCTGCTGTGATTGCCCCGCAGGTAGAGTCCATTCAGGTTGGATGAGTGGCAGGAGGTGTACCACCATGCGCCCCTGTACCTCTCTGCGCAGCTGGCGGGGGAAGAGTCGTTGTCTCTGTCCTTGGTGCTGAATCCCTTGTTTTTGTGGCCATACAAGGAGTCACCTGTAGGGGCAGGAATAGTCATGTCACGGAGCAGTGCCACCTACTGGTAATGATCATTGTAATTGGGTGATAGGTATAAGTGCTAACAATGGGGATTGATAGGGGGTTTAGTTTTGCTTAGTACAGGGGAATACCTATGCTGCCATAGTTTTATGGGATCTCTCTATACAGGCTATGAGCAAATTTAGGGGGCTGTTCCTGCTGAATTATGCTTAGTACAGGGGAATACCTATGTTGCCATAGTTTTATGTAAATCCCCATCTCTTATGGGAGAATGGCAGTGGATAGAAGAAGAACAGATAAAACGGGGGGGGGGGGGTTATGTGTACCTGCGTCTCCTCCAGTGAAAGTGCCCAGACTCAGGGTGTAGTTCTGAGCCTCTGCGGCGATGCGGAAGTTGCTGTATGAGGCAGAAGTGCGATTGTTGTCAAAATCTGTCAGATCCACCCGCAGCTGGAAACTCCCTGTGTTTGTAGGGAAAAGAAAAGAAAACATAATGGGGGCATATGTGGCCCCTATTCCCCTGTTGCTGACATTATCCATGGGGCCACTAGCTCGGCTTCTTACAGGACCCTAACCCATCTCTACAGGTAACAGGAGGTGGGGGTGTTACTATAAGGCTCCTCTACATACTGATGACATCCAGTTAAAGCCCAACTGATCCTCTGACTAATCTGCCCACTTTATTACAGGGGTTACAGACTAGGGAGCATAAGTGTCACTCACCTGTTACTGTGAGGAGATGGAGATTATTATTCCCCAACCAAAACTCACTGTCTTGTCGGCCAAAACCTCTCTTATATGAAATCCAGTCTTGGAAAAAATCCACCGAGCCATCCATGCGTCTCTGGAACACCTGAGGGGGTAAAGAGAGAACCCCCAAAACACTTGGTTTTAGATGTTATCACCAACCTGTAGCCAATCAGAACATGAGAACATTGACAAGGCTAGGACAATCTGTAGCCAATCAGAGCCCAAGAACATTGGCAAGGCTAGGACAATCTGTAGGCAATCAGAGCACAAGAACATTGACAAGGCTAGGACAATCTGTAGTCAATCAGAACATGAGAATATTGACAAGGCTATGGCAATCAGTAGCTAATCAGAGCATGAGAACATTGGCAAGGCTTGGACAATTTGTAGCCAATCCGAGCATGAGCACATTGACAAGACTAGGACAATCTGTAGCCATGAGCACATTGACAAGACTAGGACAATCTGTAGCCAATCAGAGCATGAGAAAACTGGCAAGGCTAGGGCAATCTGTAGCCAATCAGAGCATGAGAATATTCACAAATTTACATGTATTTGAGACAAAGCCCCAACTTACTATCCACCCCCCTCCGTCGGTTTCCATATCACAGAGTACAGTGAGGGAAAGCCCATTGGTGGTGTATATAGTGTACCAGCCGCTGATTGAAGCTCCTTGGTCAAGCCATTCCTTACAGTTCTGTGCCACTAGGGAAGAGAAAGAACACTAGCACTCTTGTAGCTGAGGGTCATGGCCATGGAGTTCAGTCTTTTTCTCATATAATAGCACTCCAGCAATTGTGTGAAGCAGCCTTCCATACTCCCTCTTGCTAAAAAGACATCTGGCCTTTCCTTGAAGCTACATAATGTTTCTGCTAGTACCGTTGCTTCAGGGAGAGACTCCCACAACTTGTTGAGGTTTATAAGTGGATACTCTCTTCCCACAACTGGGATTCCGGGGTCCCCCTTGTCACCTATAGATGGAAATGACATTTCCTTGTTTAATACACGTGATAATCTCTCTCTATCCATGAACAGCCAATCAGTCACACTCTAAAGAAACAACCAGCCAATCCAGAAAGGACAATGCTATAAAACCCACAGGCAGAAGGGCTGCTTAGTTTTAGTCTGCCCTTGTTTAAGTCGGACCCTTTACTTACCCTTTTGTCCTTTTGGCCCAGATATCCCCCTTTCTCCTGTGGATGAAAAATACAATATCAGTAATAAGCCATGTAACACTGCTGTCCGGATATTCCTTCCACTGACCCCTTACTGGATCCCATCTTATTCCACTTATGTTTGTTGTTTTGTGTGAGTTACCTTTCAGCCCAGTGGGTCCCATCTTCCCTGGAATTCCTGGGAACCCCTTCTCTCCTGTAAAGGGATCATTAAAAGGTTTACGACCTCCATATTGCCTGGCAGCTCTGTGTACTAAAGGCTAGATAGATAGATGATAGATAGATAGATAGATAGATAGATAGATAGATAGATAGATAGATAGATAGATAGATAGACAAGTGTAGAAGACAAATACCAGTTACCTTTTGCTCCTGCAGGTCCACTGGGCCCTTGGGGCCCCGGTACTCCTGGGATCCCGGGACACCCTCGCAGAATGGTCAGCTTGTCGGAAGCCCCCACTCCAATGACTTTCACATCTGGGGGGAGCGAAGGGAATTGCAAGTCTGATAGAATTAATACTGATACTTACTGCTGTTGGTTGGAACTCTGTATGCGCCAATAACTCACCTGGGCAGGTATCCTCAGCAGAGGAAAGGATGGCAGCCACCAAGAGGAGAAAGCTCTGCACCCACCCAATCATGGTTCCTCTGTAGAACACTAGTGCCAGGCTTGGGGGCACCTCAGTCTTTTATTATCAGTGGAAGAGAACGCTGTAGCCTCCGTCCCACCTCCCAACATTCATCACCCTGGGGTTGCGTGATCTCTGTGTCCTAACGGATTTTCTGCAGTTAAGTAACCTGCTTTACACAACCAGAACCTGCCTGTGCCCACATCCGCCTGCAGCTCAACTTGTAGCAGCAATTAACTCTTCATCTCAAACAGGCCGAGGCCGGGTTTAAATGAAAGGAACAGTAAGATGTGTAACCAGGCTAACCTAAGGCCAAGGGTACAATTGCATATATAATTATATATCTATAATTATATGATTGTATATTATTAGTAACAAGGTTCAAAAAGGATAGAGACAGGACCGACACAGCCCCATCTCTCCCTACTATACCTGCTATCCCACAGTCACACTCCCTTCCCAGAGACTATTATCCCACTGTTACTATAGGCACCTTCGCCAAAATCCACATCTTCATTTACCTCAGTGATAAATCACAGTCCAACACTTGGTGTAAGTGCCAAGGACATTCATGTTTAGACCAGGTAGACAACTATGTAGGTGCCAGAAGCCTCTCCTCGTCATCCCACACACTTGTTCCTCATGCACCTTGCCCCTGGGAAGGCCTTGTACTTCCTACACCCCTCTCCAATGATTCCTTCTTTCCACAATGCCATCTTCTACATTTTCCCAACTGCACCCCTCCCTTATTTATATTTATACCTTGCTGATCCCACATTTGTCCCAACAACAACTTCTACATTGTCCCTCCACTAGCTTTCTATACATCATCTCAATGTCTTCTTTGCAAAGGTCTTCCTAATGTCTCCTTTCCGCAGCTTTCTCTAAAGTCTCCTTTCCACGTCTCCCCAATATCTCTTTTATGCACCTCTACCCAATGTTTCCTTTCCACTTTTCCCCCAAATGTTCCCTTTTTACACTTCTACCTAATGTCTCCTTTCTACACCTCTATCCAATGTCTCATTTCCACTTTTCTCTCAAATGCCCCCTTCCTACACCTCTACCTAATGTCTCCTTTCTATACTAGTGGGGCACATTTATAAATGGTCGAATATCAAGGGTTAATAAACCCTCAAATTCGACCCTCGAATTTAAATCCTTCGAATTCAAATACTGAATTCGAAGGATCGAACAAACGATTTGACCGATTTTAAGCGATCGATCTAAGGATTTTTCTTCGATCAAAAAAAGGTTAGAAAAGTTATGAGGAAGGTCCCCATAGGCTAACATTGTACCATGGTAGGTTTAAACTGCCGAAGTATGTAGTCTAAGTTTTTTTTTTAAAGAGACAGTACTTCGACTATCAAATGGTCGAATAGTCGAACAATTTTTACTTCGAATGGTTCGAATCAAAGTCGAAGGTCGTAGTAGCCTATTCGATGGTCGAAGTACCCAAAAAATACTTCGAAACCCAAAGTTTTTTTCATTTGAATCTTTCACTCAAGTTTAGTAAATGTGCCCCCTAGTGTCTCCTTTCTACTCCTCTACGTAATGTCTCCTTTCTACACCTCTACCTAATGTCTCCTTTCTACATCTCTACCTAATGTTAATTTTTTTACACTTCGCAATGTCTTGTTTCCAAACTTCTCCTCAGTGTCTCCTTTATGCATCTCTACCCAATGTCTCCTTTCCACTTCTCTCCCCAATGTCTCCCTTCTGCAACTCTACCTATTGCCTCCTTTTCACACCTCTTCCGATTGTCTCCTTTCTACACCTCTACCCAATATCTATTTTCTACAGCTGTCCCCAATGTCTCCTTTCAACACCTCTCCCAAGTTCCCCTTTCTACACCTTTATTCAATGTCTCCTTTTCACAGCTCTCCCCCATGTTTACTATGTCTTCTCCCTATCACACTTCTTCCCAGTGCCTAATTTAGGCCTTGTTCCTTCACCCTCCACCACCAGCTGAGGAAAGAGACCAAGAGAAAGGGACCAAGAGACTATTATCCCATATGGGCACCATATCTCCCTACTATACCTGCTATCCCACAGTCACACTCCCTTCCCAGAGACTATTATCCCACTGTTACTATAGGTACCATCTCTCACTACTATACCTGCTATCCCACAGCCACACTCCCTTAAAAGAGACTATTATCCCCACTGCTACTATAGGCACCATCTCACCCTACTTTACATGGTGCATAACTTACCTAGGTGAGTATCCACTCCATTGGAGCAGCTAGCAAGAAAAGAAAGCTCTGCAACCACCCAGTAATGGTTATTCTTGTAGGGCACATCAGCAATGTATTAGGCACATCTGCCTTTTATTAACAGTGCTGAAGAATTCAGAACCTCTGAACACTAATCCATTTGGGGCTTGTAAAGAATGAGAACCAGCTTAGTTACTGCCAGTTCCAACATGTACTGCAGTTTTGGATCAAGACTTTGATTTGGTGGCTGTATAGCAGCAATTAACTCTACAGCCCGAACCAGCCAAGAAGCTTCAGTTTCCAGGTAGAAGTAGATTGGAGTAATTAAATATTTATGGGCAGTGGTGTGTCTAGTTTAGTTTTCAGTTCCAAATCATAAATTTAGTCTTACTGATTTTTTTCACATTGTTTTATAGCAGTAATTCAATCTCATAAAATTGAAAAGTATTGGGCAGACCCCTTTGGCATCACACCCAAGCCTGGGGCTGCTGTAAGATGCCATAGACAATCACTATTTATTGGGAATCTGGGGGTTGTGTGGGCCTCTGTGTACTTGAAATATAAGGGCCTTTGGAGTATTATTTTTGCTGAAAACTTGACCCCATTTGTCTTCATTTCCCTGTGCCAAGTCACTTCCTTCTGGGTGTGTAACAGGGAGATTGGGCAAAGAAATAAATGAGATGCACCAGCTCATTAAATATTAAGTGGATCATGTTGTTCAAATGAACAGTAAGTCTTGTAGGAGAAACTCTTTGAGGAAATTTAAATAAACCAAACAATTCCAGAAGAAATGGGAATGAGCAGCCCATCCTGGTGATTGTCGTATTCAGTAGATGCCATTGGAATCACCAAATGAATTGGCACAAAATGAATCTGTAACTCTGAGCAACTTCTGTATAAGTTGACACATATTTTTGAGAATTTTTTATTTAAAGGAACCAAGGCCCATTGTAGTAGTGCTATGTATCTGTGCTCTTTAGCTCGTCCAATTATGTTACAAAATAAATCATTGCACAACCCAAACACACTCCATTGTTATTTGAAAGTGTTATTTACTGTTATAAGTCACTATAATGGGCTGCTGTGGCCCTCAAACGTACCATTTCCCTTGGGATGGCTGGAGTAAATACATGAAAAAATGTCAAAGTCCATTAAGCTACAAAAATTGCCTTGGAAGCAGATATTTATTTGGTGATTACAGATTACACCTATAAGAGAGGTTGTTTAATGCAATGGAGACAGAATAGTCACTGTTCCTTTTGCCCAGCAGACAAATGGTAGGTGTTGGGAATGACTTTTATTGATTTGTTGAAGAGGATAAAGTAGGGTTACAATTAGAAAGAGCCAATAGTGTGTGTGAGACTGTGAGAGCCATGTTTTACCTCAGAGTATTGTGTAACCCCCTCTGGTATCTATGGGCCAGTGCTTCACTCTCTCACTCCCATGGCTGCTCCTCATTCCCTCACACATCCCTCCCTCTCTGTGGGAATCATCTCTTTAATTTTCACACCACTTTAGTCTGTTCAATAACTGCCTCACAACAGCCATAAGCAGCAGCTCCTTTCCTGTCACAGGAAGCCCCTCCCCTCACTCCCACGATCCCCTGTGTCTATTTCTTGTGATAAGAACAGGCACTGCCACATTGAGTGAGGGGGGGTCATGATGTGGTGCATGATATATCACAGATTTTGCCCAAAGTGCAGCACCAACACTTCATTTTTTTGTATTCTGTACGCTGGCAGTCATTCCCTTTCTCTCTGTGGGATTTAGCAAGTCAGCAGACTGATATGGCAAGCCTTGTATGTACTGTGTATAAAGGCACTTTTCACTGAGACTTTTCTTTTATTCCCACATAAAATGGTTGGGTTGCCACCTGGCCAGTGTTCTACCCACCTGGACAGTGTTAATGGCATTTAATGCCAATGTTATTATTAGGGAAGGGGCCTGTATTGTATTTAATATGTCATTGTTTCAGCAGATACGGAATGAGTAGTGAATGGGCAGCTTTATGCATCACCTCTGTATATGGGGCACCTGTGGGGACAACAAATGAGTGAGAATCTCTGCACTTTATACAAGATCAAGTATACCTCTATCATCAGAGAAACCCTGTACGCCACCCCCTCTGCAAATAGCTGCATGCTGCTAATAAATACATTAAATACATTAAAAAAAACACAAACTACATTAAGCTACTTCAATTGCTTTGGAAACAGATATTTATTTGGTGATTACCCCTTTAAGTCATTCCCTGGGAGGTTTTTATTGGGTCAGTATCACTGAATGGCTGCTGTTTTTTAATGCAACCTCCCTTCCTTAAGGCATCGGGCGAAACTTCATTTCTGACACCTTGTAGGAGTAATGGTACCCCTTTCCTGAACTCCAGTTAACTTCGTTTGCATCACTGGTGTGATTTCCACGCAGGTAGAGTCCATTTAGGTTGGACAGATGGCATCTTGAATACCACCAGGCTCCATTGTACTGCTGGGCACAGTTGCCTTCATAAAGGTCATTGTCTCTGTCTTTACTGCTGAAGGAATGACCTCTGTGTTCAGATAAGGAACTACCTGCATGGGATCGGAGAAGTTAAAGGGATTCTTTTTTTTATGGTGTAGTTATAATTTCTAAATGACACTGTCTACACTGCAAATAATTCACTCTACCCAGGGCTGGATTTACATACTGGGCGGAGTGGGCGCACCTAGGCCCACTGTTATATGTCACCCCTGTCCCCTCCCTTTTATTCGCTCAAATTTTCATCATCAGGACCGGTGCAATGGGGATTGGCGCACGGGAGATTTAAAAAACTATTGTATCTCCTGCTCATCCCCAGTGTTTCTGAACCAATGTGGATGTGGTTGGGCAGCATGCTACCCCATAAAATCCTGCCGCCCTATGCCTGGGCCTTGGTGGCCTCTCCACAAATCCGGGCCTGACTCTACCATGTAAAATTTCATTCCTAACCCAACAAGTGTATTTTTTTAGTTGTAAAATTGGTGTGTAGGAGCCATCTCAGGTCATTTTGCCTGGTCATGTGCTTTCAGAAAGAGCCAGTGCTGCACTGTGGAACTGCTTTCTGACAGGCTATTGTTTCTCCTACTCAATGTAACTGAAGGAGTCACAGCAGGACATGGATGAGTGCTGTTCTTACCAGGGAGCTGTTATCTGGGTACCTTCCATTGTTCTGTTTATGGGCTTGCAGGGAGGGGGGCAAACAGCACTTCTACATTTTGTTTTCAATCAAAAGTTCATTTAAACAAGCAAAATAAAAGAATTATGATTACCAGTAGGGCAGCCACCCCCATAGTATTGATCATCTATGACAATGAAGGTACAGCTGCCTACTAGTAATTCACCATTAGAACATTTGTACCTCTGTCACTACTTGCATAGAGGAAACCACTCATCACATCTGCAGGGATAGCACATGATTTCTTATCAATAAATTTGCAATGAATATGATTCTCTAAGCAGCTGGTTTATTTAGGGAATGTTAGTAGGTTTGGAAAGAAGGGGGTAGAGGGAGAGACAGGCAGTAGAAGGGGGGGGGGGTAATGTTGGAACCTGAGATACAGGAGAATATGATATCGGAATCTGAGATATAGCGGAAGATGATGTTGGAACCTGAGATACAGGGGAAGATGATGGTGGAACCTAAGGTACAGGGGGGAATATGATGTTGGAACCTGAGACACAGGGGAAGATGATGGTGGAACCTGAGGTACAGGGGAATATGATGTCGGAACCTGAGACATAGAGGAAGACGATGTTGGAACCAGAGACAAAGGGGAAGATGACAGTGGAAGCTGATGTACAACGGAAGATTGTGAGGATTACTCACCCTGGTGGCCTAGTGGGCCGGCGGGGATGCACACCGCGCTCTCGCCGGTCTTTCTCCTCTTATGCGCCGGTTCCTAAGGGTGCGCGCGGCACGCCTCCTCCCAGTTTATAGGCGCAGTCGCGCTGGCGTAATGATGCCAGAGCGCAAGGGTGCGAAATTTAAACATATTTAAAAGTTTTTATATCATTGCCCATTATAGGTTTCTTTCCAAAGAGTTCCTGGTGCCTCTGTGCTGTTTGAGCTTCTGATTCCTGATTATCTGTTGTGACCCCTGCCTGTTTGTGACGATCCTGACTTCCGAAATCCTGACCCTGCCTGGTAACTGACTCCTCTATTCTGTATCCCTCCTGATTGATCTCCTGGTTTGACCCTTGCCTGCCTGACTCCGTTTGTACTCTGCCTGCCCCGACCCGGCCTGATCTGACTACGGTTTCTGTCTACGCCTTGTACCATGACCGTCTGCCCAAAAGGCTTTGTTTAACCATCATGCCCCTTTGCTCATTCAGAACCCCTCTCTTGGCACCTCTCTTAATAAGACCTGGCAGCATCCGATTAGCCGAGGGCTCCTCCCGAGGTGAAAGGCGGCTGTTTAAAAGTGGAAGCAAGAGCCAAGAACAGGGTGCTTAGCATTGGTTCTGAATTTAGCATGCCGATTGTGACAAAGATGACGGTGAAACCTGAGATACAGGGGAAGATGATGGTGGAACCTGAGGTACAGGGGAAGATGATGGTAGAACCTGAGATACAGGGGAAGATGCTGGAACCTGAGGTAAAGAGAAAGATGATGGTGGAACCTGAGATACAGGGGAAGATGATGGTGGAACCTGAAATACAGGGAAAGATGATGGTGAAATGTGAAGTACAAGGAAAGATTATATTAGAGTACTGTGGTACTTGGGGAAGATGATGGTGAAACCAGAGGTACAGGGGAAGATAATGGTGCAACCTAAGGTACAGGGGAAGATGAAGGTAGAACCTGAAGTACAAGGGAAGATTTTCGTGGAAATATAGTGAGTTCTGTGTTACAGAGATTCCGTTTCAGGTGGAGCTTTTACATCTACGGTGAGATAGCAGAAAGGCAGTCTGTAATTCATTAAAATATTGGAGAGAGAGGTCAAGTGTAGACAGCTTGATGTGGGTATCAACAGCATGAAGGTGGTACTGAAACAGCGGTCCCAAACCTTTTTTACCTATGAGCCACAATCAATTGTAAAAAGAGTTGGGGAGCAACACAATCAGGAAAAATGTTCCTTGGGTGACAAATAAGGGTTGTGATTGGTTTTTATGCAAAAAAACTTGAACCCAAGGCAGAAATTCAAAACAATTAGCACCTGCCACTGAGAGCAACATCCAAGGGGTTAGTGAGCAACATATTCCCCACTACCTGCTGGTTGGAGATCACAAAAAAAGTTCCAGCAAAAAGTTATAGGTTAAACAGGTAGGTTAGTCCCCTCAGCCAAGTCTTTTTAAGAGATATTATTAATTTTTATTGACATTGCCTCTCTGGATATAGTACTATAGAACCTGATATCACAATGTACCGTGGGTGAAGATAAACCCAACCCCGAAGTCACACAGTACTTGACCCATAGATTCTTCCCTTTGGGGCAGCAGTTACTGTAAATGGGCATCTCTTTAAAGGCATGCATGGGGGTTTTATGAAACAATGAAATTCGACAACTTTCATTCTGGGAATATTTGTACCTGCATCTCCTCCCATGTATCCCTCCAGACTCAGGGTGTAGTTCTGAGACTCCCCAGCGATACGGAAGTTGCTGTATGAGGCGTAAGTGCGCTGGTCACTGAAATCCGTCAGGTCGATGCGGAGCTGGAAATTCCCTGAAAGAGAAGAATTGAAAGAGGAATCTGACAATATTATAGTGACTACTTGTCACTAAACCACACTCTCCAGATTGTGATGGACAATTTTTCTAAATGTTACTCGACTCTACTGAATCCCTTTCTCAAACAACTTAATACTTGCCACAAAGCAAAGGAGATCTGCTGTATTTTTGCCAGAAAGGAAGTAGAAACAGTCACAAGTAGCTGTAAATATACTCCCCACAAAGAAAAGCAAATAAAAAAGGATCAAAAGAGGAACTTTAAGAAAATACAAGTCTCACCTGTTGCTGTGAGGAGATGGAGATTATTGTTTCCCAACCAAAATTCACTGTTTTGGTGACCAAACCCTCTCTTTGTATGAATTCCAGTCTCTGAAAAAATCCACTGACCCATCTACTCGTCTCTGAAACACCTGGGAAGGGATGTAAGTATAACAGAAGTTCCAATATCTTTTCATTTTCAATGTTCTTATTCTCTACGTCTCCTTTGAAGACCATTTTCTTATGCTCCCCCAACTTACTATCCATCCCCCTCCATTGATATCCATATCACAGAACACAGACATAGGGAGTCCAGCGAGGGTGTCTAATAAGTACCAGTCACTGATTGTAATAGACTCAAGACAGGCAGACGGCACTTCTGGAAAGGATTTATTGGGGTTGCTGCTGTAAAACAGGTTTTACAGCAGCAACCCCAATAAATCCTTTCCAGAAGTGCCGTCTGCCTGTCTTGAGTCTATTGGATGTTAGCAGTGGGGACACTGTTTGACTGAGCACCTGGTTGGTGATACGCGGTGAGCAGTAGCGGTCCATCTCTTTTGTTCTCTATAGTCACTGATTGTACCTCCCTGATTCATCCATTGCTTGCAGTTTTGTGGAACTAGGAAAAATAATATAGGTTATCACACTGCTACTATATCCACCATCTCTCCCTGCTATACCAACTATCCCACAGCCACAGTTTCTTCTAAGAGACAATTATCCCACTGCTACTATAGGCAACATTTCTCCCTACTATACCTGTTATCCCACAGCCACACTCCCTTTCCAGAAACTATTATCCCACTGTTACTATAGGCACCATCTCTCCCTACTATATCTGCTATACCACAGTCACACTCCCTTCCCAGAGACTATTATCCAACTGTTACTATAGGCGCCGCACCATCTCTCCCTACTATACCTGCTATCCCACAGTCACACTCCCATCCCAGAGACTATTATCCCACTGTTACTATAGGCACCATCTTTCCCTTCCGTATCTGCTATCCCACAGTCACAATCCTTTCCTAGAGACTATGTCACTGCTACTATAGGCACCATCTAACACTACTATATCTGCTATAACACCTATGGTCAAATAGTTAAGGCTTTTGACGTACTGTGAATAAGTAACTTACGTGGGTGAGTATCCACTCCATTGGAAAAGATAGCAGCTACCAAGAAAAGAAAGCTCTGTAACCACTCAGTCATGGTTTTTCCTGCAAGGCACCTGGCCAATGTATTAAGCACCTCTGCCTTTTATTAACTGTGTTGAAGAACCCAGAACCTCCCAACTCTAATCCCAATGGGACTTGTCTTTAAAGAATGAGAAACAGCCTGGTTAGTGCCTGTTCCAACATGTATTGCAGTTTTTGATTAAGATGCTAACTGGGTGGTTTTATAGCATGGATTAACTCTACAATGTGAAATTTCATCATCTGACCCTAATTTTGACATGTCACCCCAAATGATTTGATGAACATAAATCTCACAAAATGTTTTGGAGAATGCAGTCATGGTTTGCTTAAGGCTGGCCATTCTTGTTTTTACTGATCCCTACCAAGTCAGTTCTGATGGGTTTTTTTTATGAACCAGAATTGTCAGGGTATGTTTTATGGAGGTGAGTAAAGATGCACCAGCAATCCAAAAGATATTAGGTGGACAAGGCTATTATAGGTACAATCTCTCCAACCTATACCTGCTACTGCCCCAGTCCTATCCAAGAGGTAATTTCCCCCACTGGTCCTAGAAAGAACTGCCAGAGGTATACTTTACCAGATCCTCCATACCTACATTTGTCCTTCTATGTACTGGGTCAAGGGCAATTGACTATGCTTGAAGCGCTGATATTTAGCAATTAGCACTTTTTACTTTCTTACTTACTCCCTTATTCTCTACTCCTGGAATCCCAGGGCATTCTTGCAGAATGGTCAACTTGCCTGAAGTTCAAAATGGAGTCCGCTCGCACACCCTGGCCTACAAATGGATGCCTGGTGCTCGGTGATGGAGGGATCGGCACTCTCCAAATTGTACACTAGAACAGGAATCACTGGCACTCAAAGGCAGGTGCAAGCAGGGCCAGGCCCTTGCGTGTTTATTAAGCAGAAAAATGCAACATTTCAGGGTTGAAACCCCTTTGTCAAGCATAAAGATTTTTTGTGAGAGAAGGCAATATAACACCCCCTAAGTGGATAATCAACACGTCATTCAATTAACATAATTGTGCATCATTATCACAACAAGTGCAAAACCATTGAACAAAACGGAGTTTACAAAACTATTTCACTCAAAAACATTAAACATTCACTAACTTCGAGTGAAGGATTCGAAGTAAAAAAACTTCGAATTTCAAAGTTTTTTTTGGGCTACTTCGACCATCGAATGGGCTACTTCGACCTTCGACTACGACTACGACTTCGAATCGAAGGATTCAAAGTAAAAATCGTACAACTATTCGACCATTCGATAGTACTGTCTCTTTAAAAAAAACTTCGACCCCCTAGTTCGGCATCTAAAAGCTACCGAAGTCAATGTTAGCCTATAGGGAAGGTCCCCATAGGCTTGGCTAACTTTTTTTGATCGAAGGATATTCCTTCGATCGCTGGATTAAAATCCTTCGAATCGATCGATTCGAAGGATTTTATCGTTCGATCGAAGGAATAATCCTCCGATCGTTCGATCGTACTATCTGCCCTAAATCCTTCGACTTCGATATTCGAAGTCGAAGGATTTCAATTCCCAGTCGAATATCGAGGGTTAATTAACCCTCGATATTCGACCCTTAGTGAATCAGCCCCTTAATCCTTGTAGAGTCCAAAATTGTAAAGTTAATTTGTAAATTCACTCCAGCTCTTCTGTAAGAAAGTTAGTTATAAGGAAACCCATTGATTAAACAGTACAGACTTGAACAGTAGTCTCAGAATTCCTGTAAGACTTAAAAAAAAACTTTTAATATGCTACATAAACATTTTAGCAATTTACTTCAGTATCAGCAACTTTGTATCATTCCTCTGTAACAAATCAGCAATCAGAGTGGAAGGACAAACTCTCTTATCAATATTTAGATTGTAGCAAATAGTAACAGATTAACCATAAGTAAGGATTCACATCTTAAGCTCCCCATAGACGCGACGATTCTTCTTGCCGAACGACCGATTTTCGGGAAGTCCGACCAATCCTTCGAAATTATCGTGCGGTTAGTGGGATTCGAACGATCGTACATCTTATGATTTTTCGTCAGACATCTGTCAGGAAATCAGGAAGCAACCAGATCCAGTAACATTCACACTGCAAAAGTAGCTTTTTAATCTCATAGCCCTGTTTGTGTGAAATTTAGTAATTTAGAAGTATTTGCCATTTTAGCTGTGAAACACGATGACCCTGATTAAAAAAAAGTTTTTTGAGTTTCTCTTTCAAAGTACCCTTTTGTTCTTTTTGTGTTTCAACAACTACAGGTCTGTAATTCCGTATAGTGGATTTATGTTTGTTTAATCGCACTTTTGTGGCGATGCGTTTTCTATAGTCGTCCGAAGTTGGCTCACACAGGCAACTTCGGGCGACTATAGAAAACGCATTGCCGCGTGTGCATTAGCGCAGGCGACTTTTCATTGTAGCCTATGGGAAAGTTCGGGGAGATAGTCGCTCAGAAGACGAGGTGATTAGTCGCCAGGCGAAATAATTTCCCCGAATCTCCTTGTGTGAACTAACCCTTAATAGAATAAATCACCTCCTTGCTGTCACAGGTGAAATATCCTTTAATCCCATGTTAAGAACCTTGCTGGGGATGTAACACACTATTTCCTGGGATAATGCCACTGACTACAGTTTCTGCAAGGATGTGTGCCCATATTTTGTTCAGATACATTAATGTATGGTTTTTGGATATTAATAGCTTTAGGTTTAATAAGCTCACATATACATTTACCCCTTTTGTATGAAAACATACGGGGTTGTTTAAATAACTGTCCATATTTGGGATCTGATTGCACAATTCCCCAATATTTAAGAATGACCTTTTTGGTGATTTTATGGTTAGTATCAAACGAAGTTATAAACGGAATCCGTGGGTTTCTTGATGTATTGATGTATTTTCTAAAGAAATTTTTTAAAATTACATCAAGAAACCAACGAATTCTGTTTATAACGTCCTCCTCCATCATTATGGGCCTGATCATTACACAACTAGAACCAGCCTTGTTAGTGTCAGTTCCAACATGTTCTGCAGTTTTTACCAAAAGACATTGACTTGGGGTTTTATATCAGCGATTAACTCTACAACCCAAACCAGACAAGGGCTTAATTTATATAACAGACTAGAACTGGGCAGCACAAATAAACATATGGCAATGAGGGGGACAAATATTTTGTCATCTCATCCAGGCTTGGACTTTCAATCTGTCGATTCTAGCAGATGCCAAGGGTCTCCTGTAAGATGCTATAAGGTATATTTTTGGGCCTGTGTACTGGAAATGCCGGGGTCTGTGATCATCAGTCCTTACCTGATCTCACTCCAAGTGATTTAATGAACTTAAACTGTAAACAATATTATTGAGGAGGCTGAAGAAGACTGACCCAATTTTTTTTACTTTCCTGTGCCAAGTCAATTCTGCTGGGTGTTTTCATGAACGGAGGGTGTGTTACAGGAAGGTGTACAAAGCAGTAAATTAGATGTAGCACTAATTGACTCGTTAAAAATTAAGTGGGCCGTGTCATGAAATGGAGAGCAGCTTTCATCTCGTAGGAAGACCACATAATAAATTGGCACCAGCCACAAAATGAATTGACAACTCTGTGTATCTTCTGTGCAAGTTGAGCCTATTTAAAATCTCAGTTTTTATAGAAGAACAAGTGAACTTCCACCTTCAAAGGGGACTCTGTGGTTCAGGGTAATTCAGGCCCATTGTTCTGCCCTATAATGGGCTG
This sequence comes from Xenopus laevis, assembly GCF_017654675.1. Lineage (NCBI taxonomy): Eukaryota > Metazoa > Chordata > Amphibia > Anura > Pipidae > Xenopus > Xenopus laevis. The sequence goes on from NC_054386.1 coordinate 27,732,215, forward strand.
CAGTGGCCCCAACACACCCAAGCCTCATAAGATGCTAATAACTAGTAAAATGTATGTAAACTGGCAAACAGATATTTATTTGGTGATTGTAATTTAAAGAGGTTCCCTAAAAGGGAGAAGAAGCAGGTGCATCTGGTTTTAAAGTTGTATTGGGTGAGTACCGCACAATAGCTGCTGTTCATCCAATAAGTTCCTTCCTTAAAGTTGGGGGCGAAACATAATTTCTGAATACCTTTGTAGAAGTAATTGTGCCCCTTTCCTGAACTCCAGTTAACTCTGTCGGCGTAGCTGTTGTGATTTCTGTGCAGGTAGAGTCCATTACGGTTGGACCCATGGCACACCATATACCACCAGGCTCCTTGGTAGCGCTGGGCGCAGTTGCCTTTGAGATACATGTCATTGTCTCTGTATTTAGTGTTGAAGGAGTAGCCACTGAGCCCAGAGAGAGAGTCACCTGCACAAGTAGTTATATCATTTCTAAGTAGGGATGCATCGAATCTACTTTTTGGGATTCGCCCGAATCCCCTGAATCCTTTGTAAAAGAATTGGCCTAATACTGAACTGAGCCCTATTTTACATATGCAAATTAGGGGCAGGGCCGGATTTAGTGGGAGGGCGCCCCGGGGCCGTGCGGTTTGGCCAGGTACCAGGATTTGCCTGAATCCGAATCTTGCTGAAAAAGGTCTAATCCTGGCCGAATCCTGAACCAAATCTTGGATTTGGTGCATCCCTATTTCTAAGGATACAGACATCATTACTTTTCTTTTATTCCCATTCTCCACAAACGACGTTTCTACATTTAGTTTGGAATTCCAATTTTATCAAAAGAAGGAAATAAACCTCAGTGAGTAATAGAACCACACTGGCCTCTTGTGGCATTAGCCTAATGCTGTACTGTGTATAAAGGCACTTTTCATTGGGACTGGTGTGTCATTTCCCCTAAAATATGAATTAAGTATAAAGTAGTCCTACTAGTTATTCACCATAGCACAGGTTTGCTGCCTGGCCAGTAACAATGGAGCTTAATGACAATGTTATTAATAAGGGGGGAAAAGGTGAATATATTTAGCAAGGTCAGCATTTTATTTCCAGAAAAGGTGTCACCCACCCCAGAATCCACGCTATATTTGCCCCATAGATTCTCCCCTTTGGGACAACAGCTACAGGTACATGAGCACACCTATGGGATGCCTCCAGCCAGGCCGGACAGGTGCCCTAGACAACCTCGCCAGTCACAGTGCCCAATGGTCAAAAAGGACGCGTGCATATGCAAAAAGAAGTCACTCACCGGCCAGAGAGGCGAGAGTGGAACAGACTAGGGGTATGAGGCAGAGATGTCTGGTGCCCCCCTAGCTTTGTGCCCTAGGCACGTGCCTACTCTACCTACCACTAGTTCCGGCACTTTCATTTGGCTTTGAAAATCTGTACCAGAGTCAGGGACCCTTGTCCTGAGGAGAAACAGGGTTGGGATGAACCATCTAGGAATTAGGATCCAATAACTACAGGGATAACCATCTGGGGCGTCCCAAGTCGAACTCCGGTTTATTCTGTTTATTTTATTGGAAAAGAAAGTGAAGGAGTCAGGGGAGGAGCTATGAAACTCAAGGTCCGACTGGAATCAGGAAATACAGGAAACACCTTTTGCTTTGAGGAGAAGGAGATTATCGTTCCCCAACCAAAATTCACTCTCTTTGCACCCAAACCCTCTCTTGTATGAATTCCAGTCTCAGAAAAAATCCACCTACCCGTCTGCTCATCTTTGAAACACCTGGGGAGGGGTAAGAAGTAGTAGAGATCCTTTATCTTTTGTTCTTCTCATATTCTACCTCCACTTTGGAAACTCACACTATGCCCCCAACTTACTATCCATCCTCCTCCATCGGTTTCCATATCACAGAGCAAAGAGAGAGGAAGTCCATTGGGGGTGTATATAGTGTACCAGCCATTGATTGTACCTCCCTGATCCAACCATTCCTTACAGTTCTGTGCAGCTGGGGGAAGAAAAACATACGGATCATCTACCGTATATTGCTTCTCCAGGAGACCAACTTAATGGGGCAACAACTACTGGCACTAGTGAAGCCTTGGGTGTCCCATCTGGAGCTACAAAGCACAACTTTGGCTAGTGTGAAACTTAAAGCCCCCATAGAGGAAGGAGATCTTGGTGTCCCTCACTTCAATGTTTTATTTCTGGATCTCCAGCTGTGAAACACTGCCTGGTGATTTGACCAAGAACGACCTGATCCCATCTTTGATCTCCAGGCCATGATATTGTGATTGATGGACCTGCTCTACAATTATCCAGGTCTACTTAATATGAATAAGGACTAATGCCCTCATGCAATGTTAGCTTGATCTCTGTGTTCTTCCACCCCACCTATCTCTAAGGGGTAACCGTTTAATAGTGATACACATTTCATGCTATTGGGTTGCTTAAAAATTTGTGTTGGTTTCTGTGGGAGAAAATCACTGTTCCTGGATCTACACAGAAGTGAAAGTGAATTGCACAACCCCCGTTGCTACAGGCTTGTGCCACATTGATGCAAAGTTCTTGTTGTGAAACCTGTAGCACTTTTTGTGCTGTGTCAAATCTTACGCCACATGTTCCTGTATTGCTTTATGGTGCCAATTACTTAATCCTACTAAATGTGTAGGATTTGTTAATTGCAGTCTGCTTTTTTGGCTGAAGTTTGTGCAACTGATGAGGAATTGATCTGAAATTCTTAAATTCAAAGATATGTTATACAAGTGTCACCCTATATATATAATAATGCCTCTATGAATACTAAAATGTATTCAACAATTGTACCCAATAACTTTGCAGATATCTAAGGTTGCCACTTTAATCCTAGGCATTATCTTGGCTGGATTATGGGCATCTCTGTTCGTAACTTGGCAGCTCATGTGGATTGGAAGCGGAGCCTACAATGTTACGACTTTTATCATACGTGTAATTTTTCCTTCATCTTGCATGTACTATATGCTCTTCTTCCAACCTGATTGCATCTCTGCATTGGTCGATATTAACAGAATTCAATGTGATTTTCTTAAAGGAGACGAAAAACTAAAATGAATGTCGGGACTGAGTAGATACAAGGTGATTATAGTTACCCACCCTTTCCCCCGGCCCAGCACTCTTCTTCACATAACACATTGTCCTTTTCTCCCTATCCAGGGCATACCAGGAAGGCCAGTGAAAGATGGTGGTGCAGCACTCAGCATAAAGAACCCCTAAGCAGAGCCCTGGAGAGCATTTGATGATTAGAGGTCAGGGAAACAAGGCGAACAACTAGAATATCCTGGTGCACCTAGTGAATTTAGGCTTCCTTGTCCTTTCTTGACTGCTTTATAGAACATGTTTTATGGGCACAACATCTGTTTATTGGTCTCAAAGTCTTCAGATATTTCCTGTACTTAGTGTGAAAAAGCTTGTTCTTTAGGTTACAGATTTTTTTTCAGGAAAGGTCATATCAGACCAAAAATATTTTTTATTATTCATGGCTTATTACACCAAAATATGACTGTTAGAAGTAAAGTTTTATTTTAATAGTACAGTAGAGAATAATATGGTCTTTCATCCAAATCATAACAAAGATGAACAATTAATTTTTGATCCCCTGTTAATGCTCTGGCCGGAACTTCATTTCAGACATCTTAAGCGAGTAACTGACCCCTCTGAATGTATTCCAGTGGACTCCTCCAGACTTCTTATCATGTTCTCCTTGCCTGTATTCCCCATTCAGACAGGAAGCGTAGCACTTTTTGTACCACCAGGCCCCTTTGTAGGCTTCTGCACAGTTAACAGTGTTTCCATTATTATTTACACCCTTTGTGCTAAAGGGCATGTTCCTGTGATTAGATAAGGAGTCTCCTGTGAAGAGGAAAAAAATCCAAAATTGTTGTAATATAAAAGTGTTAAACATTTATACAAGGGCATGATAGAGAAGGTTTCCTTGAGATTTCAGAGAGAATAACTTAAAACTGACCCAACACAATACCACAGTAATATTGTAGGGCACTCCCTGATCCATTCGGGGTTCATCTGGCCTTGCTTCAACTTCACCCCAAACTCTAAGCTCATTCAGGCTTGAAAATCATCACTGTTAAGTATAAACAGAGTTATGAGGCACATATATCAGTTTGGCAGGGAGTATAAAGCACATCTTTAGTCCAATGATCTACATTGGGATTTTCACAAGTCGGTCATTTGGAAGCTGAAGATGATCACCATGAATAACATAGCACCTGCATCTAGGAACTGGATGGGATACCAGCATTGCAGTGGATAGAGTCAGTATGCAACTTGTCTCTGATTGTTCCAGCATCAACCAAATGCCACCATCCTATACTTCATAAGAGTAATTTTTGGGGTACCACTAGGCAAGTTCTTCCCCTAACAATTTGTTTCAGTACTAGGCTGGCATGTTTATTTCCATGTGACATGGATCATGAATTAGCAGTAATTTTGGTGGCTTTGTCAGGTGGCACCGGTTCTTCTGCACACCTGATGTAGAGAGAAGGGGCATCAAAGAACTTGCCCTGTTCTTCCACACAGTACTGAGAATATCGATGGAAGTCTGTGCCAATAGTGATGTTCTGTGGTAGAACAAAACACACTTTCTTCATGGACTATGAAAAAGGCCCTAACAGATGTCCCCCTGTATTATTTACTGAATGGAATTTCGAGCTGATGAATGGGTGCAGTGGTTGGGCCCATAGAAGTGCTGGAAAAAGAAAAGAAATACCAGAAACCATTGTATGTCCAACATAAAACGGAGATACTTGATTTATTGAACTGTGGAAAATATAAATGAAACACAATTAAATTAACACATATTTTTTATACACACCATTGTTAAGAAAGGCTGGGACAATCAAAGTCCAATGGAACAATATAAAGAATTAATATAAAACTTTCCAACCAGTCCAGGTTACTTTTCGTCAAAATGCATTGGATTTTGTAATATGAAATTAAGGTCTGATTACTTTTATATTGGAGCGCCCAATTCCTTTGTTTATTTACGGCATGGGTATTTTCAGGTAGCCACCTCACAATAAGTAACAAATGGTGCGCCAATACTCTTGTATGACAGGTTACTTTTCTGGGCGGAACTTCATTTCAGACATTTTCAGTGAGTACATCGACCCTCGGAAGGTGTGCCAGATCACCCCGCTGCCCTTCTTATTATGCTTGCCCCGCAGGTATTCCCCATTCAGGCTGGCAGAATGGCAGCTGTTATACCACCAGGCTCCTACATATAGTATGGCACAGTTGCTGTCTTTGGCCATATCATTATTAGCATCCTTAGTGGTAAATGCTCTATTCTTGTGAGTACCTAGAGAGTCACCTGGGCAGAGAAGAAATTAGGACAAAAATTAAATATCCCAGTGTGACATCTTGATACACTTATGTTAGGCTACATATCTAGGGGCGGTTACATTAACACTCACAGCACTGCATGAAAACTGTGGGCGGTAGGGTTCTGTATCATGGGTGAGGGCCCTTGATAGTGACAAGTAAATCATGTTCTTTAAGACCCATAGCTATAAGTATAGAGCCCATGAATAAGACCCATTTATATATATATTTTATAATAGGGGCATTTAAGGGCCATCCCCCAAAACTAGTCTAAACTTGTTCCCTTGGCTGCCTAAAGAGAGCACAGAGAACATACAACCCAACCATATATTAATTAAGTGTAACGGTTGGCACCCTAAACCCAGAACCGATGCCAAGCACCCTGGTCTCGGCTCGTGCTTCTGCCTGTAGCAGCCGTCTTTGGCTTCGGGAGGAGCCCTCAGCTACTCAGATGCCACCAGGTCTTAATAACGAGAGGTGCAAGGTGAGGGGGTTCTGGACAGACAAAAGGGCACAACTGTAAGCAAAAGTCTCTGGGCAGAAGGTCGTGGTACAAGGCATTAAGACAGAATCGTAGTCAGATCAGGCCGGGTCAGGCAGGCAGAGAGTAAACGTAGTCAGGCAGGCAAGGGTCAAACCAGGAAGTCAATCAGAGGGTTAAGCAGAATCGGAGTCGGTAATCAGGCAAGGGGTCAGGATACAGAATATAGAATCGTCTACAGCCAGGCAGGGGTCAAAACAGGTGATCAGAATCAGGTTCAGAACAGAATAGCAACAGCTAACAGCACCAGGAAACAAGTCCTATAATGGGCAGTGTGGAAATGAAAAATGTACCTTTAAGTACATTAAAATTTTGCGCCATTGTGCACTGGCGTCATCACCTGCGCCTATAATTAAAGAAGAGGCGCGCCGTGCGCACCCTAGAGAATTGGTGCCATTGAGGAAGATTGGCTTTGCGGGCGTCCCCACTGAGGGGGCTGCAGGCGTCCTTGCCGTCCCCCCACTAGACCACCAGGGTGAGTTGTTACATTAAGTTTTTGATTCTAATTGTGAACTTTATAAGCAAAGATGATGACCTGGTGAACCAATGCATTTTAAGAAGTCTTCAGAAAAATAACACCAATTTAGCTATACAACAAGATAATATGGGTACTCCTGAGCCTCTAGGTAGGCTGTAGCCTGGTACTTAAACCTCTGGGGAGATAGCACCCCCCAAACAATGTAGCAGACAAACAAGGTATCGACACTCAGAGGCAGATGCAAGTCCCGTTGATTGTGTCAGTAGATCAAACAATGTTTCAGGGGTGGGCCTCTTCGTCAACTGCCTTTGAGCATTGATACCTTGTTAGTCTCTGCTAGATTTAATCACCAGGGTTTCTTTTTGATCGCCAGTTTGATACTCAATAGATAAATAGGGTTGCAAAACTATGTGGTATGTAGTGGCCCCAGAATTTAAATGGTTCCTAGAATTTTCACAGCTCACACCTGCCCCTGCACACAGCACAGTGCCTGCATTTTTTTTGTGTGTCATAAATAACTTTGAACTGTAAAAAATGGAAAAGAAAACATACTGACAAATCTAAAATGATCAACTATATCTTTCCACTCCAAAACACCAAGCTGCAAATCTTCACTAAAATTAAAAATGTTTGTGCAATTTTAGGAAATCGCCTCAAAACTTTTACTTTACAGCATCTGATCTCTCTTGGTTTCTGGTTAAAAGAATAAAACAATATATAAATAATTAATTAATAAGTACTGGCACTCGTTGTCCCTGTCACCACCCCTGGCCAGGGGTGGCTGGTGGTCTATGGCCATACATTTAAAGGTGGGCAGCCCGTGTCCTTTAGCCAAAAAATGTCTAGCCACTGGTTGTGGTGGCTGTCCTTCCTTGAGGGCTCTGCTGGTGGCTGATCGGTGGTTGCTTATACATTCCCTGAGTGTGGTGACCGTCTTGCCCGCGTAGTACATACCACACGGGCAGGTTATGATATATACCACATATGTGGATGTGCACGTAAGTCTATGGAGAATTTTAAGTCTCTTGCCAGTGTGGGGGTGTGGGAAATCGGGTCCACTTAGTAAGCAACGACAGGTTGATCTCCTGTTAGGCAAGATTAAACTACTGGTGGACAAACATAAACAAGACCTAACCAGCTTCAAACAGAATAAACGTAGAAAGGTGTCCGAGGACTACAAAAATAAACGTGTATATGGCTGGCTTATGGGTTTAAACAATCCCCAATGTAGGGGCACAATAGTGAGAAGGAAACGCCTCCCTAAATCCCTATTAACCATTGATAGCTCTGACCAGTCCACTGATTCTGATTCACCGACAGATCTTTTTTTAGGGGTGGCCACACGCTCCAAAAAGGACCCAAACAAGGGGAAAGGTGGCGAGGGCACGTCAGAGCCAGGAGACTGTGATCTTTAACCTTAGTCAACACATTCTCATCCCCGGCGAAATCTCTTTACTGAACAAGGGACTGTCTTACATCCCACAACATAAACTGATTGAAACTGAGAGAACATTTTAGGAATACCCCTGATAGCACGATGGCACCATTCAGGGACAAGAGCACTTTCGACACCCCAACACGCCGGCAGCCATCCGAACCTTTAGCAAGGTTCTCAATAAGGAAGCCTCCTCTAACAGATTGCGTACACATTCATTTCCCAACCTCTCCCCTAGTGAAAGGGAAGCCATCAGTACCCTGAGAGAGGAGAAGAATCTTGTCATCAGACCAGCGGGCAAAGGTGGTTCCATCGTTCTTCTAGACTATAGCTATTATCAGAATGAAATCTTGGCACAGTTAGCAGACTCTATGACATACAAACCTTTATCTAGTGACCCTACATGTAAATATAAAAAAGAACTGGGTAACTTCCTTTTGATGGGATACAGGGCAGGTTGGATTGACACTCACACTTTGAATTATATGACTACGGATCACCCACGTACCCCTATCATTTACACTTTACCTAAAATTTGCACCACCTGGCGGACCAATCATTTCTGCAGTGGGTTCACTGTATCAGGCAGCATCTACATACATCGATTATTGCCTTCAACCCTTTTCTCAGTCTATGCCATCGTACACGCAGGACTCCACACATGTTATTAAGAAACTTAAAGGGCTGGGAAGGATCCCCAATGACTGTCTCCTTGCAACCATAGATGTAAAAAGCCTGTACACTGTCATGCCCCATTCCCAGGGCATTGAGGCCTGCAGAATGGCCTTAACCAATAATAGAGAAACCCAGGCCCCGACTGAATTCCTTCTACATTTACTCGAACTCATTCTCACTAGGAACTTTTTCCGCTTCGAAAACTCATTCTACCTACAGACCTCTGGCACAGCCATGGGCAGTGCCCTGGCACCCTCATATGCCAACCTTTAAATGTTATCCTTTGAAACTACACACATCATACCAAGGATAGGCCATTCTATTTTAATATACTTCTGCTACATTGATGATCTGTTCCTCATCTGGACGGGTAGCGAACAATCTCTGCTTGAGTTCCATCAAGAACTTAATGCTCTCAACACCCCAATCAAACTCACATTTAATCATCATAAACAGAAGATCGATTTCCTTGACCTTAATATCTACAAACATGAGGGAGGCCTTGGCACTAGATTGTTTCGAAAATCAACAGATCGCAACTCTATACTACATGCTACGAGCAATCATCCACCCACCACCATCAGAGGTATTCCCTATTGTCAATTCATATGGGTCATTAGGAACAACAGTGAACCACATTCAGCAAATACACAGCTACAGGCTATGTTCGGTTTTTGGACAGGGGATATGATTATAACTTATTACAAACTCAGCTAAATAGGGCCATGCAACATACTCATGACTCCCTTCTAATGGATAAGACTTCGACTCCAAGGGGTCCGGCACCTTTAATTTTCACCACCACATATACCTCGGCATCTAAGCAGTTCACATATAAAATAAAGACTAACTGGCCCATGATCAACATGGATGACTCATTATCTTTATTGGGAGCACCTAGCCCCATTATGGGCTACAAATGGGGTAGAAATCTAAAGAACATTCTAATGGTCACTGACTTTAAAGGACACATCCCTGCCCCAACTAATTGGCTAACCAAAGAGAAGAAACTGGGTTGCTATAATTGCCCAGATTGCATTACCTGTCGTTGCTTACTAAGTGGACCCGATTTCCCACACCCCCACACTAGCAAGAGACTTAAAATTCTCCATAGACTTACGTGCACATCCACATATGTGGTATATATCATAACCTGCCCGTGTGGTATGTACTACGTGGGCAAGACGGTCACCACACTCAGGGAATGTATAAGCAACCACCGATCAGCCACCAGCAGAGCCCTCAAGGAAGGACAGCCACCACAACCAGTGGCTAGACATTTTTTGGCTAAAGGACACGGGCTGCCCACCTTTAAATGTATGGGCATAGACCACCAGCCACCCCTGGCCAGGGGTGGTGACAGGGACAATGCCCTACTACGGAGGGAATCCCGCTGGTTTTACAAACTCAACACTTTGGCACCTAAGGGCCTAAATGAATCCTTGCCCCTTGGTTGCTTCATATAAACTATTGGACTATTTGTGACACTACCATTGTGCTGATATCCTGATTCCTACCACAGCTGTATTTTGTATTTTGTTTTTAATCCTATTTTTTCATGTTCTCATACTCCCCATTCTTATACCTATGCTATTCATCTGGTCACGTATACACGTAAGTGGTTCCTGGGACTCATTGTAGGACTAGGCGCTCTATGCATCCGAGAGAAAAAGGCGGCCTCTCCTGGAAGGGGTGAGTCAATAGCTAGGTGTTGTACTGTTATGTGGACAGTGGTAAATGGCAAAGTACACCCAGTTAGTGCTCAGTCATCCCACAATGCACCACCTGAGCATATCAGGGCCTTATGGCATTATTGTCACAGTGCACCCTATCCCATAATATGAGGAGGGTGAGACTGGACACTACTCTATATAGGGGTAAGCGGGCTTAATTATGAACACCTGGTTTATGATGCAAATGGACCTGTGTATTACACACACCCAATGGTCCAGCATGCAGTCGTGTTGCCAATACCGGGGGCCAACTTTTGAAATGGCTGGTCCACCTCTAGCGTCCACCAATAGCACAAGCTTAGGACGACTAATACGTCCACCCCCTTCTTCACAGGATCCGCAGTGAGGTTGGCCGTTGACTGAACGCAATATGCTTGAGTGTGCCTAACAAATTTATCCAAGAGCAGGATACCCGGTGTAACGACCATTATTGTTTTAATTTTTTCATCAAGACAAGCTCAATATCTATGGCCTCTAGGCTTTACTCACTTCTATTTGGTGCACAGGGCTGTCACACACAGGGAATGTCTGACCACCTATAGGTGGGGGTGGGGGAAAGTTGTGCTCACCACTAATTTTTAAAAACATTAGGCAGGGGTGCAATGAGGCTGTGACCACAAAATACATATAGACAAATACAAGAGGTCCTCTGCACTCAACCCATTATCATTATATTTAAGACATGTTGTGCATACTGCTACTGAAAAATGCCTTACCCTTTAAACAAAACAGGGATTGTTTGTCCATATATTACAATATATTTAAGCTGGCCAACTACTTCAAAGTCATCCCATATCTGGCCAGTCCTATGCTCAATTTTCATCTGATTCATTAAGAATTCAATTGCTTCATTATACATTTTACAAAGGGACTAAGTTTTACCTGCAACTTACTAGCTGCTTTCAAAGTAAAACTCCCAAACTTGGCTGCCCTTTTATTAGACACCAGTGGGATCACCTGACTATAGTCGGCAAGGGTGGGAGCTACAACATAGAGCTGGTCACTGCTACTGTATAACTATAACAAACAAGGGAAAGTTGTGCTCACCAATAATTTTTAAAACCATTAGTTGGGGGTGCAATGAGGGTGTGACCACAAAATACATATAGACAAATACAAGAGGTCCTCTGCAATCCCTGTTTTGTTTAAAATGGGTTGAGTGCAGAGGACCTCTTGTATGTATATATATATATATATATATATATATATATATATATATAAAACAACATACCGGTGCACCCAAAAATCCTCAGATAGTTACTGCCCAGGTGCTGGTTAGAAATATCATACAAAGCTGCAAAAAGAACCGCACGCAGCTTTATATATATATATATATATATATATATATATATATATATATATATATATATATATATATATATATATATATATATATATATATATATGCACAAATAAGATCCGCACTCACAGGACTTATGAAAATTATAGAAAATTTATTGCAAGAGTCTAAGAGTCTAACGTTTCGGCCTCCTCCGAGGCCTTTTTCAAAGTAACAAATACATAAACACAAATGCTTTAAATACCTAGATTGGCGGGAAAAAAAAAAATATATATATATAAAGCAACAAAAAGAGTCTGCACACACAGGTCTTATGTGAAGAAAAAAAGTGGTCGTTTATTCAACTTTTCGGCTCAGCTACATGAGCTGTCCTCAGTAAGTGTAGCTGAGCTGAAACGTTGAATAAACGACCACTTTTTTTCTTCACATAAGACCTGTGTGTGCGGAATCTTTTTGTTGCTTTATCGATATTGATGTTACAGTTCCAGCACCTAGGCTTCATTTTTGTGCTCTGGGTGCACTGACCAAGCGTTGTTTTTTTATATATATATATATATATATATATATATATATATATATATATATATATATATATATATATATATATATATATATATATATATATATATATATATATATATATAGTTAAATAGGTGCACTCCACATACAGAGTCTGTGACCTGGGTGAAAGTTGTAAAGCAAAAGGTAAAGACTGGCACACTCAGGGTTTGTATATTATGCAAAAAAAGGAGAGTTTATTTGATGTTTTAGGACTAAATCAGGACCTTCGTCAGGAACAGCAAACAAACAGAGCCCCCACCAACAAACGAACATATATACCCCTTCCAAGATGGCTGCCAAAAAAACAGTACATGTGTTAGAAATGTAATTACTCTATAATTTTACAAAAAGCTTTAGTTTGTCGTTGTTATGATCCAAAGTGACACTTTTTTGGATAAGTAAGGATAGCCAAGAGTTCAAGGAGAATGCATATAGAGAAAATAGAGTGTGTGGTATAGGTAGCATAACCTGCAGATGTGAAGATCTCGAGTCCATCGCCTGCATGAGTCAGAATGAGAGGGATCACCCGTATCCGGCCAATTATATGCTTATACTGCAGAGGTGAGAGTGCTAGAGCACCAAGCCTCCATAATCGACCCCAACGAATACCATTGCTAGGCACCGCCCCCATAGCAACCATGGTCTCCAGCTAGACCGCACCTTTGCTGTCCTATAAAATGTATACCAGCATACTGGACAGTCTTAGCAAGGGAAAACAGTGCATAGTACGATAAATGGTGTGAAAGTTGCGTTTATAAATATAAACTCCAGTGAACTGCTGAATAGTTTAATGCCCAACATGCATAGGGTTTACCAAAGATTGTGGTGTGTGAAGACCCTTAAATATAAATAGCGCTTACAAATTTCACATTTTACTTTTCAACTTGTCCAAAAAACCACGTTCTCTGCGTCTTATGTTTCATTTTGGATAATTATAGGTAATTTTCAAAATGTATGACTTTGTAACATACAAACGTTAGTGACACTTTTAAAGTTCCATTGTATTCTACTCTTAGCAAGCCCAATTGACATAAAAAGCTTCTTTACCTGCAGTGCCCCCAGAGAATTCCCCATAACGAAGGATGTATTTCAGAGACTCTCTCTCCAAATGAAATTTGCTGTAGGTGGCATAGGTTCTATTGTTGTCAAAATCCTCCAGGTCAATGCGCAGTTGGAAATTCCCTGTGGGGCAGGAGAGAGTCAGTTCAGCTGTCTCAGTGTAACTCTTTGACTACACTCCCCAAAATGTTGAAGCATTTACTCCCACTGTCTAATCTTACTGTCACCTTCCTATGCTCATCATGAAGACTAGATCATATTAAACTTATCATCTGGTCTATATGGGAGAATGATGTCAAAAAATGTAAACCATATATAGTCATTAGTTCTACTCGGACAGGAATTCTGAATGGGTGAAGAAAAACAAAACCAATGAAAGAACAGTAGTAGCTCCTTATCCTGTATATTCTAGTGTCAGGGGAACTAACAGTTGTAATAGGGGGAAAGACAAACTTATCAAAATGAGTAATGAATCCATGATCAAAAAGCTCAAAGCAAAACTCCAAATTGAAGGGTACCTATGGAGGTAAGGAGGTGGATGTTATCATTTCCAAGCCAAAACTCGCTTTGTTGACTTCCAAAACCTTGCTTGTATGATTTCCAGTCTCTGTAAAAATCTACTGATCCATCTTGGCGCCTCTGAAACACCTGGGGTATAAATTAAGAGCATTAAGTAAACTAAAGTCTTCAAATACAAGTTTTCTACTCATAAGGGTCTATTCAGTTCAGGCTGCTCTTAAATAAGGAATCCGCTACCAAGTAAAATATGAGGTAAATCCTTATATAATCTGAAGCAAAGTTGTTCATTTGTTTTTTAGGGTTTGTGAAAGTCGCCCATTCTAACTTTTCTACTAAGGCTGCTGTCCATGGTGGTGGTTCCTTGTGGCAGCACCCTTCAGAGAACCCTATTAACCCACTATACAGGGAGCCCTAAAGATGATAGGAGCCGTGAGGAAGAGGCTGGTTAAGGAGAACCCACCAGAAGGATCTAAGAAGTGGTATAAGGTTTGAGGAGCTCCTTCATGTTTGCCATGATCTAATAGTTATTAGTAATTGGTTTTATTGGTCTTTATTTTCCCAGTAGGGCCATTTATAGGTATTCTCTCTGATCCCATTGGGTGGAAGTACTGTACCAGGTTGTATTGAGTGCCTAGTATATCCCCAGTACATCCCAAAGACACTCAGGTGTCACCCATGCAAGTGGAGAATGCTAAGCTTTGTTGGAAGCAGTATGCACCATCTTTCCATCCTTAGCCTGTCCACCAGTGGACAATTAAGCCTAAAATTGCATCCCCAAGTATCTGCTGTGCATGAATTGTTCCTTGTATTCTAGAAGACAATATCATTACACTTTACATTGTTTCCATTTCTCCAGACTTACAATCCAGCCTCCTCCGTCCGTATCCATGTCACAGAGAACAACGAGGGGTTTACCAGTTGTTACTGGATAGATTGTGTACCAGCCGGTAAGAGACAATCCACTGTCCCGTAACTCCTTACAGTTGCTGGCAGCTACAGGTAAATAAGGGATTTGGTTAGATGATTGTTATACCGAGTAGCTGATTTTATTTAATAGCAATAACACATATTTTTGCATATATTTACATATAATTACAGGCGTGTGGCAAGTGGATTAGAATTTTCTTACCTTTGTACCCCAGGCCAGAGGTACCTTTCGCCCCCTGATCACCTGAAAGACAATATAGAATTTATGCCATGGGGATACTTCAGGACAGCTTTCTAGAGTTTCTCAACCCTGTTAAAACCAACACCAACAACAAGGTAAATGGAATATAAATGCAACAGGAGAATATTTTGTATTAAACATGCCAAGATCCCAGACTGATAGCTTCAAAAAAACATATTTTTTAAAATGTTTACCTTTTTCTCCTTTTATTCCTTGGTATCCCATTTCACCTACAAAATAATAACAGTGTTACACAGGGTATCCTTGCAACACTCATACAGGGTTATAGAGTGGGCTTTATTCAGTTGAGTTTGGTTGAACTCCATGTTCCACTTATTTGTTGAGAGCCAACCAACAAAAGGGGAGGTATTTTTTTATGCCACGCATCACCCTTTCAAGCGACACCTACAAATATATGAGGAATAGGACCCTACTGTACCTCAGTACTGATACTGTACAGTATTACCCATGGAAAACCCATGAAAAATGTACTTCTCTTCTTCCTGTTTTCTTCTTGCATTTTGTTCTTTTTTTAACCTTATCCTTTTGCTTTTAGAACATTTTTTCCTCTTCCTTTACATTTTAGCTTTTTGTGCCCCTGTTGTCTCCCTATCTTCTGGATCTCATCCTTGTATCTCCCCTTTCACTCTCTTCTCCTTATCTCTTCATTTCATCTCATTTTCTCAGCTTTCTTTTCTTCTTCACAGAGTCTATTTCCCTCCCCTTCCACAGAGTTTACTTCTCTATTTTTGTCTCTATTCTTGTTATTTCACAGGAGTTACGCTAAAGACATGACAGACAGTTACTTTTTGCTTCATACATGTTAAAAGTAATTACCTTTCATACCAGGCGACCCGTTAATACCAGGGAATCCATCATCTCCTTTAATATATAAACAAAAAACATGTAAAAAATGGTTTCATGTATTTCTACAGCTCTGAGAACAGGTCCAAGGCCACTTCCCATTCTATTATTCCTTATTCATGATTTATTCTATAATCAAATTACATTTTATGTTCAGGGCGAAAAATAAAACAATAATTGAGGGTAAACTTGTGATGGGGTTTTGCTCAAATTTGCAAATGCAGATTAAGGTCCAAAGTAGGCTTGCCATTCAACCACATCTATTCCACTTCTCCTTGGCTGGATAAAAAGTTTCCTTGCATCCCTACTCTGATCTCTAAAGGCCCAAAATATTCCGCCAAACTGCTTAGATAAACACACAGATATTAATTCCAGTATGCCTGAAACATTCCGTACCCGAGTAGGATCATTGGATGCTGCTGCTAGGAAGGGCATTGTTTGGCTGAGATATAATAATATTAACAATAATATTACCTCTCAGTCCCCTACTCCCCATAGGGCCTGTGGCTCCAGTATCTCCTAGAAAGAATAGTTACAGAGAAATGCGGATATTAAAAGTGGAAAACACAACTCATCCTATTTACACATCTAGACATCTAGGGCAGATTTATCAAGGGTTGAAGTGATTTCTATTTTTTTGTGTACTTCGACTAGGGAACAGTCCAAATTTGATTTGAATTTGAAAAAAATTCAAAAATTCTAATATCGAAATTTATCATGTACGGTCTCTTTAAAAATTTGACTTTGACTATTCACCATCTAAAACCTGCCAAATTGCTGTTTTAGCCTATGGGGGCCTCCTAGAACCTATTTGGAGTCAATTGGTTTTTTAGAAAAAAAACTTGGAATCGAATACGATCGAATAGGATTTTACTTCAATTCGTACGATTCAAATTCAAATGAAAAAGGCCTATTCACCCGAAAAAAAAACTTCGATATTTTTAATACATTTCGGTTGGTCTTTTTTTATTAGAATTTCAACGTTTTTTTATTTGAAATTCGACCCTTGATAAATCTGCCCCCTAGTGTACCACTCATATTCATACAGCTTTGCTGCCCAAAATATAACAACATTATATAACTTTATATAATGACTACCCATTCTTCCAGGCTTTCTGGGTGTCCTTGGATAATAGGAGCATCACCATCCAAAAAATACTGAGTTTATGCTACTGCTGGGATAGAGTGTTGTTTAAAGACACTTCCTTATTGGGTTACTTTGCTAAAATAGAGGAAGTCAATCATTACCTTCCCATTTAAATATTTGTTTAGAACACAAATGAAAAAAAGATCAGGTTCATCTTCTTTGTGGACCCATCACACTTATATGCAAGGGGAACTTATTTCCTATGACATTGTAGGTTTGTCCCACAGGTTTATATTTGTACAATAGACATTCTCAAACAGCCTCCGCGCTGCTTTCCTACAGATGGAAAACAAATCTCTGTAGGGAAGCGCAAAAATGGATACTACGGTGCAGTACTTACCTGAAGGGTCTACAGCACATGGCACTTTTTTAAACAAGTTTTACGTGATTAACACAGCACAGTGTGTTGCACTTGGCACTTTAATATACAAATTTAAGGGTACTGCACCATAGTATCCATTTTTGCGCTTCCCTACAGAGATTTGTTTTGTATTGGAGAGTCCAGCAGAGTAGACAAGTGAAGGGCGGCTACAATCAGGATTCTTTACACCAGTTGAAGATTTCACAATTTAAGCGCTGAATGAACTTTGTTTGTATTTTAGGACTTTCCTATAGATGGGTTCCTGTACTGCTGGACTTACCTTTCTTGCCAGATACCCCCCGGAGACCAGGATCCCCGATGTCTCCTATTATTATTTAAATAAGTAAAAAGAGCAGAATGTTAACAAACAAAAGCACTTTAGATATCACTAAAACAATGCCCTAGAATGTTGAACACACATTAAGTAAACTTTTTGGATTTTTTTAGGGGCCCATACAGTTTTTGGGATATTTTTTCAGGGCCCCTCAATTTATTTAGGTTCAGTTCTCTTTTAATTAAAACACTAGGTGGGATGCATGCCCAATGCCTTGTAAAGTGGCCGAATATTAACAAGAGGAGTGTTTTGTCCCATATGGAACGGAATTAAATTCTACCATATTTATTTTTTCTCCTCCCACCTGCAGTTTTTAGATCTTTCTAAAACGAAATCCATGGGACTTAGATCTGGACTCAGCGCCGGTCATTTCAGGACAGTCATGTGTTTTGACTTTAACCTTTCCTGGGTTCTATTTGAAATGTGTGTTGGGTCATTGTCCTACTAGTCACAGTGATGGCATTACCTTTCTCACCAGGTGGGCCCATCTTTCCTGGGATGCCACGGTCTCCTTTTTTAAATTAACAAAGCAAAAATTACAATTAATAAAGGTGCAGAAAGGTCTATTATTCAATAATGTAAATTAGGTAAAACACGCAATGAAAAGGGGACATATATATCAAAAATGTATTTGGCACATATTGGTACCAGTCACTACGGGGCAGAATAAAACTATATCTCCCCTTCCAACACATTGCATTATCTTTGTACAGTTTAACTGTTGAACAGAACCATATAGTTCCCATACATAACAGGTGGATAGAGAAGGTAACTTGGTACATAGTTCAGGTAAAGTTGTCTACTTACCTTTGGTTCCTTGTGTCCCTGCTTCTCCTTTTTGCCCAGGGGATCCCTGTGACCCGGGGCATCCTCTTAGAATGGCCATCCTTTCTGATTCTCCAACACCAATGAGTTTTACATCTGTGTTGGAATGTAGACATCAAAACCATGAACTCATAAAACATGGTATCCATACTTTCTAGCTTTTTGGATAATGGTCTTCTGGGTAACATATTCTGCACTTATATCTATTGCTAAATGTCTCTATCTACATAAGATGAAGAAATGTCAGCTGTGCGTCTGTACTCACCAGGACATGTGTCTTGGGCACAGCAGGAAAATGAGATCCCTAGAATCAAATACAAAAGATTTAGAAGAGAAACTGCCATGGTGGGTAGTTTTACCATTTACGGGACTTCAAAAATCTGTGGCTCTTTTTCCTTCTCAGCGAGCAGTGGTATTTGGCTTCTGCTCTTCAATTGTTTCCGTATATATATATATCTGTAAATGGATTGGATTTGGACAGCTTCTTAGCAAACTTGCTGATGTTTGCCAGAAAGGTCATTGACTGGTTTGTTATGGGAAAAATTAAAGATGATTAACTGTAACTCCCACGTATGCAGTAAATTCCTACTTACTGGGTTGGATCTATTGATTTAATGTGGCCAATATAAAGTGTCCCAATGTCTTCTGCTAAAGGGCGCTCTCTTCTAGGTTGCATCGTTACTACTTACCTACTGCTCATCCTTAAAAAAACCATGTTTGCATCCGGCAGTCGTGTCGCGTCGGATCAAAGCTGCGACACCATGCGACAATTCTCTTACCTTATTTTTGTCGCATGCGTTTTGTCGCAGGTGTCAGATCGCGCAAAAATCGTTAGTGTAGTCCTACCCTTAGAGACCAGAATGTAGATACACTCACCAAGTAGAAAGGTTGGTCCAGATGCACCAGCCCTAGACCCTGAATATTGGGATTGGCTAACCGTGAACAAGAAAAAGACGAGATTTGAGCATTTGAAGGATTCCACAAGGGCCACAAAAACAAAAGTAAAAAAGTCTTTAACCAAAGATACATTAAAATTGTTAACATCTGCCCAACACAGATATATTAATTATTCTGCATTATACGTGCCCTTCCTGCACTCCCTTTCAAAGTAACCCCTATTATTGACTGATTATCTATCTATCCATCCATCCATCCATCCATCCCTCTCTCTCTCCATCCATCCCTCTCTCTCTCTCTCTCTCTCTCTCTTTCTACTTTTCCAAATCTACTGGGCCACATTTCTGATTACTGCAGTCCTCAACAAACAATTTGTCGTAATCCCAATTTAACTTCCAAATGGAGATAAAATGAAAACAAAAGAACTGCATGAATCATGACCGAAAATGTGTCCGATTCAGTTATCCAGGGCTTCAAAGCCACATTATATGTGGCTTGGATTCGTTTTGGCGCCCCATTTCCATTTCCATGAAACCCGCATTCTCCTGTTTTGTTTTTTCAGTGAAAAAAGGAGTGAGAAAAGAAACATTTTTAAGAGATGCCCATAAATATAGATTTAATTTTAGTTATAATGTAGTGGGGGGAAATAAGGAAACAAATGAAAGGAAGGAAAAAGAAACAAGGCATAACGCAGGCATTTTGGGTAGAAGACAGGGTTCACCCATATATTTGTTTTTATTATTTTTGAAATGTAACAACAATCAAAATAATGTAATATTACCTTTCTCACCCATCAGGCCTAAACTCCCAGGAATCCCAGGTTTACCAGAAGATCCTGAAAAGTAAGTGTAGACATTAATAAATATGTTACCTCTGCATGCCAAGAAGGTACGTGTAGGATGAGTTGTCCCACCAGGCTTGTGGGCAAATTCACTAACCTCTGAAAATTAGACAGCGACGGCTTCGCTCACATCACCACACTTCGCCAGGTGAAAATTCGCCAGGACAACACTAATTCACTAAAATGCGAAGTTGCGTCCAGGCTGCCGAACGATGGCGACGTTTCGCTAGTGTGAATTCGGCAAGCAAAGAGAAGTTGCGGTAGCGTTGGCTAATTTGCATATGGCGGGAAGTTAAATTTCAATGGACGTATATGTTGCAGCAAATACATTACACTACACAAGCTCAGGGAACCTTAATAAAATAAAATAGAGTTGTTATAATGCCCTACACATGTGCCCAGTGTATAGTTTATGTGCCATATGTAAGGAAATGTAGGGGGCAAGCTGGGTACCCTAAAAAAATGTACGATCTTTTGCAGCCTGTCACCCTGAAAAACTGAAAAGTTGCCAGCGTTTTTTGGGACTTAGAAAAATTTACACTTCGCCTGGTCTGAGGTGGCGAAGGCAAGTCTGGCGCAAGATAAAATCCGCATCTTAGTGAATTTGCGAAGTTACGTCCATTCAGCAGAGCAAAAATTCGCCTGGCGTTAGAGTGCGAAGTAGCGCTAGAGTCTATCTCCTTTGCTAGCGAATTGACGCCAGCGCCCGTTAGTAAATCGGCGAAATGATGTCACGCTGGCCAGCGTTAGTCACTTCGCCCTTTAGTAAATTTGTCCCTACGTTTGGAGATAAGACATGATTACTATAGCACCTTGTAGGCAAAGGACTTCCTTCGTATTTACTGCTGCTCTCCATGTAATGCACTGCTACACACCACTCTTTCCCTCAGCTTGCCCTTTACATGAATAGACAGAACTACTCTGAGTTTCATATCACTTGGGTCCCTACTCCATACACACGGTGAGTGTCACCTGGGGATCACCGGCTACAAATGGTCACTCCCTCCTTCACAAAGTATGTTATATTAAGTTTCAGTCTTAGCCAATTCAGATTCTAAAAGCTGGGCATTACCTTTGGTCCTGGTGGTCCCATGGGTCCAATTTGTCTTAAAGCTGGTCCATTGTGGATCAGAGTTAATAGGTTGTCTGACAATTGACCCCAACCAATAAACAGTTGGTATTCTGATTATTAAATAATATGGAATCCTTGTTATGTTCATTTAGGGTAACCATATCACTTCTTCTCAAAACTAGTCCCTTCAGTGTAAGAAATGTCTGACCCAAATTGATACATTAACACATGAAGTGTGGGACATTTGTTTGATCTTTCCATTGTCTGAGGTGCGTCTTTATTATTACCTTTTGCCCCTATTAGCCCTGTAGTTCTGTGGATACCAGGAGCCCCAATATCACCTAAAAAAGACATGTTATCAAGTGTAAAACAAAATGGTTTCCCCCAATGCTTCATTCATAAAATCACATTCATTTTAAGTACACATTATAATTCACCTCTCCGGGATACTTAGTTTAGACTTTGCATTCTCTCAGAACATTTAAAAAGGACCCCACTTTGTTGTCAACCAGTAGGGGGTTCCTTGCCATTGAGTGTTCCATAACCAATGAGTTTATTGATAGACCAGAGATAGACCAGAGATTATGAATGAATCATTTGACCTTAAATACTTACAAAGTACCCATTTGAATTCCAAAGCAAACACAACCCTTTATTAGCACCCTCAGGAACTTTTTGCATGCTTGTGTCGCTCTCAAACTTTTATTTACATTTGAATGAGGCTCATGGGTAAAAAAGGTTGGGGATCTCTGCTCTAAAGGGATTCATTCGATATGAAGGACACAGGATTTTACCATGTGAATTGCTTAAACACACATGATAACACTGTCTCTCAATGGAGAAGTTAACAAATGAATGAAGATACAAGATTGCCCACTTACCTTTGATTCCCGCTGATCCTACATCTCCCTTTAATCCTGGTAGTCCATGAGACCCTGGACATCCCATTAGGATAGCCAGTCTGTCTGATTCACCAATCCCAACAAGTTTCACTTCTGTGGTCAGGAAAAACACATAGGAATCAAGAACGTACCCATGAACAATACTGAGCCTTCAAGGTAACTCTTCTACAGGATGCCTTAAAAGATTAAGTTATGGTTCTCACAAACTTCTATAATTCCACAAAGCTTCACATAACCAGTTTCAAAGAATGTGCCCATGAACAAGACACGTGCCTTCAAAGTAACTCTTCTAACTCTTCTACTAAGCTTCACATAACCAGTTTCAACAACAAGAAGAAAACACCTTCTCTATCCCAAGGCAATTAATATTCACTAACTTGACCCTCACTTTGGTTCTGCTCATGTAGAGCTTTCATTCCTAGTTCTCTTCAGCCCCTGCCCCACCATGTTCCGCTTTCATGGTCATTGTACTGTGCAGTGTATAGAGAATACCAAGTGTTGCTCTGAATTGTTGGGATTTATATTTAAATAAATAAATAAGTAAAGATATTGCAAATATATGGCACCAAACTGTGGTCCCAGAGAGAGAGAGATACATGGCTGCTGCTTCTGCTGATGAGAACCCACCGATCTGATTCTTTTTAGCAGTTATTGAGGCACAAATATCTTCTTTCATTATACTTTTACTTTTGCAGTGTCACATAGGGAGATCGACAGCTTTTTGATAAACTTGTCTCTATTGCAGAAAGTCCAACGTTTGTTTGTTTAACATGCTAAGTGGCGCTAGATCCATCATGTCTGGGGTCAGGGTACCTATGGTATGCAGATAGTGGTATTAAAAGTTGGAAAACAGTGAACTGTTCCAATTCCAGAGTTTTGGAACTGAATAAACCCTTTCTAAAATTCATACAATCCATTAGACTACTGTTTCCAACTGCAGCAACCACATGGCCGCTTCACCTTCATATCCTCTGCCCAATATTAGTTACTGACATTTTACATTGGTTCTTTGTGAAGGTCTTGGTCTCCTGTAACATAGGTTGTACCTACCCAAGTGCCATGTAAATCATTCCCTAATCCCTGTGTCTGTGGAACAAAAAAGGAGGCATCTGAAATCTCAAATTCTCCCTAGTAAGACAACAGTGAGAGATGGACATGTACGGTAGGACAATAACCGATAAGCCTAAATACACAAGGGGGGGGGGGTCTGTCAGGAAAAGTCATCGGTTCAGATAAATTTAATTTACTGGAGTGCATATTACACCAGAGAAGCCATAACATTGTCTAATGAGTAACTCTTTATTCCCGGCCTTTACCCTACTGGCAAAATCAATATTGGTTTTCTGCTTTCCCAAAAGACATACCGTAAACAACTTCATGCACTTTCACTTTCACATATATTTTAAAAAATATGAGGTCAAACAACCCCCCCCTTACCCAGCTGTCCCAAATCAGAAATGTATCTGGGCATATCTGGGCATGGCCCAATTGTCTTTAAACCTTTGGAGGTATGAGTGGACAGGCAGGGACTTACCCAATCATTGTACAACTGACAACTCTCCTTCCTAGGAAAATGGACCGATTGGGGACCCACTAAGAATGTAACCATAATGATATCAATCTATTGTGCACAATGTTTTGAGTGGTTGGTTTATCTTCCATAGGCACCTGAGCGAGGGGTAATATCACATCTGAAATGTGGCCTGCACAGGCCTACAATACGGAGGCAAAATTCCTATCTACTGTGGGACATCACACTCTATCTCTCTGGGCCCTTGTTCCTTTCTGTATTAGGCACCCCGTTCAGAAAGGCTCTGGCACCCTATGCAACCCATATGGCTAGATTGCTGGCCATGTTGCCTAGGATGCCCGTTTGGAATGGCTCGGCACTGTTAGTAATACATTTTCACTGGATATTTTGCACAAACTGCCTTATTTATCTTATACAGGTATTGTATCCCTTATCTGGAAAGATCAGAATTACAGGAAGACCATCTCCCATTTTTAGCAAATAATTTTAGTTTTTACAAATGATTTCCCCTTTCTTTGTAATAATAAAACAGTGTCTTGTACTGGATCCCAACTGAGCTGAATCCATATTGGGGCAAACAATTCTATCTGGTTTATTTCGTGTTTATGTGATTTTAGCAGACTTTAAGGTATGGAGATCCAAATTATGGAAATATCCCTTATCCGGAAAACCCCAGGTCACAAGTATTTCCAGGTAATAGATTCTATATCTATATTTAATATCAGTGGGAGATGCCATAGAGATAACATAATACTGCATGTTTTTTATCTTTAACGGAATTCTAACATTTGTTAATAGCACAGTACAAAATCATGTGACCTTTAGAATCAATCATACAATGAACACATAAAGCAATAATGAAGTTATTTGCTGTTACTTTTCTGAGTGGAACCTCATTTCAGGCACATTCAGTGAGTAATTGACCCCACTGAATTTGAACCAGTGGACTCCTCCATATTGCTTATCATGCGCTCCTTGCCTGTATTCACTGTTCAGACAGGAATCATAACAGCTTTTGTACGGCTCCTTTGTACAGTTCTGCACAGTTTTAGTGCCCACATCATTATCTTCATCCTTTGTGGTAAATGGTCTGCTCTTGTGGTTAGATAGAAGATCTCTTGGGAAGACAAAAAATAAGTATTGGTGGAACAGCCTGAATCATCCCAAAGGCGTTCATCTAGAAGAATAAAACCCAAGTGCATATTATGGCAAAGTGTTCCATTGGATTACATACAGACTAATAATAAGAGAGAATAATGAGAGTCCACTAGGTTGGGTTCAGGTTGGGAAAGGGCAGGTTAGGGTTAGGTGCAAGTTGGCTTTATGTCAACTTGCATATCACTAGTTTTGATGTAGGAATAACCCACCATCATCTTTCTTTTTAACTGTGGATCCTCTTTATTGGTAAAAGATACCAGACACACGATAGCAAGTGAAGCGGGGATGACCCCTGTTTATTACGTCAAATGTAACGTTTCGGGGGCATGCCCCCGAAACGTTACATTTGACGTAATAAAGACGCAGGGGTCATCCCCGCTTCACTTGCTATCGTGTGTCTGGTATCTTTTACGGATCTTCAAGTAGGAGAGGCGCCGACCTCTCTAACCAGCACCGGGCTTGAACTACGAGAGAGGTGGGGAAAAGAGGATCATTGTGGATCCTCTTTATTGCCCTGGTCAGGTGTGCATGTGCAGCAGAGTAAATGTCTATATTTTTTGCTTCTAAATTCAGTTTTCACTCTCACACCAGTCATGAGGGATCTCTGGAAGAAAATGTGGGGCACACTGGAGGTGCACTCTCCATTTACATGTGTCCTCTGCCTTCATGAAGAATATCTTTGAGAGCCTCACACAAGTGGTGTTCCAGAGTTCTTCTCTGTGCATGACTGATCCAGGACATGCTTATGGTCTTTCAGTTATCCTTTTCTACAGTATATGACCTGGGCTTCATTTGGGGCTGAATGTTTTCCACAAGCTGGAAGGCAATTCCTAATTCTAAACGGACTTCCTTTCCAAAAACTACTTTTTTTGCAGCAGCCGCCCCCTGGGGTCCACCAGTTTTCAATTGCTCCCCTTCTCCTCCCCAATTAACCAGATTAGGTAAAAGGATTTCATGCTGCAGCTATTCTAGAAAATACAAGCCCATTACGTAGAATATGTCTTAGGTAGGATGCTGGAAGATGCCATCAATAAGTGGTTCTGGTCCTCTGCTTTCACTGGTTTGTCATTATACATCCACATCTGACTGGTGGTTCTGCTGGTGGTTTCCAGAAGAAATACACTACCTGCAAGCCCAAAGCACTTTGGAGGAACCTACCCAAAAGATTAGGTTAGCTATACACTGTAGCAATGAAAATAAATGTTGGGTTGCTTTATAATTATTCAAAGTCCATTGGCTTATAACTCCATTTGTTTAATGTTAAAGTGGTTCATCTGACCCCTGATCGGTGCCCCCCCCGAGAACAAATGAACAAAACACTGTGGGGTAGGAGTGGGATGCTACTGGCAGAACTGATACACGGTCGCCATAGTTGACCATGACAAGGATAGACCTGAAAGTTTATTGTCTGGCTTTATCAAAATAATCTACACATACATCAACACAACAAAAAACGACAAACAAATGTAATCTTTATATTATTTTATGGGGCAGAATTTTATTTCAGATACTTTAAGTGAGGAGTAGATCCCTCCGAATGTGTGCCATGTCATCCCACTGCCCTTGATGGTGTGCTTGCCCCACATTCTTCCATTATTAAGCATTTCCCCCATAAAAAAATAGAGAATGATCATGAAATAGCCCAAATGGTTATAGGGAAGAGGGCCCACTGACACCTTGGCCCACCGGTAGTTTTCCTGGTATCCCTGTGGGCCAGTCCAACACTGCCACTGTGTAGTTAACTCGGCCCCATATGTCATTGCTCCAACTTTTTACATCATCGGCACATCCCTATAATTCATCAGCCCGCCCCCTTCGCATCACAGTAATACCCCCACTGGTATTTCACTTTTGAAAGGGTGACGACTCGCAAGGGTTGACATCTCTGCCGATATGTTGTATGGAACTGTCAGGAAAACTGCAAACTCCAGCATTGATACCAGAATACAAGATTACTTTTGGTCAATTTCACCCATTCTTAGTCCATTTTCTGGCATTATCATGCGACATATTTAGCCCTTGTTTGCACTAACAATACTGGCTCTGGGAGCCCAAGGGCAATACTTGGGCTGTTGCCGACTGAGGGTACGGTCGCCACCTTTTTGAGAAAACTTTACCAGCCAGGTCCACAAGGTGGAGGATTATGATGTAAATGGGCGGGGCAGTGATTTCACAGGGACAGGGCCATGATGTCGAGGGGCAGACCTGAGTTGTGGAGTGTGGATTTGGTAATTATTGTAGCTATAAAGTGAAGAAAGGGGTCGGCTAGGGGTACATAGGCTGGGAGCAGTTTTACTAGTGATCACACATTTACCGGCACATACATTGCAGGTAAAATTGTAATAACGGCCCGGCTGGTATTTACCCAGCCAGGTGGTAACCCTACCTGAGGGTCCCCTCCTGTTCTGCTCCTAAAATATCAGCATTGGAGTGGGTCAAAGGGGGGCCACATCACTAGTGTAACAACAGCAATAGATTAAAACCCACAAACTGGTCACTTGCTGCGACCATGGCAGGAGCGCATACCTCCCAACTGTCCTGTTTTCCCTCAGCTCAACACGCAGTCTTGCAATTTACTGGAAAGTCAAATTTTCTCTGCACTGAACAGCCCAGAATAGATACTTAAGATACATTTGTAGCAGTTTTGTCTCTTGAGAGGCATTAGACTCACAGCTTAAAGTGCAATTTACCTTCATTATAAAACTGTAATAAAACATAAAAACTAAAGAAATGTGTTGAAACCTTCATAACCTGGCAAATTTAGTAAAATGGGCATGGTAATTAGGAAGTGTTGCCTCAAAAAGGGCGTGCTCAGCTCTGCAAATTCTTTTGTCCCTCTTTCCGTTCCCAGAATGTTAGGAGGTATGGGAGCGGACCTGTGGGACCCTCCAAACTAAAAAAAAAAAAAAAAACTAGATTAAAAACATGCATTGCTAATTTTGTCCTCCTAAATTGGCCCTTTTACATAGTAACATAGTAACATAGTAACATAGTAACATAGTAACATAGTAACATAGTAACATAGTAAGGTTGAAAAAAGACACACGTCCATCAAGTTTAACCTTTTGACTTTTTTTTTGTGTTAATTTTTAAAAATGTTTCTCTCATGCCAAAAGTTGGTGCATGTAAGCGGGAAAGACAAAGCTTTCCTTTTGGCTGCAAAGATTCTCGCACCTAACCAGCTGTCTATCTCCATGTGACACTGCCTATCTCCATGTGTAGCCACTCCCACCACAGAACGACAACGTTCTGCGTCCCTGACTCTCTCCGTGCAGGGCGATACGTCACAGTCTCACGAGAGGATGCTTGGATTAAGCATTCCTCGCGGGTAGCAACTAGTTCCTATCCCTGGAAAGGACTGTCCCTCTAGTGGATAGGATATAGAACATTCACATGGCAGTGATCTAGTTTCTTTCCTCAGAAAGGACCTAATGCCTCTAGTGGTGAGGTACCAGGAAAGTATATGAATTAGTCCAGTCTATACTGACAAAGCTAAATGGCATCCAGTACAAGGACCTTCAAAGTAAGGTCCCAAATAAGGATAGACTTTAGTCTGTTCTAATAGAGCTAGCTATTTCTTATCCTTATAAAGGCCCTCACAATATATTAACCTTTTGGTATGTTAAATAGAGAGAAACTAATTTGCAACTCATTAATTTAAAATTTTCTGCCATTTTTAGATAGTACTTATTTATTAATATATAAGATGTGTGAAATCCATCATCCTGTGTTCAGCTGCTACTTCATATGAGGTCCAGTAAAGGGATAGAAACTAGTCAGTTCATATAAGAACAAGCTAATTCCTATCCTATCTAAGGACCTTCTCTAACAGTCCAGGGACCATCTATATTGGGCAAATACCTGACAGGTCCAGTAAAGGGATATAATCTAATCAGTTCATATGAAAAACAGCTAATTCCTATCCTATCTATGGACCTTCTCTAACAGTACAAGAACCATCTGTAATGGGAAATTGTCTGAAAGGTCCACTAGAGGGATGGAAACTAGTCAGTTCATACATGCACAAGGTACGGTAATTCCTATCCTATCTAAGGACCTTCTCTAACATTACAGGGACCATCTATATTAGGCAAATACCTGACAGGTCCAGTACAGGGATAGAAACTAGTCAGTTTATATAAGAACAAGCTAATTCCTATACTATCTAAGGACCTTCTCTAACAGTACAGGGACCGTCTATATTAGGCAAATACTTGACAGGTCCAGTACAGGGATAGAAACTAGTCAGTTCATATAAAACCCAGCTAATTCCTATACTGTCTAAGGACCTTCTCTAACAGTACAAGGACCATCTGTATTGTCCTGCAACGTGAGGAGGTAGAGCTTCCAGAGAGAACAAATGTAAGAAAAGGCAGACAGCAAGGACACACAGATCGTATTACCTTTGTTTTGAGATTTTATGTACTAAGCCACCAGGTAGCTAACATCATAAGGAGACATTGGGGAGTCTTGAAGGATGGCATCCCTGGTGTGACTTGGTTCGAGTCCCCACCAGTGATGTCATATAAAAGAAATAGGACAATTGAATCAATGTTAACCAAATCAGATTCGGAAGCGGTACAGCCACAGCAACGTTTTCTGGGTCTGGTAAAATGTGGCACCTTCCCATGTTTGAGTTGCTGCTCTAACTGCCAGAAAGGTGATGTAATTTATCATCCACGAATTGGTACCCCTATCAAAATCTGGGGTTATTACACTTGTGCAACAGATTTTGCCATTTATGTAATAAAATGCCTGTGGGGCAGATTGCGCAATATGTTTCTTTATAAAAAGCTGTATTGTTGAGTGTGTGGTAAGCTTGAAAAAAGGCTCTGTGTAGCCTGAAACATTGTTTATCCGGGTCCTGCCAGTGTTCCTAATAAAGGCATTTTTATTCAAGAAAAGAATTGTGGTTCTGTACTTCAATCAATCAATGCAAGAGGATTGGAAGGTGGCCAATTCAGGGTACATGCACCATAACCCACTAATTTGAAGTTTTGTGAGCTGATTCTACCAACTAAGCAACCCTTTCAATGGTGGGTCATAACCAGTGGCTTCTCCTCCATTCTGCAGGAAATAGAGCTGATCACGAAATTCTTTCCCCTGCTCATTGGCTTAGTGGTGGACGATTACATGTTCAATGTGGAAAGCAAGTTGCCAACGGAAGAGAAGGTGCCGGTCACTTACCCCAACACTCTACCCAATGTTTTTACAAAGTGCGTGATGAGGGAATGAAGTTGGGGGGCTGTAAGGGTTGGGGTTTCTGTACCATATACAGGGGATTACCCCAGTCTAACATTGCTTTGTTTCCATAAGCCAGGTTTCTGCAGGAGAACAGAATCGCATGTGAGGTGGGGCTGTATTACACGTTGCACATCACCAAGCAAAGGAACAAGAACTTCCTGCTCCAACTACTCCCTGCACTTAGTAAGTCACTCCCCATATGTAGCCTTAAAGGTACAGCAACAGTGTTTCCCCCCTTCCCGGGCTCCGTTCTTCTGTGCTGCTTTTACCTGTACAGAGGATATGTTCTGCTCCAGTGTGTTTCTTCCTTACGTGTTGCCCAAAGTAAGTTTTGCCCCCCCCCCGTGTTTAAGAGGTCCATTTATGAAGGTCGAATTTCGAATTCATGTGAGTTTTTAAAAACTCGCACAAATTCCCATGAACTCGAAATTCCACCAATTGAAATTTATTATTGAAATC
Source organism: Xenopus laevis (assembly GCF_017654675.1). Taxonomy (NCBI): domain Eukaryota; kingdom Metazoa; phylum Chordata; class Amphibia; order Anura; family Pipidae; genus Xenopus; species Xenopus laevis. The sequence goes on from NC_054386.1 coordinate 27,762,678, forward strand.
AAAAATTTTTAAACTCTGGTGAATAGGATGGACCCGAAAACTAAAATCAAATTTAATTAGAGTTTTAAAAACTTTTTTTTTTCTCCAAAAAGAATGTCAGGCTGCAAACAACTCCCTGGACGTCTCCCATTGACTTCAACAGCAATTCGGCAAGTTTTAGGAGGCGAATAGTTGAATTTGAGTTCTTAAAGGGCCAGATTATGATAAATCTCGAAAATTTTTGAAAAAATTGAATTGATTTTGAATATCTTCCTAGTGGAATTTGACAGTTTTGACCTTCAAAAAAATCAAAAATTCGAATTTCGAATTAGAATTTAAAATTTTTCAGTTTGACCCTTGACAAATCTGCCCCTAATTGTTTCTTCTGCCTACCAAATACCCTCCCATGGAACTCAATGCTCTCAGCACTTTGCCATCTTAATCCAAGTACTCGCTCACTGATCTGAGTGACCCCGTCTCAGGTCACAAATTAATTTCTAAACAAATAAGTGAAATCTCTTTCACCTGCAAGTGTCACCTGAATCTGTCACGTCTGTATGTGGCGTCAGTACTGAAGGGAAGGTTGACCCAGTGCCAGCCTGTTTTGCATTATCACAGTGTCATTGGCCTTTATAGAATAAACAGTGTAAGCAGGGCCATGGGATTGGGCCGATTACAAGGGAAACCAAATTTTGCCCATTAAACAATTCCTCTTTTGTTAGTCAAGGGTATATTTTCAAGTGACGCCATAGCCTGTCAGCACCCGATGATGAGAGATTGTGGCATGTCTTGGAGATTTAAAGAGAAACAGACATATTTGATTGCCAAATTGTAAGCTCTTGTGAGCACAGCCCTCTAATTCTGTTTGGTGACCCTTGACTTGCTGGCACAATATAAATACACAATTATGATGTCTTTGCAGAAAAGAGAACGTACACCTGCATGTGCTCCGGTTACTGCTTCACCTTCACTACAAAGTGGCGCTTGCCAAACTGGAGACCCTGAAGAAAGTCCTGGGACCACCGAAAACCGTAAGTTGTACTTGTGACCCATTGGTTCTGCAGTGTGGTAGCTATGCCACAGATAGCAACAGAAAGCTACAAAGGATATAGATACCGGCACTCAAGGGAATTAAAACAGGGGACAAGCCCCTTGTGTGTTTATTCTGTCACTCAAAAAACAGAACGTTTCAGAGTTGTTCCCCCTTTGTCAGCTAACGTATGTATCTTTTCTCATAGTGGGGAGCAGCTGAAAGAATTGTACAACACACTGGCCGACAAAATCCAGCAGAGAAAGAGCCCACCAGCTTCAGAACCAGAACCTCCACCCATGGATCTTCCGCTTTATGCTATCCCAACAACCCCAGTTATTTACTTTCTGGCCCACCATTTGGGAGTTGGTGGCTGTACCACCTTTCACCTGTTGCAGGTGCCAAATACCTTCTATAGAAAGCTACAGATCAGCACCACCCTACACACGGCTTGTGTTGATCAAAATATTAGATCTGTGCAACAAATCCATTAAAACTGGTGATCTCCCTTTAAATTTAACCCTGAGAATGTGCACCACCTACAGTTTAAAATGCATTATTGCTTGTACTGACTTTTAGAATATACAAAAAATATTTCAGAGGAAGTCCTGGCTGTGTCCCGTATGTACTGTGTTACTATTACCTCTGTCTGAGCCCTACTTATAAAAACATGGCAGCAAAAGGATACGTTGTAGGAGTCGCATAAGACACATATCTTTCAGTCTGTTCTTTTCATTAAAGGGGAATGATCACAAAAATGAAAATTTAAATAAACTTCATCATACTGAAATAAGAAACATTCTAAATACAATCAATTAAAAATTCTGTACCATTTCTGAAATAATCAAGTTTATCAACTCTTTCCATCACTCAGCATCTGTTTCTCTTCATTCTCTCTTCAAGCAGCAGTTGGATGTCATATATTCATTGACAGTTAGATCCAATATATCTTATGGGGGGCTCCCTTTGCCTAGAATCAGTTATTTGAGTAAAGGCTAATACATCTGGGAGGGAAAATCTGATTAAATACCTTTTCTGGTCCTGGCTCTGTATTGTACAATAATGAATCATTGCAGTGAGGCCAGTGTGATCCAAAAGTCATTTCTATCATGGGAATCTCTGTCAGACCTTCAAGGAGATTAAATAACTTGGTGTCCTCTGCCGGCTGCATGTTTTCCCATGAATAGATCTTTATAGCCCTAACTGCACACTATGACATATGTTGTGTAATTGTGTGTGTAGCAGTTGGCAAAACTAGTGTCGGACTGGCCCACAGGGATACCAGGAAAACTCCCGGTTGACCCAGGTGTCAGTGGGCCCTCCTATTGGCATATTTCATGGCCATTACCTATTTCTATGAGAACAAAGAGACTAAATAGATTGAATAATAGATTATTGTATGTAAAGAAAAGAGACTAGGAGAATAGAGGTTGCGTGAGGAGAGGAAGAATAATAGTATTGAGAGTGGGCCCCTGATCTAAGGTCTTTTGGCGTGCCCCTGGTCTAAGATGTTTGGGTGGGCCCCTGGTGTCAAGTCCAACACTGGCCAAAACAGTTTGACTGCAGACTAAGCAACAATTGTAGCCCTCTGTCCTGCATTCACTAGGCTTGTGCTACAGAAACACTTATAATGAAGCTCCTCTGAGCTATGTATTTATCGGTTCAAAAATGTGAACAGAGGGTGGTAGGAGTTGTAGTTCTGCATTGGTCATTCGTTTCAGAGGTTTATGAAAAATACTTTGTCGTCGGTTTGTATAACTGGGTCAAGAGTGCAGTCTTAGACATCCTCATTCTTCTCGTCACTTAGAAGGATTTTTAGAAAGTCTGATGGGGCGGTCTCATGTCCTAAATGAGAGTGATTGATCTAAAATGCAGCACAGGGGGCATTTAGGGTCTGCTGTACCTAAATGCCTGTTGTTGGTGTTGCTGGTCGCAGAGGAGCTTGGGTAGTTCTCAGATCTGCCCCCTACAAGCAAGGATGACTTACGCATGATGCTCTTGCCGAGAGAAGGGCGCCAACGGATATATATCCTTTGAGATTCACTGCACTTAATTTGACTCTGCAGAGCAAAGGGAAAGGTCCTCTGGGTTTTCTATTACACTATCCAGCCCTGAGTCAGAAGAGTCACTGAGATCTAATGGCATCTCAGTCTTAGTTTGTGAATTCCTTACAAAAATAAATGGGTATTGACTGTGAGGTCAACAGTTTCTTGGCCTTCAGCCTCTCCTGAGAGATGTACTTGCGAACAGTCTACAGTTCCTTGGCCTTCAGCCTGTTGTGAATATTGTACTTGGGTACAGTCTGCAGTTCCTTGGCCTTCAACCTGTTCTGAATATTGTACTTGAATATGGTCTACAGTTCCTTGGCCATCAGCCTGTTCTGAATATTGTACTTGGATATGGTCTACAGTTCCTTGGCCTTCAACCTGTTCTGACAGCTGTATTTGACTACAGTCTAAAGTTTCTTGATCTTCGGATTCGGTTAAGCCGGGCAGAAGGATTCGACCGAATCTGAATCCTGCTGAAAAATGCTGAATCCAGGCCTAATCCCGAACCGAATCCTGGATTCGGTGCATCCCTAGTTCTGACATCTGTAATCAGGCATAGTCTACAGTTCCTTGACCTTCAGCCTGTACTGAACATTGTATTAGGGTACAGCCTACAGTTCCTTGCCTTTTGGCCTTCCTCAAGACACAGTTTCATGGCCTTCAACTTTTTCAGAAAGCCATACCTGGCTACTGTATACAGTTTGTTCCCTTATAGCCTGATCTGTAGTGTCTTGACCCAAAAGCTTTGTCTGAACACAGAATGAAGTCTTAGTGCAGTGGTTGCAAGTCACCACCTTTCTAGAATCCTTTTTACTGCTAATTGTCTCCTCCTTTGCTAATAATTAAGATTGGTGGTCTATATTGTTGAGGTCTTTAAAGCACTGTTCTTCTGCCCTCTGTCTGGGTTCAGCCAGGTAAATATTCGCTGATGGTGCTGTATTCAGATAAGTATGATGCCTTTGGAGTGTGATGTTCTCCTTTATATCAATACGCTCCAACTGCTGAGCCAACAGTAGACCTTCCTTGTCTTTCTTGGGATTGCCGAGCTCCTCCTTTTCTGTTTGCTCCTTATGGCTTCTTGGGGAATGAAGAAATACATTGATTAGAGCAGAGCTGAGCAGTGTCGGACTGGGATGCCAGGGGCCCACCAGAAAGCCTTAGGCTGAGGGCCCACTTACCAAACTATTATACCTCCTCTCTTCACTCAACCTCTTTATTCTCCTAATCTCTTTTCTCTACATACTATACTCTATTCTTCCATTATTAAGCCTCTTTGTTACCATGAAATAGGTCAAATGTTTAGAAGCAAGAGGCCCACCGGGACTTTTCCTGGTATCCCAGTGGGCCAGTCCGACACTGGAGCTGAGTATTTAGTAGAGATGAAACAACAACTTTATTCCGAACTCCATCACCTCATAATGGGGGGCAGTTTCTCTGGGTTCTGAGCAGGGGCGGAGGGGCTGTTTGGTTCCCAGAGTCGCCTCTGTGTTTCCTACAAATACACATTGACAGGACTATGACATTTGGGGGCAAAATATGACTAAATGGCTTTACTGCAAAAAGTTTCCAGATAGAATTAAATCTTGCCAATCAGATGGAATATTATCACAATATTATCCACATAAGTTTTCCTTTAATTCCCGGGTGCTGAGGAGCAGCCTGTGTACTAATGACTTTAGAAGGGAAAGTAAAACCAGTAACTGGGCACATTGTCTGGATTTCATGCTCTGGACAAACAAACTGCCTGTCGCACAAAGTGAAGGACACCTCATGTCAGCCTGTCCTGTTACCAACCTGCAACTACGGGAACGTGGAGTTCTGACTCTCTCTGGGTCCATAAACTTCAGTCTTATAAGAGAAAAAGAGCTGAGGGTCATACAGTATATTATAAGGATATTACAAGTCACCATTTAAAGGCACAAGGCTGAAGGCTGAATTATACAGGGAACTCTAAGTATCACTCATGTATTATAAGGGATAATGTAACCCCTATTGTAAATTATAAGGATATTAGAAGTCACTGAGGAGTTCTGTGACCATATAAAGACAAAAGGCTGCAGAATAAGTTATACAGGGAACTCTAAGTTTCACTCATGTATTATAAGGGATAATGTACCCCCTACTGTAAATGATAAGGATATTAGAAGTCACTGAGGAGTTCTGTGACCATATAAAGACAAAAGGCTGCAGAATAAGTTATACAGGGAACTCTAAGTTTCACTCATGTATTATAAGGGATAATGTAACCCTTTGTATGAGTATGTTCCCATTTTAATGTAACATTGACACAATAGGTGATTTTCCAAAAATGCTAAGGTGTGACCTAGAAATTATATTTTCCAGTTAAATAGAACTTTGATCTCAGGGCAAAAACTTTGGACCAGGGAACTGGGAACACAGCGAGATAGCTGCATTGATCAACAACAAATGCAGCATAAAGTAGCATGTGAGGGTATAGTGTTTTCTAAGTAAAGAACTTTCCATATCAGTATACAGTATTTGTATTTATACACATGGGAGGAGGGAGGTGCCATACTGATTCCCTTAGACAGCACAGTATGAGGGGATATCTTATTGTGTGCCCAGAACATTCCTTCTCTGTATATTTGTATTATACATATGGGAGGAGGGAGGTGCCGTGTAGTTTCCCTTAAACAGTACAGTAGGAGGGTATAGCTTATTGTGTGCCCAGAACATTCCTTCTCTGTATATTTGTATTTATACATATGGGAGGAAGGAGGTGCCATATGGAGGTATAGCTTGTTGTAGACACACATTGAGCCATTCCCAGTAGCACGTAGTGACTATAAACAGACACTGTTGTTATTTTATTGCAGAATGACGCAGGCAAGGCTGTCTCTATAGCATCTCTACTCCATATGTGTAATTACAATTACAATATAAAGATTCTGGGCATATAACAAATTAAATTATTATGTGTAAGGGGAAAAAGTAAATGGATGAAGGGTAATGTCAAAGAGGAAGTGGAATATGAAACCAGATAGAACTAGAAGGTTATTGTTAAGAATTAGGGAAGTGCAAGTCTGTAGGTTTTCTTGTGGAAAATGTACTTGCTATTGAATGCTGTATCTGGCCATTTATATTTTCTGCAATGCTGGTTCTGACTCCTGAAACACTGTCACAGAAACGGCTTATTAACACACCCGCAGTAGAGCTGACTTGTGCTACATTGTTTCAAGAGAACAGAAATGGATAAACAGATACTGCATTCAGTTAATGGTGGTATATTAGGAAGGTGCTAAGAATGACCTGGGTGAAGTTCCCCTTTAAACTGAGTCAGTGCTTACCTCGTCTTTTGTACCCGTACAGGTACGAGTGGCTGCAGGCCCTGGAGTCTCTGTGATTCTGGGTCCTCAGAACCTTGAGCGCGACAGATGGTGCCATCGTTCTGCTTCCAACTGCTCTCTTTGTCATGAAAAGATTTTAATGTAAAGACATTAAGTCATTGCTTATATACATATATGTGTATATATATATATATATATATATATATATATATATATATATATATATATATATATATATATAGTGAAATAAAGAAGCTTGCACTCACAGGACTTATCAAAATCAAAAAAGGTGTTTATTTGGATCAAAAACGATAGTCGTTTTTGATCCAAATAAACACCTTTTTTGATTTTGATAAGTCCTGTGAGTGCAAGCTTCTTTATTTCACTACTTAATTTTTGGGCTTTTTTGCACCCAGGCAAATACGACCTTCAGACGAGTTGTGCTGGCCTCTACACTACTTTATATATATATATATATATATATATATATATACCAAGTCCAAAGATGCACTCCGTTAACTTTGTAACAACCTGGGTGCCAGCACAAAGGTAATAGGTATTTGCAAGTAGATATCAAGGATACGTTGGATGCACGAGTGTTATGGAAATAAAGGAAATTTGAACACTTGAAAACCTGGTGTGCTGGTCCATTTTGAAGGTTTTATATATATATATATATATATATATTTTTTTTTTTATTTATATATATATATATTCACTTTGAAAAAGGCCTCGGAGGAGGCCGAAACGTTAGCCCTTTACAATAAAAACTTTTATTCATTTTTAAGACCTGTGAGTGCGGATCTTGCTTGTATGTTATATATATATATATATATATATATATATATATACAGCAAAGGAACATTCTTTACACTCTACACAGTTACATTATGGCAGCCCCCACCCCTGTGTAAGGGAAAGTAAAGTGAAATGAAACATATTGTGCCTTTAATTACAACTATTTAGTAAAGGTCCCCAGGCTCCAGTAAGGAATAATCCTGCCCCTACTCTCCACACCTTTACTACTCCCTGCACCTTTATTACTCAGATTAAATCTCCTTTATGTATAATACATAAAACTCTGGACCTGTTCCTATCGGACTCATCAGTAAATAGGCTGCTAATCTCATAGATAAAATTCAGGCTCATCTCAAAACAAGACACCGATTTTAGGATTGAGTTGGGGATTTGTAGCATGGGGTGCTAGAAGGGACAGGGGCTCTGGGAATCATAAGGAAACACAGACTAGTGTATATGGGAATACAGTCTGTTGGGAGTGATCAAATAAGAACTGACTCGCCCAACCACATAACATAAGCCATGCATTTTATGCATGAAGAGTTGAAGGGACACTAACATAGGGATTCCCTTGCTTCTATAAAGGTGTGACTATATCTCAGTCCCATCATAATGTGTCTATGCCTCAAACCCAAAGCAAAAAATGGAAAAAATGGGGTAGAATGCTGACGCAAAAATGAGGCATTACCCTAAAATACCTCAGTCCAATTAAAAGAGTTAATAAAGATGAGGGAAGGGTCTCACAGTTCACCCCAAAGGGAGCAAATTTATAGTCAAAGCAGAATAAGGTGCGTTTTCCCAAGAAATCAAGCAAAAATAGTAGTTAAAAATACAAAAGTGTTTATTAGGACATGAGAGACAAAAAAAAGCCTGATGCATTTCATGCCATGGGATCTATGAGTAAGTGAAATGTGTCAGGTCAGGCTTTTTTGTATTTTTTAACAACTCTTTTGGGCTGGGAGGCCCCAATGGCCCCAGCTCCCGTGGGCCCTGTCGGCCCTGACCCACTCCGTGCTCTTGCTGCCCCAAACTCCCTCTTCTGGCTGCAGCAACAAAGAAAGTACGTACACCCAATCTCCCTCTTCTGCCCGTGGTCGTAGCAAAAGAAGAAGGTCCGGGAGGGACTGAAGTTGGATTGCAGCTGGGACAGGGGCCCCCTGAGACTGCAGCTTTAATGGGGCCTGGGATCCCCAGTCCGTGACTTTTTTGCTTGATTTATGAGAGAACTTATTATTCTGCTTTGACTATACCTAAAACCCCCAAATTACTAGTGACTGTAGGATTCATGTAGAATGCCAGTCTGTATTGTTGAAGCACCCTGTGGCATAACCTTGCCCACTGCCCCTTCTCCATGTTAGATGGGCTCTTCCAGGCTACTCTCTGCTGCTTCTCATAGGGTGATGCCCAGGATATGGAGTGTCTTGTAGCTTTATCATATGGATGTGCAGACTGGAAGGTCACAGAGCAAAGACCAGTGAGTCCCAGTTGAACCTGATAGATGTTTCTGTTTGGTTGGGAGGGGGTTCACTCCTGTCCCTTGCATCTTCCAAGGTCTCTCCGCAGGGCTGAACCATTTATGCCACCCTAGGAAAATCTGTTCTGGCAATTCCCCTCCCCCACTCCCTCCAAGATCCCCTGTTGCGACACAAAGACCAAAACTCCGCACTCATATCCAATCTGCCAGCCCAAACGAGATTGCTGCCCCCTATAAATCTGCCCCTGGGTGCAGGTGTCAGGAGCGAGCAGATGGGAATTCAGCACGAGGGACAGTTCCCTCTCTCATAGGAATGAATGGAGAGACGAGGAGCAGAGCACAGCCTGGGCCAATCCCCTGTCACCCACAACCCCAGTTACTAAGGCCTGTAGGTAACATAATGACTGGCAGTGAGACACAGGGAGCTGGAGTATTGAAGGGAGACTGGCCAGTGTGGGGAAAGTGCCCATTGAATGAAATGTAAAATAAACAAAACCCCTAGCAATGCACATGGAGCGGTTCACTGCTGCTGTCTGCAAGACAGTCTTTGGATGGGATGATTGGGGTACAAATACAAGCCACAACCCAAGGGCCTCTTCCACTGCGCATGTACCACATCCAGAAGTGTAAGTTTGAAAGGCCGATATGAACAAGGTAGGATAAAATGGAGACAGAATGTCAAGAGATGAGGAGACAAGACATAGACAGAAGGCGAAGTTGGAGACAGTAGGACAAGGTGGAGACAGTAGGGCAATATGGAGACAGTACGGCAAGATGGAGGCAGTAGGGCAAGACCGAGACAGTAGGGCAAGATGGAGACAGTAGGGCAAGACGGAGACGGTGGGGAAAAATGGAGACAGTAGGGCAAGATGGATACAGCAGAACTAGATGGATACAGTAGGACAAGACAGAGACAAGAGGACAAGATGACTGTAAGGAACAATGGAGATAGTAGGACAAGATGGAGACAGAGGGGAGACAGTAGGACAAAAAGTGGAATTTGCTTTAGATGAATTCTTGGTGTAACATATACAAACTTATCATTTCACCTCTGATGTGCCGCAAGGAACTGTATCAAGTCTCCCGGGTTCGGTGTTAAGGGTTAAAGGTAAGTGGATATCCGGCAGCAATGCAAGTGCAAGAAAGACAAACAGATCAATAAGCCGATACAGTGGGGAGATTACACACGACACTTACAGTATAATAATGTCTGGCTTATTGGCCGGGGAAGTGATTAGCGCACACAAAATTTGACTTTCAGCGACTCACAAACACAATTGGGAGACTGAGTCATTTATTATATTGTTACTTTTATTGGCTGTTTGTATAACACAATCTTCCCCCATCCCAGGGAGGGTTTGGAGGGGTCATAGACTCCCACAAGCCCAGCACATCTGCTCATCATAGGACCAACCCGTGCCAACTGCTGCCCTACAGATACCCAGGAAAAAGTGACAGCATCCTCATCACAAGAGCTGCAGTTACCATCCCTTAACATATGACCTCCTGAAGCATCTGTTTTTCTCTCCTCCTCATCCCACAACAGTCATGATTACCCCCGTCCTCATCTGTGGGGCCATGAATGCCATACAATGCCATTTTACTTGTACTGTACTGTCTAAGGGAATCAATATGGCACCTCACTCCTCCCATATGTACAAATACAAATATACAGAGAAGGAATGTTCTGGGCACAAAACAAGCTATACCCTCATTCTGTACTGTCTGTGGGAATCAATATGGCTCCTCCCTCCTCCCATATGTATAAATACAAATATACAGAGAGGTAATGTTCTGGGCACACAATAAGCTATACCCTAATACTGTACTGTCAAAGGGAATCAGTATGGCACCTCCTTCCTCCCATATGTATAAATACAAATATATATCAGCGCTGCGAAATATGTTGGTGCTATATAAATACATGTTAATAATAATAATACAGAAAGAGAATGTTCTGGGCACACAATAAGTTATACCCTCATACTGTACTGTCTAAGGGAATCAATATGTCACCTCCCTCCTTCCATATGTATAAATACAAATATACAGAGAAGGAATGCTCTGGGCATACAATAAGCTATACCCTCATACTGTACTGTCTAAGGGAAATAATATGGCACCTCCTCCCATATGTATAAATACAAATATACAGAGAAGGAATATTCTGGGAACCCAACTTAATATTGGGCCACATGGTTAAAAGTCCAAATACCATGGGCAGAAGCCTTAGATTGTGGGTGGGAGCCATACAACGAATTGCTAATTTACCAGATGAAGTTTGTGCTGCGAGGCCCAGATGCAACTTCTGCTAAATACACTGCAGCTCCATGTAGAATCACTCTCACCCAGCTCCTGCCTGGGGAAAATGTGCATCATTCATGAGTCTGTGTAACCCTCTCCAACAAACCAGCACCCTCCTCATCATCATCATCAATAGCAGCAGCCTTCACCTCTAGGTTGCTTGGCTGCCACTTCTTTGTATTGGATGCCATGTCTGGGGAACCAGGCTCGGAGTTATCCCAAATAGACCCCAAAATCTTCATCTTCCTTTTGTACATGGTGATTCTGCAGGAGCTGGTCAGCACTTGGATGGAATACAAGAAATTATCCTGCAAGCCAAAGAAACAGTCAGGTCCAGTCTGGTCCAGTCTGGTCCTTCAGGTGAGTCTCTATAGAGGCATCTCTGGACTCTCCTGCCACAGGGTTCATTTGTACTACATTTCCCATAATCCTCCGGCAGCCAGGTACCCATTTGCCAACGCTAGGGTGATTTATACCTTTAATGATCACATCCACTCCTTGTGTCTAATACCTCCTTCTGCATTTGATTGTAAGCTCTAAGTCCTCTGTACCTCTTGTACCACTCAGTATTGTATGGAATCTCTGTGGGGCTCCTGTGTTGTGTAGAGTTAATGGTGAGATGCATTTGTGCCACCTGGGCTCAGACACAAAACAGTTATGCTGCCGAGTCACAATGTCTGGATCTAATGAGGCTGAAGGGGGCACGGGGATCATTTGTATCAGGAAGTTCAGGGTGTAATCCTTTTGAGGATTAACAATTCTGACATCTGTCTGTTCCTTCTGCAAATGTTCTGGGTCAGGAATGGGAGTATGAAGCACTGGAACCATCCTTATAGAATGCTGTGGCCACAGAGGAAGTATTACTAATGCATAATCATTGCCTATTCTGTGCCCAGAGCATTCCTTCTCTGTATATTTGTATTTATACATATGGGAGGAGGGAGGTGCCATATTGATTCCCTTAGGGCTAGGCCACACGGGAAGATTTCAGGGAGATTAGTAGCCTGGCGTATAATAGCCGCGTCTAATCTCCCTGAATGGCTCGCTGGTATCTCGCACCCGCTAGTGCTAAAGTCACCTGCACCCATTCACACGCGGCGACACGTTTTTCAAAGTCGCTCGAAATTGCCTCATGAGGCAATTTCGAGCGACTTTGAAAAACGTATTGCCGCGTGTGAATAGGCGCAGGCGACTTTAGCGCTAGCTAGTGCGAGATACCAGCGAGCCATTCAGGGAGATGTCGCCTCAAAGACGCGGCGATTAGTCGCCAGGCGACCAATCTCCCTGAATCTTCCCGTGTGGCCCTAGCCTTAGACGGTACAGTATGAGGGTAGGGCTTATTGTGTGCCCAGAACATTCCTTCTCTGTATATTTGTATTTATTCATATGGGAGGAGGGAGGTGCCATATTGTTTCCCTTAAGACAGTACAGTAAGAGGGTATAGCTTTAATGTATAGGGCCACATGCTGATTGTGTGTCTGTATCTAAATTTTTGATTGGTTTTTGGATTCAGATGACTGGGTGCCAAGTGGAAGCCCCATGGTACAATTGTCGTGCCACCTGTTAACAAGTCTCCTGCCATATCTTAAGGCATTGCCAATGGAAGGAGGTGGCAGCTTCTGTTTACTACTTTGCTGGAAATAAGAGGTTGGGATGTGCCCCTCGAAATTCGGGGTGTATAATAGGCAGACATAATATCTACATACTAAATCCGTGATGTGCAGAGAATTAAAATGTGATTTTCATGGCTGCACAGAAATCAGAACAGTCTGCAGGAGAGGGATCAGGAGTCAGAGGGAGTCTTTATACAGCTGTCACCTTTGCCCCAATGGGCGCCTCCCAACTCAGCACTTTCTCTAGTTCTGCCCCGAGTCCAGTTGAGTCCGGTACCAGTGCATAGAGAGAGAGGCCCACGTGTAACTAGTGAGGGGCCATAAATGAGTAAATTGAACTCCCAGGGCAGGGACTGTTTATTGTACAGTTAAATCAGTGTTGGGTTCAGAGGAACTAGCCCTTATCAAGATCACTATCAGTTCCCCCTGCTGAGCAGTCATTTCTTACATCTACTCCAGGGTAATTGCTTGGAACCTGCACTACAGCTCCACCTAGGCAGTTACCGCTGGACACTACAGGAGTAGAATGAAACCCATCACTGGGCTGGAAGAAACTTTCTTCTATAATAGTAATGGAGCCAACAGCTGAATTCAGCAGGAACGTCACATGGGGCATCTTCTCAATACTTCCAGTTTCTCCAGACCCTGCTGGCTGCTGGGGGTCCGGGAGGTACATTGGGACCCTGACTGATAAGCAGTTTCAGTAAATGTTTATGAAAAATGTCTTAATTCTAAAGTTTGGGGGTATCTTAATGTTGCTGTGGGGCCCAGGAGTCTCTTTGGGTCCTGTGACTGACCAATAGTCAATCTGTTATCGTCCAATGAGACTTGACCCATGTTCTATTTCATTCCCGCAGGTCCTCCTCGCAACCCAGCGACCCCCAATTTACACCCAACACCCCATGAAGGGACCACGGGCAGGATTACCGCAAGGCAGGGAGGATTCGGCTGGATCACTATGGCTGGTGCTGGTGCTCCTGTGCTGATGGACCCTTCTATAGAACTCTGGCTGATGATAGGGTTGCCATCTTTTCTTGAAAAAAATACCGGTCTTCCTATATTTTTATGCATTTCCCCTATTAATAACATTGGGATCAAGCTTAATTTTTACTGGCCAGGCCGGTTAAATACTGGGCAAGTGGCAACCCTAGCTGATAAACCCCCGACCCACAAAGGATCAGGGGGTGGGGAGTTATGTAACGGTGCAAAGCAGTTTCCTACACAAACCTTCCATTCCATGGGCAGCCATTGCCCAAACATTCAGTCCAGACCACAGAATGACATTCTGCTTAGATATACATGAAAGATATTTTCCAGCTTTCAGTGAACTACAAATCCCAGCATCCCCTGAAGGCTAAAAGCTGAGGCCAAGCTAATGAAGTGAATTGTGTGTCTTATACTAACCAGCCAGAGTGTATTCTCTTTAGTGAAATACCCGCCTTAGCCTGCAGGTGTGTCACTATTACATTTGCTGCCCTCAGTAAGCCAGTTCGGTTCCAGGCAGTTGCACTGCAGAGAGTTGTAGTTTAACATAAACAGGTGCATCTTTGGCTTCACATTTCAGAAAGACTTTATGTAAATAACAATGCAATCCCCCCTTACAGGAATTCTGCCCCCATGTGGGGTAAGGGGAGGAGCCAAATTCCTGAGCCTGTGTTGTTATTCGCTTTGTTTCCAGGAATTTCAGGCTGAGCCACCAGCCAGTGACATTACCTGCCTGCAGGTGTTGGGCACGTGCACAGCTCATGCTGAATGGGCGGAGTCCCAAATTACCAGTAACTGATCCCTTTTCTGCAACAGGTTTAAAGGGCTAACACAGTTTCCTATTAGTAAATTTTATCCTTTCTACTATACCTAAGTCACTGAATGGTGCAGCCTTTGTTTGGGGAGCTTGTCTAATTCAGCACTGGCTCCACTCTACCTCCCAAAAAAAGGGTGGTTTCAATAGATAGGGGATGGAGTTTGAATCAGATCACTGGACCAACAGAGTTTAATGGGGACAGGGCCACTATCAGGAATTCTGGGGGCCATACTACAAAGTCAGCAGGGCCCATTAATCAGTGAGGCCAATTGGCTGTATCTCTTTGCGGCTTTACTGTAGTAGAGCAAAACAAACAACAACACAGCGCTTTGCCCTTTCGCCTGTGGGTATTTTTAGATGGAATTGCAACTAGGGTTGCCACCTTTTCTGGAAAAAAATACCGGCCTTCCTATATATTTATCTCCTTAAATTCCTTCATGATACTGAGGCCAGACAGAACAACACTATATAAAGGGGAAGAACTAACTAAGTTATGTTTTGCTGCTGCAGAAAATGATGTAGCGCTGCTGTGGGCAGCAACAACCAGGGGTCTAGGATTGTCAGTGCTCGTCCATATGGGGCGCTGTCTTATTGCTCTGCTCTGTCGCTCTTGTCCCATGAGCCATAGCCAGTAGCAGAAGGGCAGGAATCTGCGTGGCACCTAAAGGGTAACACTTTGTTCTTCTGCAGCAGGAATCAGACGCCCACCAGTCAGATAGTTGGACTTTGCTCTCCTGTGATAGTTTTATTAGTCTGCACTCCCTGCCCCACATTCAGCCTTTTGTGCCTTAATAGAGATTGCTGGGGCCACTTTGCTAGAGATTGCCGGGGCCACTTTGCTGCATGGGAGTTTATTTTGGTCTGGCTGATTGGCAGTCCCTGCCAGCCCAGTAAAGAGATCAACCCTGAGGTACAACGAGCCCTGGGATTATTTAGTAAAGGGAAACTTCACTCAAGAACTGCATCATGAGTTCTCAGCAGCTTCCCAGTGTCCATTCACTGCACATTCTCACTGGGTTTCTAATTATCTGTAAAGGTCAGAAGCTAACATGGGGGGGGGGTCACTGAAAGTTTGTACCAACCTCACAAAGGGTCCCATGAAAGCTTCAGTGCTCAATGGGTGCCAAGGAAGGCAGAGAGGTCAGCTGACCTTTGCTCTTTACAGAGGATTCTGGGAGTTGAGCTCTGGCAGGGTGAACACAAGCTGATTATTCCTGGAGGGCTCCGATCTAAAGGCACTTGAGTAAATACTTCTGCATGAGATTCTTTATCTTCCTCAGTACAAAGGCTCATTGGCACATGGGAGCAGAACACCAGGGGAAAGTGAGGGTGCTCAGAGGGCTCCCCATGTCCCTATAGCATGGTACTTGGGCCTCATTCATAGTAGCAGCCACTATGGCTTAGGGGTAACAAGACTGGACTGAAGCAAATTAAAAATTGCCTTGTGCCTTGTGCCATGCAGCCGCTTGATATATAAGGCCCATGGCCTGGATCTATTCTGGGATATTTGCACTTCCCACTCCCTAGTTACTCAACACGGCACCCTGGGAAACCTTTTAGCCCACACCCTGACTCCCCACCCAGATTGGTAGTGAGTTTTTTCAGGTAAAAGGTGGCCATGATTGTCCATTGGCGTGCCGCTGCACCCTTGGGCATTGTAGAGTTGGGTACTTATAAAATGGTCCCACCTTCATAGTGTTCTAATGTAATGTGCACAAACAACATGTAGAGATGCCTGGCCCAGAGCATAATGACAGAAGAGACGGGGGGGGCATGCCTTCTGGGGCCCCAGAATACAGACGACCCAGTGGAATCCTAAATTAATTTCAATATGGGTATAGAATAGGTTGGGGGTCTCCATTGCATATATTGCCACAGATACAACAAGGACCTCTGGCCAACCACCTTGGCACCCACTCTTACAGGGGCCCTTATTTTGAGGCCCTGCTAGAGAGAGACTGACTTGCAGGGATCTAACGCCCACTTATCATACAAATGCCACAAATACTTGCCCCCCCGCCAGGTATGTCTGTACTTAATAATCAATACTTGGTTTATACAACCTGTTGTGACTCCGGGGCCCTTCCTCTATAATCAGATACTCGCAGAGTCCCATGGTCAAAACCAAATTCCCTTCGTCAGCAGCTTTTCCCCCTCATTATGGGAGAGTTCTGAAACAAACAGAGCCATAAAACCCTGGGGACTTCCAAGAAAAGATGACTGTGGCCCTGGTTATCTCCCATCTCCTCCATCCCTATTCCCGGGACTGTATCACTCCAGAGTAAGCTGCTGGGTCTCATTCATGTCAAATGCCTTGCCCTTTAATTGTTTGTTTTTGTGGGAGCTGCCATACCTCTTTCTCAGTTAAATAAGGAGTGGCTTCAATGAAACAGCACCCACTAGTGACTAAATCAGCCATGGAGGGAATGGCAGAATGCATGCTTGGCTATGCAGGGCAATGTCTTAGGAATAAATCTACCGACGCAAGCTTAAGCGTAATGGTTCTGTACACTATTGGCAATCCTTTGTATTGACTTTTAATGGATGAATAAAGTATTGGATTTTATACACTTTACTCCATGTGGTGCTCCATGCTATACAGATGAATATTCTATTTGATGCTATCCGGAGCAGCTATACATGTGCAGCACACAGTGAGTTCATTACTGGGGTGCTCCCCTGAGACAATTTTGCTTTGTCCATATGTATTCAAACAGCTTGAATGAATGGAATGTGCATTGTAAGTAACTGGCTGCTGGTCTGCCCCCCCCAATATTAGATATTATAATGCTGTGATGGATTGCTGGTTGGTCTAGCCTTGTGAACAGTCTAATGATCAAGGTGGTCAAGACCTGTGAGTCTTATTGAGCTCCATTTGGTGGGACATGGGGCAATTCAGGCCCCTAAGCCACCATGATGGCGGATCCTGTGATGCTGAACCCCCCCCCCTCCCCACTGCTCTTGACATCTTCTGTTGGAGCGGGTTGGGCGCATTGCCACATTTCCACTATAAACTCAGGACGGCGTTTTGCAACTCCTGGTAACTTGCGGGGAAATGCCGACTGAGCATGGGCTCTTGGCTGGTGCACCCCTCGGTGGGACCCCCCAGACCGGGTCTTGCTGCTTTCAGGCTGCCCATGGGGGCTTCATTTAATGCATCTCCCTGGCTTGGGGATTCTCACAACATTCTATCAAGGGACCATCGAGAGTGTTCTCTGCAGCTACATCACGCTATGGTTTGGAAACTTTCTTACCCATCTCCCAACTCTACCGGAAACATTGTACGCTGAGCAAATATCTTCGCAAAAAACTTCTCCCATCCGTCTCATTCTCTGTTCTCTCTCTTGCCATATAGAAGAAGGTTCCACTGCATTCAAACTATAACTAATGCAAAAGCTTCTTCCCACAAGCAATTAGAGTCCTTAACAAGATAATATCGTAAAATGAACTGTTCCCTGCACCTGTCACCTTATATGTATCCTAAAATGCTCTTTCTTTATGTAAAGGCACCATGGGGGGGGGCTGAGTAAAACAGGTTTTCGATATGATGTATAACTGTGTATATGGTCTGTATTGACAAATAAAGGAATCTTGTATCTTGAAATCTCCCATATCAGCATTGTCCTTGGAAAGCAGCTGAGTGGGCCGTGGTCAGTATCCGTGGTTCTACTCTAGCGTCACTGCAACCCCTCACTCCCGGCCAATGCTGACCGTGCAACAGATGTCAGGCCTGTGGTGCAAATCCCTGCATTCAGCTCATTGCAGACAGAACTGCTTCTCTTCTCCTGGATTTTGCTGATCCAACACAGATGGGGAATTTAATGTGTACAAAGTTCAGGGCAGATTAGCAAGTTTATTGTTTCCTGGCTGTCAGGCCAAGATGAGCCAGGGTGGTGGTACCAATGCTTATATACACCATAGTCTTCTGGCTCTTGTTGGCATAAGCTGGAAAGACACCAGTCAGAATTCACTGTTCCACTGTGTCATTTTAATACCAGACACATATAGAATCCCCATGCTGCATGGCTGTTTAGCAGTCTGAACCCTGCACCCACTTGAGCACCCCATAAGGCATTGTAGGAAAAACACACATTCCAATGACAGTAGTTGTCATTTCCATAGTTACCCACAATAATTTAGGGTGTAACTGGAGGGACCATGGAAGAATAGGGGGGCCCCACAAGGACTGTAATTCATTAGGGGCCCAGGAGGAGCTTCCACATTGCTTAGAATTCAATTTTCTTTTATTCTGCACAAAATTAGTTTATTTTCCCTATTAAATATATTCAAGGGACCCTGCCACAGCTGAACATTCTCCTGATAAAACCCATGTCCCAAGGAAGAAAATACAGGTATGGGATCCGTTATCTGGAAACCCGTTATCCAGAAAGCTCCAAATTACATAAAGACCATCTCCCATAGACTCCATTACAATCAAATAATTTTTTTTAAATTATTTCCTTTTACTGTGTAATAATAAAACAGTCGCTTGTACTTGATCCAAACTAAGATATAATTAATCCTTAGGCAAAACCAGCCTGTTGGATTTATTTTATTTACGTGATTTTACATGATCTACATGATTTTCTAGCAGACTTAAAGGGGTTGTTCCACTTTTAGTATGATGTAGGGCGTGATATTCTGAGAAAATTTGCAATTGGTATTCATTTTTTATTATTTGTGGGTTTTGAGTTACTTAGCTTTTTATTCAGCCCCTCTCCAGTTTGCAATATCAGCAATCTGGTTGCTAGGGTCCAAATTACCCCAGCAACCATGCATTGGTTTGAATAAGAGACTGGAATATGAATAGGAGAGGCCATTATAGAAAGATGCGTAGTAAAAAGTAGCAATAACAATACATTTGTAGCTTTACAGGACATTTGCTTTCTAGATGGGGTCAGTGACTCACGTTTGAAAGCTGGAAAGAGTAAGAAGAAGAAGAAGGCAAATAATTTAAAAACACTATAGAAAATAAATAATGAAGACAAATTGAAAAGTTGCTTAGAATTAGCAATTCTATAACATGCTAAAAGTTAACTTGAAGGTAAACCACCCCTTTAAGGTATGAAGAGCCAGATTACGGAAAGATCCATTATCTGGAAAAAAAAACAGGTCCCAAGCATTGTGGATAACAGGTCCCATACCTGTACTGTATATTACCCTTTGTTAGGAGGAGATGGGGTCTGGGTATCTCATGAGGTACCTGCAGTGACATAACGTGACTTTACTTGGACACCCGAAGCTTGTTGTAGTAATTAATGGAGTGCCTTCAGGGCGAATAGAGAGCTTTGCATATCCTTATTGGCACCAACTGTAGGGATGGAGCTAATGTTTTGTTTGTTGTACCCCCTCCCTTCAAGAGGATTTTTAGTTGCTTCTAATATCAGAACAAAATGTTAACTCAATCCTTACCTTATCCAAGGAATTCTAAGCCAACCCTTCTCTAAGGGGGGGGTTGGGAAAAAACCTCAATTTTCTTTCTCAAATCCCATATATTTTTCAGAGTCTCCTGGCTTTATACCTTGAGTTTGTGTGGGCAAGGTTCTGTAGTCTGGGTGTAATGTGGTGTAGTCTAGCGTAATGGGTTGTGTCCAAAATAATCATCCCAAAGCCATGATTTATGCAAACATCTCTGCAGTTACTACAGGGGGCAATTGTAGGATCATGTTTGTGCTGAGTAAACCAGGTAAGCCACATACCAGGCCGGACTGGCAATCTGTGGATTCTGGCAAATGCCAGAGGGGCTGCTATAAGGTGCCATAGAAAGTCAGTATTTAGTGGGCTGGTGGGGGCTGTTTGGGCCTGTTTTAACTCTCAGTCTGGACCTGCCACATACCACTAGTTTCATGCATGAGTTCCACTAATGTCCCCCATTCTTACCTCCATCTAATACCAAGAGCCCTGCCTGGAAGAGCAGGCACTGTAGGTAGCAAGATTGAGGCTTAGTGCAGCCAAGCAAGATGGAGATAGTAGGACACAATGGTAGGACACAATGGTGACAATAGGATAATATGAATACCGTAGGGCTAAATGGAGATAGAATGGCAAAATTATATCAATAGGACAAGGCAGTAGTGATCGTGACAGTACGGCAAGATTGAGACAATAGGGCAAGATGGAGACAATAGCACAAGATGGAAACAATAGGGCAAGATGGAGACTGTCAGGCTTACCAGTATGATCCAGACGTAGAAGGAGTAGGAACAGAAGACAATGAACCACAAGCGCCTCACACACCCGCTAACTCACCCGAGGTTGGAAACGGGGAGCAGGGGTGTGGAGAGTAGCCAGTGAGACTAAACGAGGTACAGAAGGATCAGGCAAGGCGTAGTCAGGATATCCGGGTCAAGGCAGGCAGCGAGAATCGTCAACGGTAAACAGGCAGAAGGTCTAGGCAACAAGCAAGAATCAGAGTCCAGGAACAGGCAGGGGTCAAACACAATATCGACAGGAAGGTATCAACGCTAGGGTTTCAGTTATAAACCTAATAACCAGGCACAGAGCAGAGACTGGAGCAGGTTTAAATAGCGCTAGTTTGGCGCCAACTGACGTCATCAGACCGCGTCCGTTACGTGCGTCCGTCGCGCGCGTCCGCTACGTCGCGCGCGTCCGTTGCGTCGCGCACGCCCCGGCGCCAGCGACCGTCGCCCGCGCCTCCGCGCCGGCGTCCGTCGCCCGCATTCGATGCGGCGCGCAGGCGCACATCAGTTGCCTGATTACTGCACCTGCGACCACACCGACCAGGGCGCAACGCTGACACAGCAGGGACCTTACAGAGACAGTAGGACGAGATGGAGACATTAAGGCAAGATAAAGAAAGTAGGACAAGATGAAGACGGTAGACCAAGATAGAGACAGTCGGAAAAGATGAGGACAGTTGAGCAAGATGGAGACAGTAGAACAAGATGGAGAATGTAGGGCAAGATGGAGACAATAGGACAAGATGGAGAATGTAGGGCAATATGGAGACAATAGGACAAGATGGAGACAGTAGGGCAAGATGGAGACAGTACAGCAAGATGGAGACAGTAGGACAAGATGAAGACAGTTGACCAAGATGGAGACAATAGGGAAAGATGAAGACAGCTAACCAAGATGGAGAATGTAGGGCAAGATGGAGACAGTAGGGCAAGATGGAGACAGTAGGAAAAGATGAAGATAGTTGAGCAAGATAGAGACAGTAGAACAAGATGGAGAATGTAGGGCAAGATGGGGACAATAGGATAAGATGGAGACAGTAGGGCAAGATGGAGACAGTAGGACAAGATGAAGACAGTTGACCAAGATGGAGACAATAAGGAAAGATGAAGACAGTTGAGCAAGATGGAGACAGCAGGGCAAGATAGGGAATGTAGGGCAAGATGAAGACAGTACAGCAAGATGGAGACAGTAGGACAAGATGAAGACATGTGACCAAGATGGATGATGTAGGGCAAGATGGAGACAGTAGGGCAAGATGATAGTGGTAAAACGTTACAGTTTTGCGCAACCTGCAGCCCTTTAACTGTGGTTGATCTCCATCATCCAGCACCCACTATGGCCCCAGCACCTTTTCCACGCAGGGGTTAAAAACTAAACCATTAATAAAGAGAATCAACAATAAAAAGCAAATATTAAAGATACAATGAATGACAGGTTTGTGATTTTTTTTCTAAGCCAAAAAAAAATAACAAACCCCCTTCTTGATACAACGACTTTAGGAGTATAGGAGCACATTAGGAGCACAACTGTGGTAGGAGGAAGACATCATCTGGAGAAAGTCCTGCTCTTGTCTTGTTCTGTGGCTATGAGGAGCTTATATAGCATCAGCAAGAGGGAACAATGAAGTGCATCTGAAAGGACCAGTTAAGCAGTGTGCTTAAACTACGTCTGGACAATATAACAGGGTGACTGGGGAACTGGCAGCTATGCTCTCAATCTCAGCAAGGCACCCCCGCTCCAGGTGTAGGAATTAGGTCAATTAACAAGAGAGCTGAGAGAAAGCAAACGAAGAGGCAGAACTTGCTGCTAAGTGCTCTTTATTGCAATAAAGAGCACTTAGCAGCAAGTTCTGCCTCTTCGTTTGCTTTCTCTCAGCTCTCTTGTTAATTGTGCTTAAACTACGGTACTGATCCAATTGGAACTATGCTGGATGGCAGCTCTTATACCATAAAAAACTGGAAAGGCTCTTTGTGTTAGTAGTTTTGTAGGGGCTTGCTTGTGGTTTTGGGTGGTACTAAGTTGGGGAGGGAGATTATTATTATTCTTAAGAATAACCTCTAGATTCATTTACCACACTTTTATTTAGACACACACTTTTGGGGTTTATCTATGGCCTTCTGTAAATGTACTCACCTCAGCGTGTTATACTGATCTTCTATTTCAAGAACATCGGAACCTTCTTGCATCTCATTAAAGTTGGCCATCACCATGTCCGGTTTAAGGCTCAACAAGAGGGTGAAGGATCATTACATGAAGCTGCCCCAAGGTGGGAAGGTATTGGTCACCTATGTTTGGAAGAATGTCCCAAGTGAAGAGCTACAATGCAAGACAAGGACCCTGGACTATGAGCCAAAGTCCATAGAAGGTACCATTAAGTCATATAAAAAGTCAGCCTTTACAATAGGGTCTATGTAGAAAATGTGTGGTTTTAGTTAAATTTAAAATAGCGACTCCACTGTGACACCATTTTTATTCACATTTATCTTATACTGTATCTTGTATTGTATCTATAGAAGAAGATAAAGTTACCTCACTGTTCAGGCTCTCCATGACCATTTAAGGTGATACAATGATCATTTAAAGTGGGCACACATGGAGATGGTCCAACATGGGTTTCTCTGACTTGCAGTGGAGCTTTTATTGCATTTGAGGCCAGTACATGTCTTCCCCCATGAGGAGACTTGGTTTTCCTTAGGTTTATCTCACCTCTGTTTATTTCAGATATTCCAGAATGGGGTTTTGGCTTCCATTTACAACCCGAAGATCCCATAAGCGACATGTATCTCATCCCAGTAAAGATGTTCAAAGATCCATTCTTTTTGGATCCAAACAAGCTGGTTCTGTGTGAAGCCATGAAGTCCAATGGCCAGCCTGCAGGTGAGAATAATTCACTATTGGGTTTCCCTAAGCCTCCTGTCTTGGTTTGTACTTTAACACAGATCATTTATCGTCACTACCGAGGTCCATTTCTAAGTTGTCTCCAAAGGTGGTGACTGATCTTTCATAATGTTTCAGAAAACAATCTTCGTCACTCTTGTAAGAACGTAATGGAGGCGGCAAGAGACCATCACCCGTGGTTTGGGATGGAACAGGAATACATCTTGATTGACATCAATGGGCTTCCATATGGTTGGACAGAAGACAGCTTCTCAACACCAGAAGGTAATGTTCATAGTAACTAGACAATCTATACTGTGCTCTTATAACAAAAACTTGACATCAAAACTGGTGAGCTTAAGCTTAAACTGGCCATGCGCAGCCCCAATGTCTGACTCAGCCCTTCCAGACTTCAGAGTTGTAGCATATTATAAGGCAGGTTTTAGTTGTCTGTCTAGTTTACCCAACCTGTTGACCTAAAGATCATCCAATGCCATGACACTTTACTGTAGGTCACTGCATGAGTCTCAGTGTTGAACCTATTTTCCATAGGTCATTTTAGTAATGGGACCAATAGTATCCCTTTAACCATATATGGCTACTCTTCTAAGTGATCAATGATATAAATAAGAATCTGTTTCACTTTAGTCACCCATCACTGTGGAGTTGGCGCAGATAAGGTTTATGGACGGGATATTATGGAGGCCCACTACAAGGCATGCCTGTATGCTGGCATTAAAATCTGGGGCAGCAATGCGGAAATCATACCCTCGCAGGTAACCTTTCATCTTTAAGGAACCCGTGTCCAAGCAAAGGCTTCCTATTGGACATGTCTCCCTGAAGTTCTTCCTGTTTCTCTCTCTTACAGTGGGAGTTCCAGGTTGGTCCTTGCAAAGGCATAGATGTCGGAGACCATTTGGTTATGGCTAGGTTCATCCTTCATCGTGTATGCGAAGATTTTGGTGTGGTGGCAACGCTGGACCCAAAGCCTGTGCCAGAATTCTGGGCCGATTCTGGGTGTCATGTCAACTACAGCACAGAGGACATGAGGAGTGAAGGAGGCCTCAAGTGAGTTGCCTTGAACTCATAAACTCTTGGGCAAATTATCTAAACCCAATTTTCTTTGTCTTTGACACCTTGGGTGGGAATCCACCATAGAAAACAGTTTCTGGGAATGCACAATGGTTACCCTTGGGTGCTTAGGTAGGGAAGGGGATAATAATAGTGGTGGGATCCCATTGGTGAAAATTCCCACCAGCTGGTTCTCATGAGGCTCTATTCCAGAAGGTCCCATTTAATCTAATCTGATCCCCACCCCCCAGACACATTGAAGATGCTATTGAGAACCTTTCCAAGAGGCACGACTACCACATCAGCAAGTACGACCCCACGGGTGGGAAAGACAACGCACGGAGACTGATTGGTTACCTTGTGACATCCAAAATTCACCAGTTCTCCTCCGGCATTGATGACCGGTGTGCCAGTATCCGAATTCCAATCCACGTATGGCAGCAAGGATATGGCTACCTAGAGGACCGCCGTCCGGCTGCCACCTGCGACCCTTACGCTGTCATTGAGGCTTTGGTGAGGACGACCGTTTTGAAAGAGACGGGCAGTGAGACCAATGTTTATGAAAAAAGTTAAGCTTTTTAGCAGGGTCCTCAATAAAAAAAATTAATAAATGATGGGTTCCAATGTATATTTCTAATTGATACTGCTAGCAGTAATGGGTTAATGAGGGACCATTTGGCTACCATGCGGCTTTGCTGGCCACAGATCACTGCAGACCACTTAATCAGCTCCTTGTCTTCATTAGCCACTGATGGGGCTTTTAACCATGTACATGTGACTGCTCGACCTCAGGCTTCTCCTGGATACGCAATGCCCCTGTGTTTGAAGAGCCTTGGGGTGTCAGGGAAGAGTCTAAAATAAGAGATGGTGTGGAAGCTTCACTAATAGTCAGATATGAACCCAGATAAATGGAGGAACCTTTCTACCTTTGGAAAATGGATTTATACTACATTACCCAACTCTATCGGCATGTCTGGGTTTAATGCAACGCTCTCAAGTCTCAATCCATTTTATACAGAGATCATAATGTAATGACTTGGGTTAATGCAATGCTTTGAATCCATTTTCTGCAGTACTCTTAGTGGCATTTCTGAGGTTAATGTAATGTCCGCAAAGCATTTTATTCAATGATCTTATTGGCATGATTGGGGTCAGTGCAAAACCCTCAATCCATTTTCTGCAGTGATCTGACTGACATGTCTGGGGTTAAGGCAATGTCCTGAATACATTTTCAGAAGTGATTTGGGGTTAATGAAATGCTCTGAATCTGTTTAATACAGTGATATTACTGGCATGTCTTGGGTTAATCCAGAAATGTTCAGAAATCATTTTATACACTGATTGTAATGGCATGCCTAGGATCAATGTCGTACTTTTCTGCAGTAATTTGCTAAAGTGTCTGGGGTTAAAGCAATGCCCTGAATCCATTTGCTTCAGTGATTTTGGGGTTAATGCAATGCTCTGAATCTGTGCTATACAGTGATCTTACTAGCATGTGTAAAGTTAATGCAGGGTTCAGAACCCATTTTATACACATGGCTTATTTATTTTTTTATCTTAGTGGCATGTGTAGGGTTAATGCAAAACTCAATCTTTCTCAAAGTTAATTTGAATGTCATGCCTGACGCAGGTCCGAACTGAGAATTAAAATAGGCCCTGGCATTTCAGGTACACAGAGGCCCAATCAGTCCACATAGAGGCCAAAACAGCCCCCACCAGCTCACTAAATACTGACTTACAATGGGGCCTTATAGCAGCCCCTCTGGCATTTGCCAGAACCCACAGATTGCCAGTCCGGGCCTGTGCCTGAGTCATTATGGCTAAAAAGAGTGAAGGGCAGGGGTGCACATACTTAAAGTGGGTGTGGCTTCTTCTCCAACACAATTTGGTTACCTGCCGCAACCAATGAGATCTTTGCTTTCATGTTTTTAGTTGCATCAATGTAACATGTGGCAATGTAGCACTTCCATTAGAGCATATCAATTAACCTTAGTTTTAGTAGCAGTGACAACTCAGGAACAGGAATACCCGCTTGGGGAGTGGTTAGGAAGGGTTAA
This sequence comes from Xenopus laevis, assembly GCF_017654675.1. Lineage (NCBI taxonomy): Eukaryota > Metazoa > Chordata > Amphibia > Anura > Pipidae > Xenopus > Xenopus laevis. Next base: position 27,789,239 of record NC_054386.1, read on the forward strand.
CAGTGAGACCCTCAAACAGGGACACCTAGTGGTCAGTTGGAGGATTGTGCCATGTTTATAAATCTATGAGTGCCACTTGCAAGGCAAGCGGGTGGTGCTACAGATGTTGCTCAGTTACATTTCCCATGATTCCCTATCAGTCGGTTGCTTTTTAAGTAAAGAAGTTTTATTTTGGGGTTTGAGGTTCAGTTTCAGGGAACTTATTGGTCATTATATTTCTATTTGCATGTAGATATTATTTGTTGCACAGTCTCCCCTTGGTACTAACTGCCTGATAGAGCCTATCACTCCCTGCCGACCCCTGCACCCTGAGATATGGAAAATATAAGTTCCTGTTAGTAGAAAACCCAGGGAAGTGTGCAAAGCAGAGTCCAACTGATAATGACATTGGCTGCTCAACCCATGGATTGTGAGAAACACAGGACAAAGCTGCAACACTCAGTAAGCAAAAGGGTGTAAATTCACAATAACATCCTGCTGGGTTTGTACAGTAGTCTTACAACAGGACCCAAAGAGCAGCATCACAGAGCTCATAAGCTTACTGAGCAGGGTTTAGTGATTGACAGTCTTTGACTGATTCCCGTGACACCTTCACTGCCCAATCATAGAGCAGACGGTCCATGTTAGCTCAACACCTGATCCCTGACACCGGGGCGGAAGCTGCCACATGGATTCTATAAACACAACACAAAAAATTTAGCTTTGTCTATTTGTCTGTTAGAGCCACATCCTGGAACCTAAGCAGCCTTGGGTCACTGCCGGGCACAGGGAGTTGTTCTGTTATTTGCCAACTCTGTAAAGATACACAATGCCTCCCTGACCTCCCTCCACTGAAATAGAAATAGATTAACAAATGGATCTATTATAGGAGTTGTTCACCTTTAAATTAACTGTTAGTATAATGTAGAGAGGGATATTCTGGGATAATTTGCATTTGGTTTTCATTCTTTATTATTTGTGGTTTTTGAGTTTAGCTTTTTATTCAGCAACTCTCCAGTTTGTAATTTCAGCCATCTGGTTGCTAAGGACCTGATTTCCCTAGCAACCATGCACTGCTTTGAATAAGAGACTGGAATATGAATAGGAGAGGCCTAAATAGAAAGATGGGCAATAAAAAGTAGCAATAACAATAAATGTGTAGATTTAAAAAAGCATTTTTTTTTAAGATAGAGTCAGTGACCCCGATTTGAAATCTGGAAAGAGTCAGAAGCAGAAGGCAAATAATTAAAACATTATAAAAAAATAAATAATGAAGACCAATGGAAAATTTGCTTAGCATGTGCCATTCCATAACTTACTAAAAGTCAACGTAAAGGTGAATAGCCCCCTTTAAGGGTTACATCCAGTGTCGGACTGGCCCACTGAGATACCAGGAAAACTCCAGGTGGGCCCATATGTCAGTGAGCCTTCCTGCTTCTAAGCATTTGGCCTATTTCATGGCCATGCCCTTTTTGTATTTGAAAAAAGAGGCTAAATAGATGGAATAACAGCTTATAGTATGTAAAGAAAAGAGACTAGGAGAATAGAGGTTGAGTGAGGAGAGGAAGAATAATAGTACTGAGAGTGGGCCCCTGGTCTAAGGTTTTTGGGTGGGCCCCTGGTGTCCCAATCCAACACTGGATACATCTTCATTTATAACAGAGAAGCTGTGGGAGGGAGGGAATCTTGTATAGAATATATATGGCAGGTACTCAACAGGCATTCCATCAGGGACCCATCAAGTTCTACTAACCCCCTCCCCCCTCCCCATTACCTTAAGAAATCCCTTTATACCAACGCAGAGGGTAAACTAGTGTATACAACCCAGACTCGACTTAAAGTCAGATGGTTACATGGAATATATCAGACACAGCAGCAAACAAAAAGCCTGTGCCTCTGATTTGGGCTCCTAATATTGAAACTAAACAATCGGAAGGCTTTGCTTTGCCTTTACAAAACCAACACAACATCTGATAGAGGAATGTGCCGGATCCTTGCGCGTCAGCGGCTCCGCCCAGCTCCTGTAAACACAAGCGTTGCATCATCGGGGAAGGGGCGTGGCTGTGACTCGCAGTATAAAACGTGGCGCTTGCCTGAGATAAGTTCTCAATGGGTGTTTGTCAACAACTTGCTGAGGGACTCAGGGCCGGTGCTGCTTTCCTTGCTCATAAGGTACGAGGGGCTGCGGAGGGAGCAGGGGTTGGGGTTAAGGGCACGTGGCTCTAAGTTGGAAAGGGGGGGGGGAATTTTACAAATATTTTTAATGTTTTCTGCTTTCACCTTCTCTGCCAATGGGAGTCTAGTTACAACTGTCCCTGGGTTTTTTTTTTTTCTTTCTTATTGTGCCCTTTAACTTAGGGGCAGACCCTTCAACTCCCAGAACCTCTGTAGTTTGGCTGTAGGGGCTTGGGGTCCCTCTTCCATTCCTATTTTTTTTTTAAATAAATATGAAGCTGTTAGTTGTCTGTACCCCCCCCCCCCATAAGATTCAGGTTAGTGAGAGGTACAATGGAGTTCTGTGGGTAAATGTGAAACTGAAGGGCTGAATTGAAACTGGTAATGTTTCAGCGTTCTATGTGTTACTTTGTCCTGGTCACTAATAATTCTTACACCCCCCCCCCCCAGCTTTGGAGAAAAACAAGCTAGATGCTCCCTCCCCCAAAGAACTGACCATTGACTTGTCTCTACAATTGTTAAACCGGTTGTTTCCAGTTCCCTTTGTCTTTCTACCAGCCTTCCCCCCCCCATCCTGCTGGGAGTTGGGCAGAGTGGTCCTTGTACAGGAGATAAGCCATGTGATACAGCCCCCAGGGTGGACACTTTAACTAGACCCCCTTTTTTTTTTTTTTCTATTTTATTTTTCTCATTGCCCCCAAAAGTTTGGGTTTAGTTCCCCTTTAATTAAATTTCATTGCAGGCTTAGTCTGCATTAAAATCCGTTGGCTGCACAATATTTTTCTGAGGAGACGTCCAAGCACTTTGTTCTACTAATTCAAATTAAATCCCTTTCTATGGACTCTGCATTGAAAAAACAAATCTTGCTGGCTGCCAAGGCTGCTGTAATTTGTATTTTTTTTTTTTTTAAAGTTCCTTGTGAAAAGTTACCGGTGACCCTGATAATATGCCCCTAGTAAATGTGGCTGCAATACGGTCCTTTTTTGGGTTGTTGTTAACCAGTTATAGTTGGACTACATATTATTTCCTGGTGGAGCATGCTGGGAAATGTAGTGCAAAATAAATCTCTTCCTCTGTGACTCGGGAGCCAGTATCCCTTTCTATGGCAAATCCAGGCTTTACAGAAAGGGCTGAAACTGGGTTAAAGGGTAAACGTGACGTTTTTGGCACAAGCGAAAGGGATCAGTAATATAATAGGTGTTTTGTTTTTCCCTTATACGTTGATGTTGCAGTTTTCAACATTTATTTCCTTGTACTGTGTTGTGGTCGGGGGTAGTGGGGCTCTTGCCCCATAACCCCCCCCACACACACACCCGTATCTTGGGTCTCCACCTCACAAGCTCTAACACTTCTCTTCCAGATCAGCTGCCACCATGTCTGTCTCCCACAGTTCGAGACTCAACAAGGGGGTGAGGGAACAGTACATGAAACTGCCCCAAGGTGGGATGGCCCAGGTCACCTACGTCTGGATCGATGGCACCGGGGAAGGAGTAAGGTGCAAAACCAGGACTCTGGATCAGGAACCAAAAACCATAGATGGTAAAATCAAACTGGCGGTTTAATGAGGGCCCTGAAACGTCTCTACCAAAATGGCATCCAATCTTGAAACTGTCTAATCTATCTACCATCACCTCTGCCATAGGGAGATAATCCTGCAAACTTTATCTCTTTATTACCCTGGTTTCCTATCCCTGGTCCCATAATGCCTCATTTTACTGCCCCCTTCCCATGCAGAGTGTCCCATTACAGCCAAGGAATGTCACCCCCCCCCCAGCACAATTGTTCTAAGCCCTAATAATTACCCCCACCCCCAGCACACGCTGATTACTGTGTTCGTGTCTGACCGTAGTGGTTTCAAGGCTGTGCTGCTTATTCCTGGCAAGAACCCAGTCTGCACGTAGCCACCCCGAACCCAAAAACTATTTACAGGGTAAAGAATTCCCAATGTAAAGCTTTTAGGGTGACTGTTACCCCAATGTTTCTATAACATATGAGATATGGTGGTCCAGTCTGAAGGCCTGTTAGGGGGAGATTGGAGGTGCCCAGGGTACCCCTGAAACTAAAGCTGTTGGGTGAGTTTCTAAACTCCCCAATGTTTTTTCCCTATTTCAGAAATCCCAGAATGGAACTTTGATGGATCCAGTACTTACCAAGCAGAAGGCTCAAACAGTGACATGTATCTTGTCCCAGTCCAGATGTTCAGAGACCCATTCTGCCTGGACCCCAATAAGCTGGTTATGTGTGAAGTCTTGAAATACAACCGCAAGTCTGCAGGTGAGACAAACCCCTTTGAGTAGCAGTGTGGCAATGACTCCCCTTGTAAGCAGCGGTCCTGCCCTGCTTTATGGCAGCTGACATTCTAGCTATCTGTATAAAAGAGCATTCTGTCCCAGTGGCTGCACAGATCCTATCTGATCCCCCATTGGAAGCAGCAGTCCTGCCCTGCTTTATGGCAGCTGACATTCTAGCTATCTGTATAACAGAGCATTCTGTCCCAGTGGCTGCACAGATCCTATCTGATCCCCCATTGGAAGCAGCAGTCCTGCCCTGCTTTGTGGCTGAGATTCTGACTTTCTATTCTTCCCCCAGAGACCAACCTGCGGCACACATGCAAGAAGATCATGGAGATGGTGGGTGATCACCGCCCATGGTTCGGAATGGAGCAAGAATACACCTTGCTGGGCATTAACGGGCACCCGTATGGCTGGCCAGAAAATGGCTTCCCTGGGCCACAAGGTAAAAACTTTTAACGGTCTATTCTGCTTTCTGTTATTACGTCTCTCCTTGTGAACAAGAGAAGAATATAATGGCTAATGAGGTGCCATCTGTCTACTGTGCCTCGTTTGCTTAATCAGTGTCCTGCACTCATTTGTGGCTGATGGTGCTTTTAGCTGGGGACATGTGACTGGTTCCAACATGAACATCTTCTCTATCAACTGGCCGTTTCAGGCTGCAGCAGCCCTTTCTCCCCTTGATATTTAAAGGAGAAGGAAAGCTACGGAAGCATTTTATTGCCAATAGATTAGCTGCAATAGTGCAAGCTAGAATGCTATATTTATTCTGTAGAATGTTTTACCATACCTGAGTAAAAAGCTCTAGAAACTCTCTGTTTGTTTAGTATAGGAGCTGCAGTATTAATGTGGTGTGACATCACTTCCTGCCTGAGTCTCTCCCTGCTCTGGGCTCAGATTACAGTAGAGAAGGGAGGGGAGGGGGGAGAGGAGCAAACTGAGCATGCTCTTGCCCAGGGCAATGAGGTTTAAGCTGAAGGCAGGAAGTCTGATACAGAAGCCCATGAGTACACAATAGAAGGAAAGAAATGTGGTGTTTCTTTTGACAGGGGACTCAGAGCAACATTACTTTGGGGTTTTACTGGTATATTTAGATGGACCTTTCTGATAAGGCTAACTTAGTTTTAACCTTTCCTTCTCCTTTAAAGGGGTTGTTCATCTGTAAAGGAGTTGTTGGTATGATGTAGAGATATTCTGAGACCATTTGCAATTGGGTTTTTTTTCACCAGTTTGCAATTTCAGCAATCTGGTTGCTAGGGTCTAAATCAACCATCAATAAGAGACTGGAATAGGAGAGACCTGAATAAAAAGTAGCAATACATTTGTTACGTTACAGAAGCTGGAAATAGTCAGAAGAGCAAGGCATATAACTAAAAAAAAAAGACCAATTGAAAAGTTGCTTAGAATTAGTCATACTATTAACCTACTAAAAGTTACCTTAAAGGTGAACCACCCCTTTAACGCTTAATGTTTTGTTTATTGTCAATGTTTAACTCTTTGCCCCCTGTTTTCCCCTTCAGGTCCCTATTACTGCGGTGTTGGGGCAGATAAGGTTTACGGGCGGGATATTGTGGAGGCTCATTACAAGGCCTGTCTGTATGCTGGCATCAAGATCTGTGGCACCAATGCAGAAGTCATGCCCTCTCAGGTACCCTTTCACTTTATACACCCAGAGGGGTGCCAGCATGTAACCCAAAATAACAAATGTCTAACTCCCCGTTTCCCTTGCCCAGTGGGAGTTCCAGGTGGGTCCATGTGAAGGTATCGATATGGGGGATCATTTGTGGATGGCCAGGTTCATCCTTCATCGGGTCTGTGAAGACTTCGGGGTGGTGGCAACGCTAGACCCGAAACCAATGACTGGAAACTGGAACGGTGCCGGGTGCCACACCAACTACAGCACAGAGAGCATGAGGGTCGAAGGAGGCCTCAAGTGAGTTTGTCCTGCCTCCCCCTGGTGGTTCTGTTGGGTTGCAGTGACCTTTAAGCCAATAGAAAAGGGAGATATTTGGAATCCAAAGTGATGGTATGCTTTAAGTCAGCAACATGGCAGCTTCTATTAATACAGGGGTGCCCAAAAGGTAGATCGGGCTATACCAGTAGACCTTTAGCTGGTGATCAGTAGATCTCAAGACACTTAAACGGCTTGACTAAATCACCCTCCTATTTCATGCTTTTCATTCAGATATTTATTCCAAATTCTACTAACTAACTCTCCCCTCTCACCCCAGACACATTGAAGATGCCATTGAGAAGCTGGGGAAGAGGCACGACTATCACATCTGCGTGTACGACCCCCGAGGAGGGAAAGACAACTCCCGGAGACTCACCGGGCAGCACGAGACATCTAGTATTCACGAGTTCTCAGCTGGCGTGGCCAACCGGGGCGCCAGCATCCGTATCCCGCGTCAGGTGGGCCAGGAAGGCTACGGCTACTTTGAAGACCGGCGGCCAGCAGCCAACTGCGACCCCTACGCCGTTACAGAGGCGCTGGTCAGAACCACCATCCTGAACGAAACCGGCAGCGAGACTAAAGACTATTAAAAACTGAGCTGGGAGCTGGTTTCTCCTGGGCAATCAGTATGGCGTCTCCCGATACTACTTGAATTAAATTCCTTTGGTTGGAAAGGCATTTCTAGAACCAGAGACCTTGCATGGTGTCTCCCATATTGTCTGTAAAAATAGGGGGTCTTACCTTGGGGGTGGGGGGTTGCACAGATCTATGTGCTGGTTTTATAGTATAAGAACAAAGCACGTGACCCTGCTGACATTTAATTGGCCAGTGCCAAGTGATTCCTTCAGTTTATCCCTTTGGGGAGGGTTTTATGAATTGGCTCCTCTGAAGTCTTATACCCACAGTGTGTTTTAATGCCTAATAATAAAGTTTGTTTTTTATTATTAACTTGCGTTTTTGATATGAGGGTGAAATATGGCAGCTTCCATTCTGATCCTCCTTCCTTCACTTCTCTACCTCCTCCTGTCTGCAATACATGCATTACTTACAATGGACACCAGATGGTGCTGTAACATAAGTCCTTTCCTTTAAGATGGCCATAGACGCAAAGATCCTATTGTACGAATTGAGGATTTGTACGATTTTCGGACCATGTGTGGAGAGTCCCGACATTTTTCGTCCCGCGGAGGTCGGTCGATAAGGTTAGAACATTTCTGTCGGCTGCTGATAATATCTCTGCATGTATTGCCGATCGTATGATTTTCAGTGGGAGACTGTCACCAGCTTTGTCAGACATAACTATCGTACGATTTCTGTCAGGGGAAGAACATCAGCTGATCTGTTCTTTAACTACTTTATTTGATCTCAATGGTTAGTGGCAGGTCGGGAGATGGGAAAGTCCGAACGTACGATCGGATCTCTGTGTCTGGCCAGCTTAAGGATCTTCAAAACTCTTATGCATAAGCTTCTATTTCCCCCCCCCCCCCCCCCAGGTTTGTAGATGACTGGTCTAAGGGAATCAAATGGCATCTTTGTATTAATACAAATATACAGAATGCATGTTCTGGGCACACAAGCTATACCCTCGTACTGTTGAAGGGAATAAATATGGCACCTCTCTCCTTCCATATGTATAAATACAAATATACAGAAGGAATGTTCTGGGCAGACAATAGGCTATACCCCTATACTGTAAGGGAATCATCATAGCACCTCCCATATGTATTAATACAAAAAGACAGAGAAGGAATGTTCTGACACACAATAAGCTATACCCTCATCCTGTACCGTCTAAGGGAATCAATATGGCTCCTCCCATATGTACAAATATACAGAAGGAATGTTCTGGGCACACAAGCTATACCCTCGTACTATCTAAGAATAAATATGGCTCCTCCCGTAAGTATAAATACAGAGGAATGTTCTGGGCACACAATAAGCTAAACCCCTATACTGGACTGTCTTAAGGGAATTAACATGGCACCTCCCTCTTCCCATATGTATAAATACAAATGTACAGAGAAGGAATGTTCTGGGCACACAATCAAACTGTATGTCCAATGTTTAGGCAACAGAGGATCCTGGAATATATTGGTTATTATGAAGTCTTTAATGAATATACATTTTATTTTTGGCATTTTTATCTAACAAGTACAAGATAAATTTGGATTTCCTGTTGGGGAACAGACACTTACAATAGATCTAGTCTAGTCTGGTTACACAGGAAAGGTGAGAAAAACACGGCATAGCCTTTATCAAGTGCTGCGCCCATAATTCTTTCCCTTATCTGACTTTTTCCCACCCAATGTGCGTAACCAAGGCTGGGACTGAGCAACAACTACTCTTCTCCCAGTTTAACAATAAAATACGTTGAGTTTATAGAAACAGACCGGTTTGTTGGGATCGTTTCTCATTCAACTTCCTGTTTCTGGACAAACTTGCCAACACAATAGTCTGGGGTTTTCCCAGCGACCTGTAAGTGGGAATGAAAAATACTCAGTGTTCCCTACTAATAGTATATGCACTTCGAGTTCTGACTCCTGAAGAGTGTAGCTGCAATATAGAATAAGCTACTGATTTAACAGACCTGAAGAAGAACTGACTTCTGCTACATTGTTTCAAGAACCAGAGAACAGACAGCGACAGGCTGTCTGCAATGCCATTGCCACTAACAATGAAGCCAGTGAGGAGGAGGAATGGCTGGATATAGGGAAGCTGCTCAGAATGTCCTTTATATCTGTGCCCAATTAAAGGGTTGATCTGGTCAGAGCTTTGTGTGCTTGAGACAGTAACAGACTGACAGTAACTACCTTTGACCACTTGGGGGCACTCTAGCTCCACTAATACCTATAATGACTGCAGATCAGGTGTGTAGGGCAGAAAGGCAGGTACAGAGGGAACTGGGGCTAAACTGAAATTGAAATCAAAGGGGAAGTGTCCCGTAACTGTCATTTTGTTTTACCTCTAGTAATCCACAAACTGGAAAGAGGGTGCTTTACTGGGCTTTTCAGTATTAGGACTTGCTGGGGATGATGGGAGATGTAGTCTGAAAGCACCTACAGGACTGAATGAGGGGCTTGTGGTTGAAATATGTGTGTGTATCTTCCCTTTATATTAATTGTGAGGCGTTGATTGTAAGCTCTTATGCCCAGTGACCTGTCGCTGCTAAATTCCTTCCACCAAACTCAATGCAGGATCAGGTTCTGAGCTGTTCAAACAAGCCAATTAGCACTGATGAGCTCTATAAATAGAATCTGATGGGACCTATAATAGGAAAGGGTGCGGAGGAACCTGCTGGACCTGATCAGCTGGGAGGGGGGTGAGAGGACAGGAATACATTGTGTGGGGATTAGAGTTGGGGTACAAAGGTCATCCCTTTTCTCCCTCTGCCAATGAGATCCGAGTACTGAGACTGTAGTGTAACCAACACAATATTAGTCATGAATTGCCACTATGGGGAGCACCAAGGGGCAGGGTCTGGGAACCATTTTTGCAGTTTCAGCAAACAACCACTAGGAGGTATAAGCCAGGCTCAGTGCACTTCTGTGTGTCATATGAGCAATGGGATGAGAGTTGCCATATTGATTCCCTTAGATAGAATATCCCTTATTTGGCTATTATATGGGTAGGAGTTGCCATGATGCATCTTTCTGCTGCTGCTGATAAATGGCCTTGCTGGGAAATAAACACAACATCTACTTTCCCTGTTGCTCCTTGGAATTTTTCCATTTTCACATTTCTCCAGTACACCTTGGGGCCCTTTCGGGCGATCACCCTAGAAGCCATGGTAGAACCGTAGTGCTTGCCAGCCCTCACTTATGGGGCCTACCAGGCCCTTCAAAGAACCTGGGGTCAGGGGCCCATTTGCACAATGATGGCTAAATGTATTCACCGCTACACGAGGTGCAACAGGCAATTGCTTCCCCCCTGTTCATGGGAAAGAATGGAATCAGTTTCAGGTTTATGGGGCAAATATAGAAGTTTAACTGTAATATTTTGTGTGTGTCCTGGAATGGCAGACCCAAAGCAGAAATCTTAATACCTGAAAAGGATCAATTTATATTGTATGGGCAGAGACAGACATTTCTCCTAATAGCAATAAAATTGGAAGCACCAGTATAGACCAGAACTGAGTAACTGAATCCAACCCAGTCTGGTAATGTACCTGCAGGGCAACCATCAGGGGGGGACAGGGGGGAGAGTTGTAGGGGGCCCCGAGGGTAAGGGGGGCCCGGCCACGCCACACTTACTTGATTAGCCGGGCCCCCATCTTTCTGATAGCTGCTGACTTCGGGAAGGCATGGATGTTTAAGGGGCCCTGGCCACCAATTTTGGCCACCAATTTTTTTTCTCATGTGCCACCAATATTTTTTAATTGGGGGGCCCTGGCCACAAATCTTTTTTAATGGGGGGCCCTGACCACCAATAAATTTTATTTTTATTAACATTAACATGTGGGAACCCTAGCCACCAATATTTTTTTTGTTTTTTTACTGTGTGGTTGGGGCGGACCTGTGGGGAGGGTGGACCTGTAGGTGGGGCTTGTGGTGGGTGCAGCCCAGGGGGCCCAGGAAATTTTGTTGTTGTTGGGAAGGGAGTGTGACTGTGGGATAGCAGGTATAGTAGGGAGAGATGGTGCCTATAGTAACAGTGGATAATAGTCTCTGGGAAGGGAGTGTGACTGTGGGATAGCAGGTATAGTAGGGAGAGATGGTGCATATGTAGTAACAGTGGGATAATAGTCTCTGGGAAGGGAGTGTGTCTGTGGGATAGCAGGTATAGTAGGGAGAGATGGTACCTATAGTAACAGTGGGATAATAGTCTCTGGGAATGGAGTGTGACTGTGGGATAGCAGGTAAAGTAGGGAGAGATGGTGCCTATAGTAACAGTGGGGATAATAGTCTCTGGGAAGGGAGTGTGACTGTGGGATAGCAGGTATAGTAGGGAGAGATGGTGCCTATAGTAACAGTGGGATAATAGTCTCTGGGAAGGGAGTGTGACTGTGGGATAGCAGGTATAGTAGGGAGAGATGGTGCCTATAGTAACAGTGGGATAATAGTCTCTGGGAAGGGAGTGTGACTGTGGGATAGCAGGTATAGTAGAGAGTCCAGCCTCCTCCAGCTCCATGATCTGTTACAATGTTCTGTATCAAATCCTCTGTTCTTTGTGCAACAGGAAACTGCTAAAACCATAGAGCGACTTATAGTAGAAAACAAGGTGTCAGAGGGTGAGGGGGTTCCTGGGAGTTTATTAGCGCATTTTTATTACAGTCAAACTCTCCCCACCATGTGAAAAAAGGGGAATCTGCACCAGCGAAGAGCTTGCAAAGGCTGCTGGTAGTTGTAGTTCGGGTATCTGCAGGGCCACAGGCAATTTGGTGGTACATGCTCATTTCTTCCTCTCTCTTGTCAGTGTATTGTGGGGAAGTGTATGAATTCTGCAAAATGATTCTTTCTGAGACTGCCTGTTTTCCTTGGGCACCTATGGACAGACACAGAAGCTGCCGAACGACAAAAGAGAAAGTGCTTGAAATTGAATAGCGGCAGGGAGGGGACGGGGGCAGGAACTTCATCTGTTCCCCTAAAGGCCCATTAAATATTAAAGGGGTGTCAGTTTCCCAGGCTTGGGGGGGGTTGCCTCACAATGTGCCAACGTAGGTAACGTTTGTGATAGTTGCCACCAATATTGTCACCAATACCCCCCCTCAGGTCTATAGGAAGGGGGACCACAGGCACTTTAAAGGGGTGATTCATCTTTAAGTTAACTTTTAGTATGTTATAGAACGGCTAAATCTAAGCAACTTTTAAATTGGTCTTTATTGTTTATTTTTTGTAGCTTTTGAATTCTTTGCCTTCTTCTTCTGACTTTTTCCAGCTTTCAACTGGGGGTCGTTGACCCCATCTAAAAAACAAATGCTCTGTAAGGCTACACATGTATTGTTGTTGCTACTTTTTATTACTCATCTTTCTATTCAGGCCTTTCCTATTCATATCAATGCATGGTTGCTAGGGGAATTAGGTTCCTAGCAACCGATTGCTGGCATTACAAAACTGGAGAGCTGCTGAATAACAAGCAGTTAAATAACCTTAAAAAACACACATAATAAAAAATGTAACTCAATTGCAAATTGTCTCAGAATATCCTCAGAATATCCCTCTCTACGTCTTACTAACAGTTAATTTAAAGGTGAACAACCCTTCTAAGTGAAATTAATCTATATCCACTGAATAAAAACGTCGCAGTTCTGCCATGCTGGAAGAAGGAGACTTGCCATGTGTCCCATCCATTCTTTTTCATCTAATTAGATTGTAAGCTCCTTTGACCAGAGTATCCAGCCTGTTTCCAGCTGTTGCTCAACTACAACTTTCAGCAGCCCCGGCAGCGAGTCTAGGGGGGGGGAGGGACAGACAGAAGCGCAGGATACGGGACTGATACTAAGTAGCAGGGGGCGGGGCAGCGAGTGACGTGCATGCGTTCCAGGCTGACGATAGGCGGGCGGACAGGGGAGAGAGCTGCGGTCCCAGCGCCGCCCGACACACTCCGCTCCGGCCATGGGGAAAGTGCAGCTGTTTGAGATCAGCCTGAGGGACAGTCGGGTGATTTACAGCCCTGGGGAGCCCCTCGCTGGCACAGTCACCGTCCGCACCGCAGCCCCCCTGCCTTATAAAGGTGAGTCCACAACTGCCCCCTCTGGGGTAACTCCTGGGCTCAGCTGTGCCCCCTTAGGCCCCTGTTGCTCCTTTCCTTCTGCTACTGGCACTAACTACCCATAATAACCGGGGCAATTGTGCTCTTCTTACCCCACTTACTGCTCCAATTTACCCCCAACTGGGCTTATTCACCTACTGGAAACTGCCCCCTAAACAAACACCCCTCTTACTGCCCCCAATTACATCTACTCACTCTTCGTGACTGTGATACCCACCAGGGGGCAACTAGCTCCCCACAAATGAGCCTTTCTACTCCCTGATCTTGAGAACCCCAATACCTCGCCCAGGGCCGTCACTCGCTGACTTCAGCCCAGTTACCCCCATTGTAAGCTCAGGAGCAGCAAGTAAAGCTCAGGGCCCTTCTTGTTTCCCAGCATTGGCAGAATATCAGGGTGGGACCCCACGGTGTCACAGCATTCGCCCCCAGGGGCCCCTCCTGATGAAGTGAAATGTGAGGGTGCCATAAAGGGAAAGTTCAGTTTAAGGCCCCTCCCCCATGGGACTAATCTCCCAGACCCTGATCTGTAACCAACAGGTGCCTTTCTGGGAGACTCCCACCCCTCTCTGCCTAGAGCATTCTGGTTTCTTAACCCCTACACTGCTGTATAGGCTCCCTTATCCCCTGTTCCACCCATACCTCCCTGGCACCCTATCGTATTGCTTCAGGGGTGTAACTACAGAGGAGACCGACCCTGAGGCCGCAGGGAATTCAGGAGGTATATCGGGCCCTAAATCATGAGCGATTTCAACATATATTGGTAAACATGACAACTTCTGAAAGTTTTGGGGCCCTAAAATGAATTTGCTGTGGGGCCCAGTAACATCTAGTTACCCCACTGCATTGCTTAACCGTTATTCTGCCAAAGACAGAGTTAACCATGACACTGCCAGAAGCAACAAACCCTCCCATGAATAGGTTATTGGTTAACTAGTCTATTTCCTCAAAGCCTATTTAACCCCAATAGCGCCAGTGCTGGGCGCTACCACTTAAGTGCATTGACCCAATATGGGGTCAGTAATAATCTTCCTTTTTGCACTTGCTGCTTCCTGTCTCTTTCTTTCCCTATGTATTTCCCATACTCACCCAGTGTTTCCCATGAGCAGAGAATGGGGGAACATGTTGCAGTGAGCTCAGTTGAGGCCTGGGGCGGGGAAACTGCCTAATGTTTTTGTTGGGTTAAAGGTTCCTGTGCCAAGGTGTGCGACTGTGTATTGTTCTTTACACGCTTCATTAGTCATTCAGGTGCTGACAGGGGACATGTGCAATAATGTAGCTCCAGAGAACAAGGAGGCTGCTGTGTGTATGTCAGGGGTAGACAATTGCTCTTATTGCCAGGGATACAATGTATCACATTCAGTGCCACTTCTTTCTGCTCACTGGAGGAATGCATTTCCAGTGACTCACAACTTCCTGTCTCGGCAACAATAACAACAGCAGCGTCCTGCTTTAGGACTGGCATGCCAGATATCTTAATTGCTAAGCAATCATCTCAGCGGTCTCGTGCTGCCATCATTCAGCCAATCAGTACGCTCCTGCCGGTCCCAAATATCCCATTAACCAAAGGGTGATGTCAGGTAAATGAGCCTGTGGAGTCCAAATCCTGTTGAACAGTTAGTTCTGCTTTATTTGTACAGTTAAGGGTTTCTATTGTTTATCCCTTGTCTAAACAAAGCCCCATCCCTTTGGTTGGATTATGTGGGGTAGTTTGGATGATTTTAACCCTAATGTCCAGCTGTCATTTTGTGTGAGACGCTTTACCAAGGCATTTGTAGTTACTACCCCTTTTATTCGGGGAAGGGATTTATGGGGCGCTTGTAGTTTCCTGCTGAACTGTCATGGTCCTTTGATTAGCTGGGTGCAGAGGAGACAGGTCCCCCCCAAGCACATGGCTAGAAAAAAAGAGGGTGCTGCAGTGCAGGGCCGGCCCAAGGTATTTTGCACCCTAGGCAAGGGCTTAAATTAGTGCCCCCCACCCAGTCCTGCATTATCATTTCCCACCTTACCATTCAAATAGCCCCCTGTACCTGTGCCAGCAGTTATCATGTTGCCCCCATTTGTACCTGTGCCAACAGCAGTAAATCCCTCAGATTGCCCCCAATCTGTACCTGTACCAGCATAAGCCAAAACATCCATCATATTGTTACCCCCAATCTGTACCTGTGCCAGCAGAAGCCAAAAATTTTTTGCCCCCAAACAGTGGCGTAACTACCGGGGGAGCAGGGGTGCAACTGGGCCCGCACCCCTGCAGGGCCCCCCCGGCAGATCGTGCGCGCTGCAGCCGCAAAGAAAACGTGCATCAACGAGGGGGGGGGCCCAGCTGCACGGCCCGCACCAGGGCCCGCCCCCACCTAGTTCCGTTACTGGCCTCAAATATGTACTTGTGCCAGCAGCAGCCAAAAATCCATCATATTGCCCCTAATCATCTGTTCACCTGTGCAACCAGCAATCAAGATATTGGCAACAAATATGTATCTGTGCCAGCTGGAGCCAAGAGGGAGGTGGGGAGTACTTCTGCCCGCAGTACTAATCACTGGCAAGAGGGGGTTGGAATAGAGGATTTGTAAAATTGAAAAACTATTAAGGGCCAAGCAAACCTGGGTTTAAAAAAAAAAATCCCCTTAAAAGTGCGCCCCCACATGATTAAGCCCTAGGCAGGCGCCTACTCTGCCTACCCCTAGTTCCGGCCCTGCTGCAGTGTCAATTTGTATGAACATATACACATATGAGCATATCTGGGACTGAAATTCGGGTATTTACAAAGTGGAGTGAGAGGTTTGGGTTATACTCATCCATTTCCTTCTTCTTTTCAATCTGCCACACACTGATAGAACCATGATAATAACCAGGGGGCCAGTGTCATGGCAGGCATCTTAAAAGGGAAACCCCACCTAAATAACAATTTTCTCACTCAGGGCCCAATTTTACAATTTTTTTGTAGGGGGCCCAATGAATTTTAGTTGCGCCACTGGTTATTTGTAACTGCCTCTGTCCCTTTCTGTTCTCTGCATGTGACTCTTGAAACAGCGTAGCAGTCTCTTCAGCAGCTGGTTTCTGCTACATTGTCTCAAGAGTCCGAAGCAGCAGTGCAGAGAATATGAACAGACAGACACTGACAGTTACACAGAACTATAACCCCAGTCAGATTGAGGAATGAATGGATATTGGGAAGTTGCTTAGAATTAGAGGCAAATAACAGTTTTTGGGTAGATTTCCCATTTAAATACCAGGAATATTGTCCCATTTTATGTAGGTTACACAGTGGCCCCAGAGGGAGCAAATCTGGCTCCACCATGAGGTTTCAGGTGTATAAAATAAAGCCGATGTCTCTGGTTCCTACTCGCCCATTCATCTTCAGACGATTTCTGTTCTGTGGGATTTGGGTCGGGTTTCAGATAAGAGTGAAAGTTCTGGGCACAGTGGTTCTTTGCGGAGGCTCCAGTCGGCGGGTCAGTTTGAGTTTATGGAGGTGCTGGTGCCATTCAGCCGTGAGGATCTGTTGGCTCTGAATATAAACGCTGACACTTAATTATTTCAGGGATAAAAGTACAAACTGTTCTGCAGGGCCCCCCGATAATGGTCTCTTACTGGATCATTGGGAATTATGCTAAGAGAATAAAATCAAATGGCATTGGAGCTTTTTACTTTTATATAATGGGGAAGTTGGTCCCACAGCTTCATCTACCCACAGGAAAGGGACATGAATGGGAAAGCGCAGATAAGGGTCTGTGCTCATATGTGGCATACTGTTGCAGTATTATAAACTTGTATTCTTTCTGCACTTTGACTCAACTTTAAATTAACCTCCTCCCATATACAAATATACAGAGAAGGAATGTTCTGGGCACACAATAAGCTATACCCTCATAATGTACTTTCTAAGGGAATCAATATGGCACCTCCCTCCTCCCATATGTATAAGTACAAATATACAGGGAAGGAATGCTCTGGGCACACAGTAAAGTCTTCTGCACTTTCTAAGATTAACATTCCTTTTGCTTTATAAAAACAATTATCACTGACCACATGTAACACAATTCCCAGTGTGGGAAGGAAAATGCTAATTAAAGGCAATCATTCTTCCCTTTATTATAAGAAATCACGTTACACAGAGTTAGATGTGTCGGTGCCATAGTCAGTGTTGGCCCAGAACGTGAGGCACATGAGACATGTCCTGACACTCCCTATAGATAAACAGAAGGCTATGGCATCTCGCTCACTAATTACACCTGTGATGATGTAACAACTGACACACACATTCCATTGCATAGAGCCAAAGTGCACAGCTGACAGGTGAGGTCATATCAGTGACGTGACCAGCCTACATTCCCCAACTGCTTTGCAATGCCGCTGTACGACAGCACAGTCACTGCATGTTCCAATGTGTTTAAAAACGACACAATGTCGCTAGAAGTTGCAGTGCCACCACATGTTGACAACAACACGATGGGTTAACTTCCCCTTTAAACATCACAAAAATTAGATATAAACGGGGAAATACAAGCCTTCCTTTAGGATGAACCCATGTCAGAGGGAACAGTGGCATGTTCATAAATGCATTCATTTTGTAAGCGGCATCTGACATCGGAGCCTTGCATTTTAAAGTGTAAAGAAACCATATTTTAGAACTCTCTTGTTTTCTACGAAACCTCAAGTCCACAGACTGATTAGAGGAGACAAAACCAGATCCAGTAGAGACACTGCAGTCACACCAGCATCTCTGCACTTTGCTACATAGTAGCTGAGGTTAAAAAGAGACTCTGAACTTCATCCTTTTGTTCCATTCCTTGGCTAGGGCCCCCTTAAAGGTCCAGCATTTGATCTCACCACCACTACCCAAGTCCTACCAAGGACTGCTACTTAATGGCAAGAACCCAATGGTACCCCAGGGGGAAATTGATCCAAGATGATTGTTGTGCCCCAGGAATTCACAAAGACACCATTAAGCTCTGCATGTTTCGGCTCAGGAAGGATCACACGTTTTCTATGTACTCATCTCCCTGCATAAACAAAGAAGCATTCTGGGCGCCGTCCCAATATCTGACTCACACAGACCCCTTCCTCCTCCTCAGATTCCTCTCTTACCTTTCCCTGCGCCTTCTGCCCTTTATCATAGAGCCTGGCACAGACTAGGTAACCCTTGCCCTGCCAAGTGCAGTATTCAGGCAAAGTGTAACTTATCCTGTGCCCAGAGTATTCCTTCTCGGTATATTTGTATTTATACATATGGGAGGAGGTGCCATATTGATTCCCTTACAGTACAGTATGAGGGTATAGCTTATTGTGTGCCCAGAACATTCCTTCTCTGTATATTTGTATTTATACATATGGGAGGAGGTGACATATTGATTCCCTTAGACAGTACAGTATGAGGGTATAGCTTATTGTGTGCCCAGAACATTCCTTCTCTGTATTTTTGTATTTATACATATGGGAGGAGGTGCCATATTGATTCCCTTACAGTACAGTATGAGGGTATAGCTTATTGTGTGCCCAGAACATTCCTTCTCTGTATTTTTGTATTTATACGTATGGGAGGAGGGAGGTGCCGTATTGATTCCCTTACAGTACATTATGAGAGTATAACTTATGTGCCCAGAACATTCCATCTCTGTATATTTGTATTGATACATATGAGAGGAAGGAGGTGCCATATTGATTCCCTTACAGTACAGTATGAGGGTATAGCTTATTGTGTGCCCAGAACATTCCATCTCTGTATATTTGTATTGATACATATGAGAGGAAGGAGGTGCCATATTGATTCCCTTACAGTACAGTATGAGGGTATAGCTTATTGTGTGCCCAGAACATTCCTTCTCTGTATATTTGTATTTATACATATGGGAGGAGGGAGGTGCCATATTAAATCTCTTAGACAGTACAGTATGAGGGTATAGCTAATTGTTTCCATATCAGTTGAATTAATGGGTGGGCTCTGGAACGGACAGGCTGCTGCTAATTCATTTAGTTCTAGAACATGAAGCTTCTGCCTGAACTTAATGAAGAAATTGGAATCGGCGAGGAAATGGAACTTCCCATCATTACTGTTTATTACGCATATTTGTTCCATGCGGATCTGAGCTTGTGAGGTGCATGTGGAGCAGATAGAGCGAGCCAGTGAGGCTGACCCTATCACACAGTTCACTCAGATATGTAACGCCAAACTCATTCAGATCCTGTGTACTTAACCCCAATCCAGGGCATCACCCCGTTATACGCTCATTAGGTTCTGTGATGGGGAAAACCAAAAACAGATTGGAATAAAGGAAATAGAATTCCTATGCAAATGAGTTTGTCATTCTATCTAGGGGTGTGGAACCCAAGCAGAATACTGCAGAAGTGGGAGGGGCTATAACAAATTTATATGGAGGGGTGGTCCTCGTATCGAGGGGTGTGTTTCCTTTACTGATTTCCTAAATACCATGTGGGTGTCTCGCCCTAAGGGGGCGCTGTGTTTGAGGACACGATATGGGAGTTACCTTTTCCTTCACTTCTTTTCAGCCATCAAGGTGAGCTGTGTGGGCTCCTGTGGGGTCTCTAACAAGGTGAACGACACATCCTGGAATGTGGAGGAGCAATACTTCAGCAGCACCTTCTCCCTGGCGGATAAAGGTAAGTGGGACCCCTACGGTATGAGCAACGTGGCAACTTCTTGACCATAAAGGTTGCAGAGAAATATGGCTTCCTGTGATTGTTACTGGGCCAAATACAATAAAGGCAATGGATCTTGTGCAGTCAGTCTCTTAGGACTCGTAATGTGTCAGCTGATGACATCATCAGGGCTTATGATGTCATCCGCAATACAAAAAAATTGGACTTCTAACCCCTACTTCCATGTGAACTGTGACATAAGTCCGCATAGGACAAAGGTTTAATTGATCCCCTTCCCTCTGTAAAGAGCTTTTTTTTTTTTTTTTAATATAAGCACTTCAAGGGGACCTAACTCACAGTCATGAGATATTGGTATAACCATTTCCCTTTGTTTCTTTTTTTTTTTACAGGAATTCTGCCACCAGGTGAACACACCTTCCCGTTCCAGTTTTTACTCCCAGGTAATGGGGGGGGGGCTGGTAACCATCGCTAGAATGGGGATACTTCGTAGAGTTTTTGGCAAGTGCCACGATTGACCCACCATTTCTGTCTCTGTCGGGTGCAGTGTCGTCGCCCACATCGTTCGAAGGTCCCTTTGGGAAGGTGATGAATCAGGTTCGAGCCGTGATAGAAACCAAGAGACTCTCCAAAGATTATAAGAGCACGAGACCTTTTTATATCCTGCGTCCTCTGGACCTGAATGAAATTCCGGAAATCGAGGTGAGGGGCACCATAATTAGGGTCAGCGATTATTGTTAATTAAGGTTTTTAATTCCTTAGCAAATGGCCTAGTCAGTGCGCACAGTTTTACCAGCTTCAATCTGCAGATTTAGGGCCCTCCCCTTTCAAAGGATGATGGGAAGAGTTGCACAATGAATTCTTACCCTTTCTTTGCTGCCTGAGCTCTCAGAAAAAGTCTGTTAAGAGGAATTTATGGTGCATTGGGAAAAGAGAAGGGATTAAATCACATTTCCTCCCACAGTGACTCTGCAGAGATCTTGATAGGGATAGGCGTGGGTGCTATGTTGGTGCCCATAGCGGTACCTTGTAGACGTGAGTGCCATGTTGGTGCTCATGGTGGTACCTAGTTTTGTCAGTACAAGCAAGTGTTGGTTTTCTCTTCCAGCAACAGAATTGTTCGTCGGCTGCTAAGAAATTCAACTACCTGCTGGTGAAGTCAGGGCAGGTTCTCCTGACGGCAAGCTCCGACCTCAGAGGTTACGTGGTGGGACAGGCCATACAGATCCACACAGAACTGGAGAACAAGTCCGGCCGGGACACCAGCTCAATTGTGGCTTCTCTCATCCAGGTGAGCAGGCAATTCACTGGATAGAACCAAAATATTTTGTAGGGTTTTTGTAAATTCACTGGTTTCTTTCTCCGCTGTTAGAAAATTGCCTACAAATCTAAGAGGGTGGTGTATGACCTGAGGACCATCGCAGAGGTGGAAGGTGCCCCGGTGAAGGCCTGGAAACGGGCTGTTTGGGATGAGCAGATCCTGGTCCCGGCACTTCCACAGTCCATTCTGCAGGGGTGCAACCTGATCCATGTCGACTATTACATTCAGGTAAGATACCTATACCTGGTGATGGTGCTGCCCTACTGCATAACTTTACTTCTATATTGTTTGTTACTAGTGTACTAGCAAAAGATGCAGGGGATTCTGGGGCACATTACGGTCTTCCCATGTTTCAGCTTCAGGTACATCGCTCCTACAGCACTCCATACAGTATCCATGGTGACGTTCTAGCTTGGAAGGAACATATTGATCATCTAGCAATGACTCACTGTATACAGACTGCGCAGTGATAGACATTACTGTCGATTGCCAATACCTCTTCCCAATCCTCCAAATATCCTCATCCAACAGCTGAGATTATGGATCCTCTGGTCTAACACAAGCATGATCCTTGTGCTGCTCATACATTCCTTCTCTGTATATTTGTATTGATACATATGGGAGGAGGGAGGTGCCATATTGATTCCCTTAGACAGTACAGTATGAGGGTATAGCTTATTGTGTGCCCAGAACATTCCTTCTCTGTATATTTGTATTTATACATATGGGAGGAGGGAGGTGCCATAATGATTCCCTACACAGTACAGTATGAGGGTATAGCTTTTTGTTTTCATAGCAGTTAATGGATGGGCTCTGGAACTGACAGGTTGCTGCTAATTCATTTAATTCTGGAACATGAAGCTTCTGCCTGCCTATTAGTAAGTGCCGCAATAATAAATGGTTTGCACTTTTAATTATACTTATTGGTCATTACTTTTGGAGAAAAACTCACAACTTTTTTGGTTTCTGTTATGTGCCATATTGATTGCCTTAGAGTAAGACAGTACAATATGAGGGTATAGCTTATTGTGTGCCCAGAATATTCATTCTCTGTATATTTGTATTTATACATATGGGAGGAGGGAGGTGCAATATTGTTTCCCTTAGACAGTACAGTATGAGGTTATAGCTTATTGTGTGCCCAGAACATTCCTTCTCTGTATATTTGTTTACATATGGGAGGAGGGAGGTGCCATATGAGAGTATAGAATCGATTTTCTCTCTGGTTTCCAACAGGTTTCAGTGAAGAATCCCGAGGTGTCAGTCACATTACCGATATATATTGGGAATGTTCCGGTAAACCAGATGCGCCTCAGTCATTCTGCCGCACCGCTGACTCCCCCTATTGTGGTACCATCAGCTCCCCCAGAGGACAGTGATGCATCTGGCACCGTCCAGCCCATGGACAGTGTCTCTATCCCCACCAAGTGCCACTCCCAGCATCAGCAGCCGCATGCCCCCTTCTGTTACGCCCCAGAGCTTCACTTCCCTGGTGCTGATGATGGAGAAGGACAATCCGTTGGATCCCCATCACGTCCCGCCCTCTGTTTGTCCACTGGAGCTACAGTCCCTTACTTTTCCGATGGTGCAGTGGTACCGGTACCAACCGCCAGCACATTGATCTTACCACCTGAATACAGCACATGGGGTTATCCTTACGGTAAGTCAAACTGTATTCCATAAGTATTTTCCTAGAGCTGGCTGTTCTCTTAACCATGGTCAGGCAGAGCAGCAGAACTCGCTCCTGACTCTGAAGGGTTAGTGAGTTTTCCTCAGTGGTAGTGTAATGCATAGATCTTGCCAGTAGAGGGAGTCATTAAACTTTTTTAATGTAGCAATTAATGCAGTAGGAAAACTTTGGTCAGCACTTTGAGACAGTCCATGGGAAAGAGAGTAGCCCAAGAGCAGGGAGAATACATTTTCAGAAGCCTGTACCTGGGTAAGAACTAGGGGAAAGAGTGACTTCCTGTTTGACCATGGGATAGAGAGCAGCCCAGAAGCAAGAAGTAGTGTAACAATAGAAGGGTGACAGTGATTGAATGCGTACTTACAGAGATCCATAGAACAAAAACCTTTATATATTTCTTCTTATTGGCAGATGCTCCTCCATCATATGAGCAAAGCTGCAATGAGGCCACTGTCAGCAATGGCAATTAACCCTTGACCTTCTGCACTGGATGAAGAGCACATCTGATCACTCGATTAAACCTTCTCTCAAGGACTCCTGCCCCAGCCCAACTTTTCTGGACCCTCCAATGCTCTTTGTGCCTGTCGGACTCTTTCTACATTACCTGTGTCCCTGGCGCTGCAGGAGATACGGATCTTTTATATTGGGATGTGCACGAAGGGGTTATACTGGATATACCTGCAATGCCTTATAAAGTCTATTATTTCTTTCCAATATATCTGATTGGCTTCTGGCGGAGAAACTGCATTTTGTTTGCAAGGAACTTTACTGTCAAGTGGCGAATTATGGCTTTGCCCAAAGGGTTAACTGGTCTGTTACTTCCCGGGGGGAGGGAGGGGCAGTTACAAGCACACGGGACTCTTTTTAATCAGAATAAAATAGGTGTATTTTAAATAAGAAGAAATCTACAGAATTTAGATTTTAGCGAATTCGCTCGCAGGGAAGTCTCTAATTTTCATGACGTTTTGGCCCTTCAACAGTGTTTAAACTGCAATTCCCCCGCATTCCCCAAAAGCCACAAGGAATTCAAAAACAGCTGGAAAGGTTTACTATGCCCCCTGTTATCTGTATAAAGTATACTTATTAGGGTAAGGTCACCTGGCGACTAATCGCCTCGTCGTTGTGGCGACCAATCCCCGAAGTGGTCCACAAGGCAGGTTTAGATTGGATCTCTTATGCTGACACTCCCTCCTGACTCAGGAAAAGCAATGCACTTTATATTTGGGGGGAGGGGGAATTTCTACCATATCTCATGCTCCAATTGCACAATTAAAGTGACCGTATCGACCCAACTACCTGGAACTCTATCTATACAGGATCTGGTTGGCTTGTTAGGAAGGTCCTAATGAGTCTCTAATGGCTCATCCTTGTAAAATGTTAACCACCCTACAGTTCTACTTGAACCCAAACTTTTAGCAGGCCCAGTGGCTATGGGTAGGTAGGTCGGACATGATGGCACCTCTGACCACCGATATAAAACAGATGGACATTATCATTTGATCTATAATACAAGCCTTGAGGCAAAGTAACCAGCACTTTAAGCAATGCACTCATACGCCCAGCTGTTTCCATGTTATAGCTCTAAATGGTACTGGTCCTTTACGCTCCTGAGACATAGAAGGCCGGGGCTTATTCTGGAGACTTGGGGAAAATTGATAGCTTTAGTCATATACACTGAATCTCGGTTGGAGAGCATATGTTGTCTCTTCTACATTGCCTTATCAAACAGGTTTAACCTTTTCTTGGTTGCATAGAGCTCATCCTATACAGTTGCCCCCTTATCAGATGGGTTGAACCTTTCTTTGGCCACACACCCCCTGCCAATACCCTCTCTGTACCTTCTGAACGTTTTTCCGTTCCTGCAATCAAATATCCCCCTAAAATATTTACCATATCAAACAGGTTTAACCTTTCCTTGGCTGAATACAGCTCACCCCAGATTACCTGAGTAGATTTTCCTGATTTAAGAAGCTTTGAACCAAAATACAGTGGCACTTTTCTTCCTTTCCTTGGACACCCAATATGGCCACCTGTAATCTCCTTGTAGGTTTCATCTAGAACTCTTATTGTGTTGAACGTATAATTAGGAAATATCATATGTACGGAAGCGTCACTGATTTGGTTGCGGGGGCGAGTCTGTGTATATTGTTGTGTGTGTGTATAAATTAATATTTTTGTTCAGGGGGGGGTTTCACGTTCTCTCAAGAGATTTCCCATCATGTGACCGGCGCTGCTTCTATGTGATCTCTTTTATTGTCCTTAATAATAATAACATTGCTGCTTCACTTGTAAATAAAAGCTTTTATTCCTCGTATTCCATTGTGTTGCCTTCTCTAAACCATTTTAAATAACCCCTGGGAGGTGGGATACAAACATATGGTGGGATACAAACATATGGGCTGTGCCCTGCCCCCTCTGCTTCTTTTCTGATTGGCGTGGCAGTATGGCAGCTTAGAAATTTACCATTGATATTCATATAGAACTTTCCCCGTATTCAAAAAAAAAAGAAATTTTTTTTTTAAAACTAATATATTTATAAAATTCTTGCAACCTCCTGTTGGTGGCACTGTTACCCTGTGGATCGTTTCTTTGGCGGGCCAGTGGAACAGTGATGGCAACTATATTACAATTAATAGCTATAATCTGATCTAGTATCCTGTGCATATACAGATTAGTGGGAGCTGCCATGTTGCTTGTTTCTTCTAATGGTTTCTCCACAGTAACATCCTAGGCAGGTCCCCCCTGGCCATATTGGGTGGGTCATGTGATGTTTCCCAGGTTAATTCTACAGAGCGCCAGTCGGCTGGAATGAACAGCAGGTGGCGCTGCCCTTTTATCGTAATAGCAGCGCTAATGTTATGAGAACTAGAAAACAAAATTTTAAATTGCACAAGGGCTCAGAAGATAGGTGTGAAATGTATTTTCTTAAAGGGTTTACATTTCCTTTAAAATTGCCTTGAAGGGCCAGTTACACAAAAAAAGATACCATTACTCCTTTAGTGTTGGATCCTGTGGACCATAAACTTGGCGCAGAAAATGAATTTTAATGGTGAATGAGGAATTGAAATGCAGTTTCTGTGGCTGCCTGGCTACAAACATGGCAGCTCCTGCGACCTGTGCTCGAGTATCAGCGTCGACGCCTGAGCCGATGTCTTATCAGTCCGACAGGTGTGTCCACCCTTAGACCTGGGTCCTGGGAGCGACTGCTGAAGTGTTCCCTCGTTTCCTTAAGGTGGGGAGAATCGACAGCTGCACTGACACCTGCAGGCGGGATATTACTCCAAACAACTTCTGCATTTCCTAATAGCTTCCAAAATAAAGGAAGCACAACTGATAAAGGCATATCTGAAGGCTGGTGGGTGCCACCTGCAGAATTAGAGGTGCCAATTGCATGTGGCATGGAAGCCAAAGAGATCAGTGTCCCCTACTAGAAGGGGCTTTGATTCATAGCCCCTGGCATAAGTACCTAAAGCCGTAGAGTGGTTGTTAGACTACAACTCCCATCAACCCTCCTGGCTCCAACCTGCCTACTTGGACAGCTACAGCATTTTGGCATTAGACATAGCACCATAATGATTATGACGTGCATAACTCTGCTGTCCTGTGGGCGTACGATGTCCTGGGGCTTTACAGCAGCTGCTTTCCTACAATTCCCATCATCCTTCATGAACCTCTCAACTTACAGTCTACCTAAAAGCACACCAATTGGTTGTTGGCCTAATGCATAGTGCCAATCACAATATTAGTAGATAAAAAAACTCTATTCTAGTTGGATTCCACAGGGCCTACTTTGGCTATTAAAATGTTGCTGGGAGTTGTAGCCTAATTATTGCATCCTGCTAAGCTTGTTGGCCTAGTGTAGGAAACGAAGGACAACGCCAGCAAAAAAAAGACTGTTCTAAGTCTATTGTTCCAACTGACGCCCTCAAGCAGCTGTGATACTGCAACTCCCATCATCTGCTGTTAGACGTTGTAGTTGAACAGGAACTGGAGGTTGAGTTGGACCCTGACTCCTATAAGGATGGTAGCCCAGAAGTAAGCCCAAGGAGGAGTCTTTGGCTGTGGCTTTAGCAGGAATTGCCAGGCTTTCTACCTTAAGCCCATTAATTACCTGCCACTCCCCTCTTCCTCCTTAATCTACTGGCTCATGGCCTCCACTAGTGACCCTGCAGGGCCACACCCTTCTTGTGTTTTGCTGGACACCACAAGTTGGCTCCACAAGACGAAAGATGCTCCCCCCTTGGCCTTGTCATTGTGACGCTCACTAATCATGGGAGACTTTTATTTTGGAAGGCAGATTTTTTTTTTCTTTTTCCGCCTGCGCTGCCATATGGCCAGGAGATGGCGGCGTTAAGCCTTTAACTGTGTGTTTCTACCCTGCTCTTGGGCTTGCAGAGAGGTTTCCCCATGGTGCCTCCTGTCTTATCACTCTTGTCGCCCATTCTCTTGACTCTTCTCTCTTCTGGACCTTAGAGGGGCCTTCAGAACTCCAGCACTACCTGCTCCAATGAGGCTCAGCCCCTGCCCAAATCCATTCTGCTCCCTGGCCTCTCACTGATCCTCACTTTCATTTTAGCCATTGTTGCCTTTCAGATTCTTGGCAATGCCTTAGAGCGAATTCCTAGAAAAGAAATGTCTTGCTTTGACTCCAGGGCCACATTGCCACTCATGCAGATACCTAACACTGGCAGATTAATGGGCTAGTTTGACTTGCTGGTAGCACAACCGCAATTGTTTATACAGGAAACTGAGTCAGGGGAAGATTTGCCTTTCAGCCCCTGGGTCACTAAGAATTTGCCCTTGAAATTGTGTCTGTGTGTATAGCAGCCATTGGACATCTAGGCCCAATCTCAGACAGCGTTTATATTATGAAAGCTGGAGGAATGTGTGGGGGCCAGGGCCCAGTTTAATCCGTGGCCATTTAGCTGTTACTAAATACTAATGCTACACTCATGGCCTTTTATCTGTTGGAAGGCGCTGAGGTTTTTTTAAACAACAACAACTGAAGAGGTGTCGTAGGGTGACCACCTGGCCGATATTTTACCGGCCCGGCCAGTAAAAATGATGGTTGATCCCAATGTTATTATTAGAGGGAAAAAGATAAATATATAGGAAGGTCTGTATTTTTTTCCAGAAAAGGTGACAATGCTATGTGCAGGTCATGTCACCATATTTTCCTACTGTTTACATATTACCCTACTATTTCCACTGGGCCATACTGTCTCCATCTTATCCCAACATCTCCATCTTGTCCTACTGTCTCCGTGGCCTATGGTCTCCACCTTGCCCTGATAGTGACACAAAAGAGAACTCATTCCCCCACTGGCCCTGTGGCCCATGTGCCGAGTAGCCTTGTATGGAGCAGACCCAGTTTTGGACTGTGGGAGATAGATGAGGGGGGGAGGCAGAATTCCCTGAATGCGAAGCTGCTGAGGTTATTGTGGCAGACAATGGGGACACCACAAAGATATATATTAAGGCGCCAGCAGTTTAGAGTCCAACTCCAAACATCCCCCACGAGGCGTAAGGTGATGGGAGTTGAAGAGGGCAGGGCCAATGTGCGGGGCTGGGCCCAGTCAGTGGGTGGAAATGGCTGCCTGAGCCCCAGTGTGAGGAACAATAGGTGCCACCCAGTGCCTAAAGGCAAAGGACGTGCACATACGAAAACAAAGCCACACAAAGCACGGGCCACACTCACAGCTGTTTCCCCACACAATGAACCTACTGTACGGAAGCCGCACATGGGGGGCGCCATGTTGTTACACCCACGATCATACCGAGTCGCCATGTTGTTGTACGGAGACAGGAAAAGGGTTTTAGTCCCACGCATGCGCCGGATCCTTAGATCCCCTCATTCTCTCCCGAGAGGCTAAGAACGGGGGCGTGGTTATGTCGTGGCGGCCGGAGGGGGCGGGGCTACGCTTGGGTCTGGAGCCATGGCCACACTGGATGCTGAGGTGAGCGAGGAAGAAGCGCGGGTAGCGGGAGGGGGCCCTCGAGGGCCGGGGAGTGAGGGGGGAGGTGGACTGGAAGGGGCTGAGCTGACCTTGGGCCCCATGGGAAGTGCCGTACAGACCGGCCCGACTCACGTGTCTCCCCTGCAAATAATACCCCCTCCTGCCCCTACACAATGCCCTCTGTATAGCCCTCCTCCCCACTGACCCTCCACTTACCCTGCTCCCAGCTGCCCCTCCACTTGTTCCAAACTGCCCCTCCACTTACCCTGCGCCCCGCTGCCCCACGACTTGCTCCCAACTGCCCCTCCACTTGCTCCCAACTGCCCCTCCACTTGCTCCCATCTGCCCCTCCTCTTGTTCCCATCTGCCCCTCCTCTTGTTCCCATCTGCCCCTCCACTTGTTCCCATCTGCCCCTCCACTTGTTCCCATCTGCCCCTCCACTTGTTCCCAACTGCCCCTCCACTTGTTCCCAACTGCCCCTCCACTTGTTCCCAACTGCCCTCCACTTGTTCCCAACTGCCCCTCCACTTGTTCCCAACTGCCCCTCCACTTGTTCCCAACTGCCCCTCCACTTGTTCCCAACTGCCCCTCCACTTGTTCCCAACTGCCCCTCCACTTGTTCCCAACTGCCCCTCCACTTGTTCCCAACTGCCCTGCCCCTCCACTTGTTCCCAACTGCCTCTCCACTTGTTCCCAACTGCCCCTCCACTTGTTCCCAACTGCCCCTCCACTTGTTCCCAACTGCCTCTCCACTTGTTGCCAACTGCCCCTCCACTTGTTGCCAACTGCCCCTCCACTTGTTGCCAACTGCCCCTCCACTTGTTGCCAACTGCCCCTCCACTTGTTCCCAACTGCCCCTCCACTTGTTCCCAACTGCCCCTCCACTTGTTCCCAACTGCCCCTCCACTTGTTCCCAACTGCCCCTCCACTTGTTCCCAACTGCCCCCCCCACTTGTTCCCAACTGCCCCCCCCACTTGTTCCCAACTGCCCCCCCCCACTTGTTCCCAACTGCCCCCCCACTTGTTCCCAACTGCCCCCCCACTTGTTCCCAACTGCCCCCCCACTTACCCTGCTCCCCGCTGCCCACGACTTGCTCCCAACTGCCCCTCCACTTGCTCCCCGCGGCCCCTCCACTTGCTGCTCCCCGCGGCCCCTCCACTTGCTGCTCCCCGCGGCCCCTCCACTTGCTGCTCCCCGCGGCCCCTCCACTTGCTGCTCCCCGCGGCCCCTTCCACAAACCACCCCTTTTACTTGCCCTGTACCCCTTCTGTTGCCTCCTCTTACCCTTATTGCCCCTATTCCTGGGGCTGCCTTGCTCTGCAGTAACTTGCTCTAAGCCCCCCATTCTGTCCTCATTCTCTTATTATACCCCCTTATATTAACCTGCCCCCTGCCTGGTCTTGCCCACCCTGACCCTTTAGCCCTTGCCATTCTGTCCTTACTCAACTTCTCTTATCCCCAGGGTGTTACTGAGATCTTATACCCCCGTCCCACAAACTCTTGGGGTCACACACAAGGTGCCAATCAAACACAACTGTGTGCTTCCTTTGTTATTATGAGTCCCATGTCTGTTTTATGTGCTCCCCCACCTTCCCTCTGTCTCCTCCCCATGGCTATTAGAGAACCCCTTTGGGTCTTGGTTCAGCCTTCCACATAGCTGAAACTGTTCTGTTGAGCTTGCACTCAACTTGGTGTCAAATGATGTGCATAACAGCCCCATGCCATGTCTCTTTCCCAGTTTTATTCATATCCAATATGGCAGCTGGGGCCTGTCTAACACAGTGGGGCCTATTCCATCATGGTACAAAATGGCAGCAACTTCCAGTATCATTCCTCATACTCGCCTGTTTATAGTTATGTGTAACTGTCACAGGAGCTTATCTGTGCTATGGATAGCACTTTATGTTCTCTGGCTCTGACGCTTGAAACATTGAAACAGTGTAGCTAAGTCAATTACCTTCTGCCAAATGGCACCTAAAACGGGAGCCGATGGGCCTACACCCCTGTCGTCCATAGACTTCTATAACACAATATCACTTTTGATTTAATGCTGACATTTGAGAGTTGGCCCATTATCAGCTTCTAAAGGGGGGAGGGGGGCAGTTATTAAAATCACTGAAGTTTTTTCCCCATCAGTCTCTGTTGCTGCATCCATACCAGTGAGTGTCATCTCCATATAAAGCTCCAGGGATGGAGGCAACAATGGGCCCTTGTAGTTGGCAGGATGGCAGTGATGCTATGGGATGGCTTTGTGCTTGGGTGATGGGTATTATTGTCTGACCTGATTGGTATCAGTCACCCCTGATCAGATAACGGTGGCGAAGCCAATTGATTTTGGCATGTAGATAGCACGGTCGACTGTCGTTTGGTCAAGAATGGAAGTATAATGGAAACTTAAGGGCTTGTTTACACAAGCTACAATACAGCAGACATTTGATGACAGTTGCCTAGTTTGTGGGGATAATATCAACCCATGGGAGGGTGGCTCTGACAGCTTGAGCACCCTGTAAGTTTCTACCCACGTGGGGAAGCTGGGACAGAAGATAAGATGTTTCCTGAAATTGCTTTCGCTTGGGTGGTTCTGTCATCTACAAAGAGCCAACCTCAATCATGCTGCACACCTTTAATGATGGCTAGCACTCTGCGACTGTTCCTTATCATTCCATGTTATCTGTCAGAAAAGATTTTTTCATTACCGTGTTTAGGGAGCAGATTTACAGCAATAGGGGCAGCACTGATTCTTGTCTGATAGGGCAACTGAGATTTGCTACTAGAATAGCTGGGCTGCCTCTTTTTTATGGGTGGGCGGTGGCAGGAATTTGGCAAAAACAATTAAAAATGTGTGTGAAGGGGTTGTGGTAATTAAGGGAACGCTGGTTGGCTTTACTATGTTTAAGGCTAATGCCAGATTATGCGTATTCTGCGTAGGCAGGGTGGATTTCGGCACAAAATTGCCGATTGTTATGTTTTGGCACCGAAATCCACTGCGTCTGCCTGTGCCCGAGCAGAGACAATGCTTTTGGGTGCAGGGGGAGTGGATTCTAGGCCTGTGTTTCTCCATAGGCCGAGATCTGCAATCTGCAAAAAGCTGGCCATAGACGCTTTAGATACAGTCCTATGAATAAAAGTTTCATACAATTTCCGGACCGTGTGTGGATCGTCATGTCGATAGCCGTGTGTGGATCGTACCATGTCGATAGCTTGTTTAATCGATCAGACAGGTTAAAAGATTTGTTGGCTAATGATAATTTCTCTGCATGTCTGACTATCAATGGCCGACTGTCACTTCTGTTTGTCGTACACAACTTTCTTATGATTGCTAGAACATCGTCTGATTTGTTCTTTTACTACTTTATTTCATCTGAATAGTTGGTGGGAGATCGGGACGTCCGAACGTTCATCTGACACAAGGGTGAAATCTGCACGTCTATGGCCTGCTTCAATGTTTTTGTTTGCTCTGCCTCAGCCAAACTGTCTTATCTCTCCCACTATCCTTGTTAAATCAGCTACAGATCTTTACAAGCAGCAGTGTTGCTAATGAACCTGACTCTTTCTGATAAAGGATAGCCGGCCCTTCAACGCATGCAACTGTCGCTCTGGAACCTGTATGGCCACTGTATGTATGATTGGTCATATATCGATAAAATTGTTTAGGGTCTAGGGGGAGGAACGATTAAATATCTGAAGTTAAAGTTTTGTTCTAAGTATTCCATTCAGGTCTGCTATTTCCACATGGATCCCTTAAAGGAAAACTATACCCCCCAAACAATGTAGGTCTCTATAAAAAGATATTGCATAAAACAGCTCATATGTAAAATCCCGCTTCATGTAAATAAACCATTTTCATAATAATATACTTTTGTAGTAGTATGTGCCATTGGGTAATCATAAATAGAAAATTGCCATTTTAAAAAAAATAAGGGCCACCCCCTGGGATCGTAGGATTCACTCTACTCACAAACATACCAACAAACCATACATGTTAGGTCACGTGAACCAATTAACAGACAGAGTTCTGTATTTTGCTTCCACGCTTCTTCCTGTTACAGTTAGAGTTGTAGTATTTCTGGTCAGGTGATCTCTGAGACAGCACAGATACCCTCACGAAATGGTGGCTCAAGGCAAGAGATGTAAAGGGGCAATATTTACTTAAATATATATTCCAGTTTGGTAAGATTCTTTAATATGCCACTTAATATGATATGAGCTATCTGTTGCTAAAGTGTTCATTTTGGGGGTATAATTTTCCTTTAAGGAAGTCCCTCATACTTCCTCTAAAGGCGAAATGTGTCGTTTTTAACGACAGGCCGGCTTGCCGTTTGTGCTCGCCATGAGCAACAGGAATTGGCTTGGAATGAGTCGCAAGTCTGGCATGGTTTGTGTTTAGTAAGAATTTACGCATCTTCTGCCCAGGTCCTTCTCTAGCAGATGGCACTTGGTGTCCTAGACAGGCTGCCGCTAACGGCTCCTCCGCTTTGCCAGCATAGTAAAAACTTCTGGATCAGTGGCAGATCCGTGCTCGATCGGAATCTGCAAATGCAAACGTGGCAGCATTAAATCAAACATAATAGAACAGGTCGATGGCCAGCGCCTTCCTCCCGTTGTCACTTAGGATAAATCTTTAATGAGAAATGGTTTCAGGTTGTTTCACGCTAATTAAACGTTGAGCACCAGATCCCAGTGGCTGGGGGGACAATCGCTAGAGGAAACGGATTGAGATTGAGCGTCTTCTATAATCAAATCAGGGTGACAATTATATTTACACATGGCTTGTTTTGCCTGTAGAGCCCAACAGACATCAGTCTGGTAGAACAAATCTTGTTATTGGTAAAACTTTTATACTATCGCTCTTCTGTGGGGTTTTTTCCTTTCATAGAACTCATCTTGCAACTAACCTAGGTAATCGGCCAGTCACTAGCAGGGGTGGCCCTAATTGTTGAGGCTTCTGGGAGCTGTAGTTAACAGGTAACCAAAATATCTATATTCTGTGGCTTCATTTACAGTGAGTTTTGTTTTTTTTTTTGCTGTTGAATCAAAATGGGGTGCATAAAACTTCCGTAAGTCACTACATGGGCAGACTTAGATATGCCTATGGGTTGCTTTGG
Source organism: Xenopus laevis (assembly GCF_017654675.1). NCBI lineage: Eukaryota > Metazoa > Chordata > Amphibia > Anura > Pipidae > Xenopus > Xenopus laevis. The sequence continues at coordinate 27,823,030 of NC_054386.1, forward strand.
ATGCTGATGCCCACACAGTGGTATGGTCACTTTTCAATTGTCCAATCGTAACAAAGCTGATTTTTATCAAATCTAATGGCAGATGAAATTTCCAGACCTCCAGATTGTCTAAACAGACTGATACCAACAGTACTTGGATACTGGTCAGATCGGCAGGCCCATTATTGGCCATACATGTTCCAATAATCCTACAAAACTTTCCTGTCCAACACATCATTATATTATAGCCCCAACACCATAACTCATTGTCCTATAAAGAATGTGCTGTTCTGTGTGCTCTAGATTGGACCTTGGGCGAGATACAAACGGCTCCGATCCAAATATCTTTTTTTTTTCTTTTCTTTTCTTCTCCCTAATAAAACCTCTTGGATAGGCTTTTTAATGCTTGGCAGGATTGGCGTGAATATTAGAATTAACCTGGAAAAAAATGATTATCACATTAAATATTTCTGCTGTTGAAGGGAAATCTGAAAACGATTAAAATTCCTGGAAGGTCACCTTGAAAACGTTAACAGTGATCTCAGCACTTTGTGTAGGCTCAGTGGGTATTGAAGTGAAATCTTCAAAAAGGAGTTTAGAAATAGCATAATTGAATAGCAATTTCGGAGCATGCGTTGGAATTCTCTCTAATTGCGTAGGGTGGGTCTGTTTGTCTCTGCTGGATGATGGGGTGTTCTTGTAGAATGGGCCTCCTTGTTTTTGTTGTTGCATTGAAATCCCTTCTAGATTTTATGTAACCTTAATGACATCCATGAGGCTGATCTTCCTGCTGAAGATCAGAGGCTCTTACTGAGCATGCTCCTCCATGCCTACTGCTTATTGTAGCTCCTGATCAGTAGAGTAGGCCACAGCAATCAGTCAGCAGTCCCCAGTGTCCTGGGCAAATTCTCCTTTCAATCTCTTGGAGGACTGGTGTTTTTGTTCAGGTAGGACATATTGCTTTTTGCCCAGCAGTTGCGTGACTGCATCCATAAATAGAGGAAGGAATTCTTGATATCATCTGTGCAGATTCTGCCTAGTTGTTTCCTTTAAGATTTTATCTAGACGTTCCTGTATCTGATACCTTTGCCCTCCTTCCACCCCCCCCCCCCCCGAATCTTTAGTGGAGATCTATTGTAATTTTTAAGGTATTGACCAGTAGTTATAAGGAAGCTTTCATTGTCTCTTCACATCTGATAACAGATAAAGGCTAGACGTTCTTCAGTTGACATTCTTGTCAGAGATTTGTAGATGGAACCAATAACTAGTCTGGTGTGGGCCTCGGGGAACCCAGAGGAGGTCAAGGTAGAAGGTCTATGAAAACGTGGCTGCTGAACCACTGCCCATGTAGGTTATATTTGATTTCTGAGCAGACAAAGATCTTTATTGTGTTGGGGCTGCTCACGTCTGCATTGGGCATGTTATTGTTTATAAATCTGACATCGCCTGATGCTGTCACCCACAGTTCTGGGTGGTCCGAATGACTGCTTTTGTGTTAACCCTTCCTGTATAGAATTTCTTATAGGCGGAAGTCTTGTTAAGGTGACTGTGATCATTGAAGGTGGGTAGAAGAGGAGGCTTAAACTGGTGGGTCATCTTTGAATATCTGAGCTGTTGCCATATTTAAGGAATATAAATTTCCTCAGGGTCTGGGTTTCCAGACTTGTCCTTGATGGTTTAATAGATTATATCTTGCCTTTAGTGTCTGATCTTTATGAGGCTCCTTGCTAGATTATAAACTATCTTCACTATGAGCCACCCACACACACCCTCACCGCTTCCTATATGATAAACCCGGTGTCCAATATTGAGGGTGACATATCTGCTTTAACCAGCACAGCAAGAATAACCGGGAGCAAAGGCATCTGAAACCCTTGCTTTTAATGTAACTTTCTGTTTGTCGTCCTTTGTTGGTTCAGTTATTTTATGCTGCAAGTTGTGGGACTGGCCTGTCTTGTGTTGACCACTGACGACCTTTTACTTTGTTAGCTGCTGTCTAATGTCTGACATTTGCTTTAATTGTAGATGTACTCGCCTGTTTCTTCTACAATGGCAAAGTTGCATCAATATAAATGTATCCAGAAGATTTTCACACTGTATAGATCAGATCTTTTAAACTGTTGAGGACTGCAACTCTGTGTCCTCTGTAAGCCAGTAGATAGATGAACATGCTCAAGATTTGGAGTTAAAGCTGGAAGGCCGTGCATTTCAACAGCAATGGGCTATTTTTCTAAAAAAAATGGTCTTTGAAAGAGATTAAATAGTTCTAGGACAATTTTCCGTTTTCTTATAAAGTTTTTTTTCTGTTTGAAGCTATAGTTCTAGACGCTGGAAGGCCGTGCATTTCAACAGCAATGGGCTATTTTTCTAAAAAAAAATGGTCTTTGAAAGAGATTAAATAGTTCTAGGACAATTTTCCGTTTTCTTATAAAGTTTTTTTTCTGTTTGAAGCTATAGTTCTAGACGTACTCTAGGCACAAATAAGTCCTCACCCCAAATCTCCCCCTAATTGGCCTTAAGGCTTGGCCCCCTTCACTCATAACAAGGTTACTGATACAGAGAAACATTGGGGTGTCACTCTGCTATAGTCTGCGAGGGTTAGACAGGGCACAAATCTCAGTCTCAAAATCTTAAATCTCCCCCTAACTGGCATTCAGGTTGGGCCCCCTTAGCTCATAACAAGGTTATATAGAAACATTGGGGTAACAGTCACCCTGCTATAGCTCCGGGGCTACCCAGGGCACAAATACACACTCACCCCAAATCTCCCCCTAACTGGCCTTCAGGCTGGGCCCCCTTAGCTCATAACAAGGTTACAGATAAATAGAAACATTGGGGTAACAGTCACCTTGCTATAGTTCCAGAGGTTCTCAGAATGTGGCACTAAACCAGTGAACGGGGGAACAGCCTAAAGAACACTTGAGACTGGGGATAAAGTATTACTCGTCTGAAAGCCCAGCATGAAGGCCTAGACAAGCCTGAGAATGGAATTACTATACTATAGAAAATATTAAGGATACTATGTTTCTATTGGCTTGAAACCTGTGCATTAGATTATTACTCAAGCCTTGAAGACTGCATTACCCACTATTGTAACATAATCGTACTGGCATGATACAATAGGCTTAAAATATCTCGTTTTAGCTCTCCATGTCTAATAAATGGCAAATTAATTCTTTAAGGACACACTAAAGTCCAGTCGCACTCCTTGTCCAACCATCGTGACTCTTATACCCAATATCCCCAAGCTGGCGTCCCACCCTCACATGCCCTCCCTGCCCCTCAAAAAAGCCTATAATAGTTCTGACAAATTAGCCTTTGTTGCCAAGGCAACCCTCCGCTTTGTCTATGTTGATTCTTCAGAAGGAAAGAGTTCTATAAAAAAAAAAATATATATATATATATACATATATACATATATACATATATATATATATATATATATATATACATATATATATATATATACATACATTTGATTCATTGCACTGGAGAGTTTTTTTTTTTGCTCTGATAAATAAAATATGGTTGCAGTTCCTTTTACGAAGAGATGTATATTTCCTAGCTCATTGGGTAAAACGCACTCAATATTTCATTGTTCTTTAGCTAAATCGTAATGGGCTGCACCCTTTACTTCCACTGTAAAAATATATATATAAAAATATTTTTCCAAAAGAAGTTGAACTATTAATTATAGAATAGGGGTTGTTAATTGATCTTTCCCAGTTTGTAGATTAAACTATCTATAATCCATCATTCGACTGTCTAGATCGGAACCCTTAAACACTGCCCTGCTCGGCTCCCTGTTTGGGGGTGTCGCCTGCCTCGGACAGCTGGGAGTTGTAGTTTAATGAAAGCCAAAGGCCTTAGATATAGACAGCCCTGCATTGGGATATCTGTTCACTGCTTTAAAGGCTTGTGCCTTGGTGATGATTCCTCGAGTTTTCCAAGAAGAGGAATTAAATGCATAAAGCAAAACATTCTGCATTTTGTTAGGGAAATAGCATGTTGGTTACACATATCTGAAAGACTTCCATTGTTTTGTCCCAGCTAATGCTTAATCCTGCTGCTTTGTTTGGTATAAGTATTGCGCTCAGGAGAGGATAAAGGAAGGCAAACGTAGTGTGTCCCTGAGAGGAAGACAGGCCCCAGTGGATCAATATTGAGGCTAGTGAACTCACCCAGTGCCCTGACTTTTTGCTCTGTGCAGATGACATTTCCTCCTTTTCTGGTCTTGAAAGATGTTTTTTTTTTTTTTACAATGGAAGGAGATCCGTCTCCACTGAGCATGCCCCAAGCTCGGCTGCACTCACAGTGTGATTGGAACGTGTGTGTGTGGAGTTCTAGGCCTGAAGTCTGGAAGAGGCAGGGAATGTTTTCCAAGCCGAATCCAGACGGAGAGCAAATCCATGGCAAGTTCTGAGAAGAAGTGTATTGAGGATGGACGTTTGCTGAAGACCCTGCTCCTGTCTGGCTGAGGGGGGGGACTCAGAAGACTTTGCTGCTTGTGTAAGAGGAGAAGCCGCTGCTGGTAGAACAAGGAGATCTTGTTTGTGGCTTGGTGGGTACATTGGGTTTTTCCTCTGACCCAGGTGTTGCTGGGGGGGGGGGTCTGTAGGCTGCTTGTGTCCAGCCTTGACCCGATATTATTCTGCTGATGTACCCATGACCTGCCTTAGTTTGAGGAGGCGATCCTCTCTCTATTAATGCTACTGTCCAACTTTAAGCAGGTGCCCTTAACACTTACTGGTAGCGGTGGCTGCACATACTTAAGAAGTCTGTTTGGTAATTATTTGTGTTATTTTAGTGACCCATTGATTGTTCTTCTAGAAAGTGACTCTTACTATCTCAATTTTTTTTTATTCCTACGTACGGCTGCTGATTTATCTGCTTCTATGGTCAATCCGGCCTTCTGAAATGTTAGCTTCTTGGGCAAGTTCTTTACTTGTGTGAAGCCCAGGCCACTGGCTCATGAAATGCACGTAACAATAGTCTCTTTTTTCATATGAATTATTTCATGTAGGGGTCAGAAAGAAACCCCCTCCGTGTGTCTATGGTCAGGATGGGAATCTTAATTTCATCCTCTGTCTTTCAATCCTTTCCGTGTAAAGGTGGCCATACACGGGCCGATAAAAGCTGCCGACAGACCGTGTCGGCAGCTTATTGGCCCGTGTATGGGGGCCCCCGACGGGCTTCCCCGATCGAGATCTGGCCGAAAGTCGGCCAGATCTCGATCGGATGGGATTAAAAATCCCGTCGGATCGCGGCCGCATCTGTTCGTTGATGCGGTCCCGCGATCCGACCGCCCGTTTGGTGAACGCTAGGATCCGATCGTTGGGCCCTAGGGCCCACGATCGGATCAGCCCGATATTGCCCACCTCAAGGTGGGCATATCGGAGGGAGATCCGCTCGTTTGGCGACATCGCCAAACGAGCGGATCTATCCGTGTATGGCCACCTTAAGTTTGCATTCCACTCTATACAGAGAGGTGGTCTCTGGCCACTGAAACCATTGCATGTTCTAGAATAAGAATGTCCCTTTGGCTATGGCTGACCAAGAACTCTAGGCTTCGGATTTTTAGGCAAGATGGGATTAGAGTTTAACAGCAGCCAGAAAGGCACAAGTTAGACTGGCTTTGAAAGGGTCTATACATGGATTTACGTAATGGAGAGCGTATTGTTATAGAAACGTATGTTATTCAGCATATCTCTATGACAGCATGCCCAGTATGGTTATTAGCTCTATCATATGAATTAATTTGTGTGCCAAGTCTGGAATTCAGAGGGTTAACCCAGTTCCTTTAACATAGAGTGTTTTACTTTCTAGGACAAGAATAATTTCAAGAAGTTTCAGTCGAAGGGAGGCTGGTAGTTGTATTCTGCAATTGCCAGATTGCCATAGTTTTACACATCCTTGACTTGCTGATCAATGTCTTTTATGAGGCTAGGGCCAGGCAATTACAGATTGCTTGCTGCTCTCCTTCGGTTTCATCAGTCAGGGAAGATTTCGGCACAAATTGCAAAATGTTGCATTTTGGTGCCTAAATACGCCTGGGCCGCAGCATAAACTATACTTCCGGGTGCAGTCAAGTAGGAGTGGAGGAGGGGCGGATTTTCATCCTGCATTTCTCCGCAAGCCAAAATCATTCAATCTGGCCCTCGTCTAAAGCTAAAGAATTTAAAAGGGGGTCTCTGTTCCAGCACTGTTTGTGCATAATGAAAGAAAATGCCTTCTGATAGGGATGGCCGAATTTGACCTGTTTTGTTTCACCAAAAATTCGCCACAGGCGAATTGTCACGCCGCCCATTAAAGTCTATGGGCGTCAAAAAAAAATTTGTTGCGCTTTTTTTTTTTTTTTTTACATAGTCTATGGATGTCATTTCCAAGGCGAAAATTCCAAGCAACTTTCCATTGTACGTTAAAAGCTATTTGCAAATGTTTAACATATATACTTATATCCGTTGTACTTATGGTTCCAACTCAGAACCTGAAGTACAAAAGAAAGAAGTAACCGGCTGACATCTGTAACGTTTTTTCAAGCCTTGAAAGCATTATCTGCAGATCCCTTTGTGAAACAATGTAGCAGTTCTGTAGGCCTCTGGCTTCTGCTACATTGTTTTAGAGACCCGGAAGTTTGGAGACAAAACTTGAAACTATGTGGCCGACTCTAATGTCCAACTGGGAGGCCCGGGGACCACTTGGGCTGCTGTCCAGTGCCTCCCTCCACCAACCCTGCTGCGCCACCGCCGACGCGCACTATGTTTTGCTGCAACTGCTCGAAAAAGTGAGGTCACGGCAGGGAGAATGCAGCGAATCTGGGCCTGCTGGGCCCACAACTGCCGCGGGCCTACTGGGTTTTTTCCCGATGTCCCGCCGGCCCAGTCCGACCCTGGTCTTCACCATTTTCTTTGGTTTAGCTGCTGCGGGAATAAGTTATTTCTCAGATGATGTTCAGCCATTCTTTACTCTATGGATAACCTGCATGACATGTCCTATGGGGATGTTTAGTGGGCATTGCGGTTTGGGGATGGGTGTGATTATGAGATTGAGAGGAAAAGGCCTGTTCCAAAGCCAACTTTTGTCAAGTGCTTTCTCTGCGCTAAATGATGCTCAATGGAGACCTGGCTAGGTGATGATGCATTTCCAAGCTACATTTGATGGTTTCCAGCCTCTTGTCCAAAAGGTAGATCGGGATCTACCAGTAGGCCTTTAGATTGTGATCAGTAGATCTCCAGACACTGTCAACAAGCAGCTTCTCTAAATCAACCTCCTATTTCATGCTTTTCATTTAGATATTTATTACATTAAGGTAACAGGAGAAATTGTTGTTTAAATATAGCAATATACATTTTCTCATAAATCAATATTTAAGTAATATTTTCCATGCAACAGAATGCTAAAAATGCTTTTATGGATGTAGATCATAATGGGGCAATATCACTAAAAGTAGATCCCACATTAGTAAAGTATGGGCACTCATGGTCTAAGTACTGGTCTCTGGTCAAGCCCCCCTTTCCCTTAGCCCCCCCTTTCCCTTAGATCAGGAGTCCACAAACTTTTTTAAACAATGAGTCACATTCAAATATAAAAAGATTTGGGTGCAACACAAGCATGAAAAAGTCCCTTTGGGTGCCAAATAAGTGCTGTGATTGGCTACTTGGTAGCCCCTATGTGGACTGGCAGCCTACAGGAGGCTTTACTTGGCACTATACTTAGTTTTTATGCAATTAAAACTTGCTTCCAAGCTGAAATTCAAAAATAAGCACCTGCTTTGAGGCTACTGGGAGTAACATCCAAGGGGTTCGAGAGCAACATGTTGGGGATCACTGCCTTAGATGTATCTGCCATTTAGTCATGGTTCCAGTACATCTAGAAGAGCAAATAAGGGTTGCCTCAAATCTTGGCAAAATTGAATTTCAAGTTAGGACTAACTACTTCTCCACCAAATTTGTACTTTATTGGGTCTTCCCTTTGGGTTCCTCATTTAAAAGATAAATGCCTTTTCTTTTAGAGTCCACCATTACTTTGTGCCAGCCTCATTTATGGGTTCCTCTAATTTCTATTGGGGTTCTTATTAGTTTTATTCCATGTAATGGCACAAAAGCACACACACATATAAATATATGTATTCTTTCAGAGATAGGCAACGCTTGCCTTGCTTCCATGATGTAAATATAGCTCTGTTGGCATTTTTGCTGTGTTGGCATGTCTGTGTATATGTTACAGAACCTACTGGTACACTGCCGAAGGGAAGGTTCCATAAGCACCTGCTCGCTTTGCGTCCGGAGTGTAAGCTGCATTGGGTGTTGGATATTTTATTTAGATTTCTTCTGGAATGCTGCTCTTTTGGATTTTCTTGAAATGGGTTTGTGCTGTTGCCATAATGACTGCGCCTATAGAACACTAGAGTCTTAGCTAAGTTATATATTTTACCTAGAAAAAGTAGGGCACAATTCTAGCAGTTTCCATGGCATTGCTTAACATTTTTTTTTCTTTCATGGAAACATCCCATCCCCCCCGTCTGCCTTTTTTAGCCTCAGCCTCAGCACCAATACCAATATCTATATACCTGGTGCAAGTAGGTTGGGCAAAGATTATTCTGGGGCCTAGGTCCAATGAGCTGTACTAGCAGACTGTTACCACCTAACAGGGGGCCAAGTCTGAATTCCAGTTAGGGGGAGATTTGGGGTGAGTGCTTATTTTGGACCTGGGTACCAATGGAACTATAGCAGGGTGACTGTTTCTCCAATGTTTCTATATATCTGTAACCTTGTCATGAGCTAAGGGGGCCTAGCCTGAAGAAAAGGGAGAAAAGAAGCACACCATACTTCGGCTTCTTGCCTTTAAAACATTTATTGCAGCAGAATTGTTGTGGCACAAGCTTTCGGGGACAACCCCTTCCTCAGGTGCATTACACACATTGCATTAAATACCCTTCACTCCCATGTTATTGGCTGATTTTTCAATTAACCCTTCACCACCAATTTATTCAAAATCTCAAAAAAGTCCATCATTTAATCGGCATGAAAGTCCCAGTCCATTGTGATGCATACAATTGAATTGCCTGCAATATAACAATAATTAAGAACCCATTAAATACGTTATCAATAAATACATATTATACTTTTACAAAAAGCATCCTAAACTAAAACTCTCATTTAATCCCTTAGGTACTAGAGAATCTAATATTTGTATCCATGCTGCTTCCTTTCTCAGTAACTGTTTCCTCACATTACCCCCTCTCAGTGGATTAACCTGTTCCAATATAGTCCATCTTACCTGAGAAACGGTATGTTTATTATGAAAAAACTGGCCTAAAGGCCAGTTAGGGGGAGATTTGGGGTGAGTACTTATTTGTGCCCTGGGTACCCCTGGAACTATAGCAGGGTGACTGTTTCCCCAATGTTTCTATATATCTGTAACCTTGTTATGAGCTAAGGGGGCCCAGCCTGAAGGCCAGTTAGGGGGAGATTTGGGGTGAGTGTTTATTTGTGAACTATAGCAGGATAACTGTTCATTCATATGTATATAACCTTAAAAAGACAAGAATGGAATCTAAAACCAGAAATCTTTGCCTTATAAGATCTTTGAGTACATGTAGTGTGAGGGAATTGTGCATACTTTGTCTCTTTCATGCTTTGGGTTCCATAAAAATGAATGGGCACTGCTGACTTTCCCCATTCCCAGGGCAGAGTATGAGTGATATTCAGCAAACCTCTTAAACACCTTAAACAATGCAGGGTTTGTGCAGAGATCGCCACCTTTATTATCAGTTGGTTAACTGTAGCACTCGTCTTGCATATCTAATCAGCAGTGATAATAATGGAATTATTGAGTCCCTTTTTCTCTGCAGAAGTTTTATCCCATGGAATTGGGAGACCTCCGAGGCTTTGGGATTCACAGGCATTGCTTGGTATGGTCCTTAATAATGTTGGGATTGCTCTATTTCCTCTCGGCACATTCGTTGGTAATTAGGAACAGAAGATCTTCCCATATTTATTTCCCATTAGCTCTGCACCCTTGCAAAGTTCTGCCGTGCCTCAGGAATGTTTGTCTAAACACTGCCCTGCGGATGGCAATCCGTCTCCTCCAGGCTTGTAGGCTCCTAAAATACCCATCAGGCTAAAGAGGAAACAGCTTTAACAGTTGATGTCCCCCTCCCTTGTGGCAAATTATAAATTCTTTTTTTTTTTTTACTGTACTATCCCACGGATTGGGGATCATGTCCTATCAAGTATGGCTTGAGTGAGCTACGTGGAGCCGTCACAGTGATCCACATTCCTGTGCCTTGTGCAGATGTTGGGAGCTGCTTTGTTCTTGGTTATTCAAACACCATTCCAATGATTCTGCTCCGTCTATGAAATGGCTGCAGCCTCACAGGCAAAGTGAAATGGTCTCCTCCACTAGGCATGCTCAGTAGAGGGAGCCCTACCACCTGATCCATTCACACCCAGACACACACACACACACACTGTGATGGATCTTTTTCTAAACCCTTCTGTGGCTTTCTGGAAGGTAATCAGCACCCATCCAAGTAGAGTTAGTTTTTTTTAGCCTAGTTTCTCTATTTTTGAGTCGCACAAGCATTTCCTGCAGTGGAACCATAGCTAGGGGGGTACTCAAAAAAGCACAACTGCTTGCAGGTCTTCAGAGCAGGAAGTGGTAAGGGAGCGTGGACAAGTTCTAATTCAGCCTTTGCAGATATGGATTGACTACATCTCCCAGCATCCCCAGCAGGGCTGCAGATTGTTGACCTAGAAATACAAGGACTGGGTGTGTTCACCTTTGGGAAGACAAGGCTGTGTGTAGAACAGAAGAAGATGACACCTGCAAGATGGTTTTATTTAATGTTTGTACTGCAGTAACCCCCCCCCCCCTTCCATTAATACTTAAAATCATTTCCCTGACCAACTGCTGCTAAGGCTGAAGGTTTCCAGACTCTAAAATTGCCTGGTTTTGCCACCACTTGCCTTGATGAGTTTAAAGGCATTTAAAGTTTTGGTTGCCATGCCTGAATAATACTTACTCATATTGCTTTGGCTATCCAGTTGTAGATACACTACAACTCCCATGATGCTTTAAGAGCAAATATTAGTGACTAGCCCTCTACACAAGGCCTCCTTTATAAAACTTTCTTTTTTTCTTTTAGAAACTAGTGAGTGTATACATTTGTAAAAGAAAAGATAAGCAAGTTTTGGTGAGACCTTGAGATATTGCTGAGCAAACATAAGGGATGCTGGGAGTTGTAGTACAATAAGTTGTGCAGCCCTCTATTGCACCATACATGTTGCCAGTTTTAGTTCAAAACCCAGTAATCTTGAAATCCTCAGGCATTTGCTATAAAAAGAAGTGATGACCTATTCATTTATTTTAAATATTGGGTTGATGGAACACTATACGGTGACATTGGATGTTATCCTGCAGATCTCATCTCTTGGATGTACATGAATTTGCAGATAACCAGAGAGGTTCTGTTATGTGGTTAGTGTGATATGAAGTTAGGGTCTTAAATGACAGGGAAAGTTAAACTAAAGAAGTAGGCTAGAAATGTTGTACAATATGTTTTGGGCTTCTGTACCATCCCAAGGCAACCACAGCCCTTTAGCAGTAAAGATCTGTGTCTCCAAAGATGCCCCAGTAGCTCCCCATCTTCTTTTCTGCTGATTTACTGCACATGCTCTGTGCTGCTGTCGCTTACTGAGCTTAGGGACCCACTCACAATATACAGTACACATAGAATAGAAATGTCACAATAATACAGATAATTACTACATGGCAGCACAGAAACCAATGCAATTAGCATCAGAATTTAATAATCATCCCTGTAGCATCATCTTATATTACAGACAAACCTCATTTTCTGCTTAATAATTTGTGATGACCCCTAAGCTGAGCTTCTCAACAGCTGCTCAGAGCCCACTGAGCATGTGAGTGTCACAGACACTTTCCAAGATGGTGACCCCCTGTGACAAGTTTAAATTCCTGGCTCATTGCTGCTATTGACAAGCTGAAACTTTAGGCTGGTGCAGTAAGTTCAGTATATAAAACATGGCCGTTTTAGCCATATTCAATTTTTGGGTTTAGCTCTCCTTTAAAATTTTACCTAATGAAAGATTGGAGAATACCGAGCAACTTTCCAATAGGATACTCTTACACATTTTGAAGTTCAAAAAAGTTGTTTGAAAATCTAATTGCTGTTGATGGCAAGCTGTAAGTCAGCCCTCTTGTGTTTCTTCAAATGTTTTGGAATCAGCTGCTTCTTGCTACATTGTTTCAAAAGAGCAGAGAATCAAGAAGAGCAGACAAATAGACGCTGCTTTCCAGAGCACTTTTATGAGCCGCTTAGAAGAGGTAGAGGCACTGGGTAATATGGATATTTCCAAGATGTGAAGAGGGACTTCTTCACAAAAGTATGGTGGGTAGAACTGTAGGACAGACTCTGAGGTTGGAATGGAGCCTAAGGAAGCTCCTCCTCACAGAGAGAGTTATAGATGCATGGAATGGCCTTCTAGCATGTGTGGTAGGGGCTGTATAGTGCAGGAAGTCTTGTGATCTAAATACTTTATTGTACTAGTATCCAATGATAATTCAGTTAAACATTGCTAAATTAATCCATTGAATTGTTGATGCTTCCAGTGCAGATAACAGAAGGGATAAACGACCCTAGAATTTTGCTTGTGTCCTCCTCATCCTTCTTCATTCCTGGTCAGTTGAGCGCATGGCTCTTGTGACTGCAGCTAAGGAGCCCATCAGAAATGGTTAGAGCTGGTCCTGCAGTTCCACTGGTAGATAGCAGCATATGTATTTATGGGGAGGAGAGGACTTGCTTGTTTATCATGTCAAGAAGTTGGGGTGGGAGGGGGGAGAGAAGAATTAAAGGAACATAAGGGCTGCTTTGCATTGTTGCTGTGGAATGGAAATGGTAGGTCACCGAGTGTGTAAACAATACAGTGCAGACATGGCCGCATGTGAGCATGCTCCGGAAAATGCCTGTAGGGGGAGGTGGTTGGGCAAAGATGATCTAATTCATCGCAATCCTTGAAAAAGACCCGGCTTCATGCTAATGACCGAGGAGGAACAACACTACAGGGACTTCCAGTGTAGGCCTCAGCCTGAAAGTGTCCTACCTAGTGCTGCTCTCATATCCTTTGTGTAGATCAAACTGTGGCTGGGGGTGCTTGGGCCTGTAAGCCCTTTGTTTGACTGCATGGATTTGTCTGTAGATACTGGTGTGTGTACGTGTGTGTTCCCTCTGAGGATCCCCCAGTCTATTGAACTGCAACTCCTTCCCTTCAGTTGTGCTTGATGTCTATGGAAGCTGGCGCCTGCAGCTTTGGGGTCTTCTCTGAGCTTGGGCTGTTGTCTCTTAATGCAGCCTTCATGTGTATACTTGCACTCAGGATTGTCTCTCTCAGCCTGCGTGTGGGACTGAGACACTCAACTGGCTTCCAAACAAATCAACAACTCCTTCCCCCAAATCCTGCCCCCCTTCCCCTTTACCTACGCTGTGTGCACTGCTGCCTTTGCTGTTGACTTAAGTTTTCATCAGACTGGGGCTACAACAAAAATTAGGCCCGTGTAATTCACACATTCTAGAAATATTCCCAACTAGCAGCTGCAGAATAGAATCATATACAGCCTTAAGGCCACAATCTTGTTATAGAAGGGACTAAAAATATATGCAGGGCATAGGAATAAAAAAAGTTTTGTAGAGCTTTGGCCCCAAACTGTTGGACATCCCCACTCAGGGCCCAAAGCAGTGGATGGGAAGAGTCCAGTCTGAAGGCCGCTTTGGGGTGATTGCTAATTTGTGCCCCAATGTTTCTATGTATCTGTAACCTTGTTATGAACTAAGGGGGCCCAGCTTGAAGGTCAGTTAGGGGGAGATTTTGGTGAGTGCTTATTTGTGTCCTGGGTACCCCTGGAACTATAGTATGGTGACTTACACCAAAGTTTCTATATACCTGTAACCTTGTTATGAGCTAAGGGGTCCCAGCCTGAAGGCCAGTTAGGGGTAGATTTGGGGTGAGTGCTTATTTGTGCCCTGGGTACCCCTGGAACTATAGTATGGTGACTTACCCCAAAGTTTCTATATACCTGTAACCTTGTTATGAGCTAAGGGGGCCCAGCCTGAAGGCCAGTTAAGGGTAGATTTGGGGTGAGTGCTTATTTGTGCCCTGGGTACCCCTGGAACTATAGTATGGTGACTTACCCCAAAGTTTCTATATACCTGTAACCTTGTTATGAGCTAAGGGGGCCCAGCCTGAAGGCCAGTTAGGGGGAGATTTGGGGTGAGTGCTTATTTGTGCCATGGGTACCTCTGGAACTATAGCAGGGTGACTTTTTTTACCCCAAAGTTTCTATATATCTGTAACCTGGTTATGAACTCAGGGGGCCCAGCTTGAAGGCCAGTTAGGGGGAGATTTGGGGTGAGTGGTTATTTGTGCCTTGGGTACTTCTGGAACTATAGCAGGGTGGGGTGACTGTTACCCCGATTGTTTCTATATATCTGTAACCTGGTTATGAGCTGGTGGGGAGGGGGGCTGATCAAATGTTGGATTATAACTAGTTACAGTGGTTAGTTAGCAGAACTGTCTCTGGGTTACAGGCATCGATCTGTGAATTTAATGACATTTTTTAAGCCAACCATGTCTACAGCTGTTGGGCATGTTATTAGTTAGTGTGATGGTCTTCCAAAGGGGTTTCTTCTGTATGTTTGTCCCAAACGCATCGATACAACATGACATTTGAGGCAAGGCAGCAGATTAAACTTTGATGATCGTTTCCTACCAATGTTTCTGTTTGGGTTTGTTGAATGATACCGTTGCCCTCCCTTTAATCCTGTCAGTTCTTTGGGGGAATGTGGGCACCTCCTGGGATTGCTACAGAGCAGACAACTCACATTTAAAAGGTGCTGCTAATTGTGACACAAGATAAACATTTTGCCTTCAGCAGCTGTCTGGCTTCCAATGAGATTGATGTGCAAAGGACACGGCTCCATGCTTGCTACAATCCTTCCCAGCTTGTACTACATTGTTTCCTTGCTTTATCTACTCAATTAAGAGCGTTAGTTGGAAAACAAAAGCACCTTAATGTAGAGTTCTCCCCCCCCTTGGCCGTGGAGCAAGGTTTGAGCTTTGAGCCTGACAGCCGAGAAGGCTTTTGCTAATCATCGAGTGAGTGGAATGAAGGAGGGACGGCAGTAGGAGGAAGGTACAAGGGACTCTTATTATGAAAGCAGACAGTGCCGTGCGGTTGGCTTTTGTTGGGTCTGCTGCTATTAGTCGACATTTTCCTGGGAGGGTGCAATGCAGCCCTGCCAATCACACTGCAAATGGGTGACTGCTTGGAAGAGACAGACAGAGCAGAAGAAAACTTTTGGTTTTTTGGGGGGAGACTGAAGGTATTGCTTCATGAAAGAGAAAGTTGCAAGTCTAACTCAAGAGGCTTTGGGTGGAAGGGAGGGGAAGGCTAATGCTTTTAGTCAGCTGACCCATATGGTTGGAAATCAATGACTCCTGTGCTCTTTGTATGTGTTTTCTCCAACAGTCTGTGCCACTAGCGCGTGCTCCCTGTCTGCGGAACGTAAAGGGTAGTGCCATGTTTAGAAATGACTTGAGCTTCAAATGGTGCCCCAGAAAGCTGGTCGTCCCAGGTTATGGGGAGCACATTGGTGCTGTAGGAGACCAGTCTAGATGTTGCTTCACAAAAAAACAGGTTTTTCTGTGTGCTTGGGATCAGTTTGAATCTTTGGACTTCACTGCCGTTCAGAGAGCTCAGTAAATGTGGGCTGTGTAGGGTATGTGCAGCTTGGAGGTATTTGAGGAGGATTTGCATGTCCCTTGGCTTTTGGTTGATTTCACAGCAGCTTTGACTCCTCTAGATTGCTCAGTACATTGGCTTCTCTAGGTGGCATATGTGAAGGCCTCGCATTGGCCAGGGCTGCTGTTTCTATTTAGTGATGTCGCTGTTTAGAATTCGGCAATAGCATTGCATCTGCAGACAATAACCCAGCAATCAAAATCTAGCAAAGCTGTGGAAAGCTTCTGGTACTGCTTACATCACATAGCCAGAACCAAAGCCGGAGCTCACTGAACAATTTTTTTTATCATTAGCAAACACTACTCATCAATTTTATTTCATTTATGTGATAGTGTGACGGAGCAGCAGCACTTATCAAGCTACAGATAGAAGATTGAGATATAGAAAACAGAATCTTGACGCATCTTCCTTTTTTAATGTGCGGTTGTTTTATTTAGAGGAAAGCACAGACTGACGTTCTTTTCTTCTGTTTGATGGTTCTTGATGCTTCGACCCAGTTGGTTGTGTCTGAATCAAGCTGATCTGTATTCTCTCCAGATGATAGGGCAGGGAAACTTGCCCTTTAATATGACCTTGTTTCCAATCTGGATGTCTATGCATGAGTTCCTTAGGTTACAATTTTAACTAAATAAGGAATAGATTAGTCTTGGGTCTGCATACAATATAAACAGTGGTGGTGTGCAAAGCTAGTAGGAGATGATGGCCTTGACCTATTTCCTATAAGGTTATGACCGCTTCATCGTCCTCCTTCTTTGGCCGAAGTTATATGGATCTGCTCATGTTTTTGATCCCATAACCATTGGTAAGTGTTCTCCCAGGCTGAAAGGGGACATGGAAACCTGGTGGACCCATTAAGTCTACTCTCCAGTTCAGCACAATGGGGATGACCTTATGTATTTTGTCCCATTTTGAATCCGTTACAGTCTGGATTTGGCCATGTTTCTGAATACCGACCACTATTGCAATAATATGAACTAGCAGAAAGGTCATGTACGTGTTTTCTTTTGTGTCACAGGCAATAGATGGTCTGTTCTCCTTTAATATTTTAGGTCGATTTGTACATTCCCTTATCAAAGAAAGCGCAGATGCTTGAAAAGCTTGATATCATTTTATCAGGGGCACATATTAATGCGGAGTGCTCAACTCACTGATACACACTTTTTGTAGTGTCAGGTGCTGAACTGGAAGACCCACTCCTGTCGCTGGGTCATAACAATATGCAAGAGGGAAACCAGCAGCACACTGTGTTAAATTGCAAAAGTGCACCAAAAATGTATTAAGCCCACATCATACAAATAGGCAACGTTTCGGACCTACCAGGCCCTTTGTCAAGGGCTTGATAAAGGGCCTGGTAGGCCCGAAACGTTGCCTATTTGTATGATGTGGGCTTAATACATTTTTGGTGCACTTTTGCAATTTAACCCCTCTTTATTATATCAACTACATGAGGGATACTGGGTTAGTATCCAAATTATAGAAGTTTCATTGCTTTTTTCCTCTTACAAAGTCTTTTTGGAGAAAAACGTGTTTGAGAATTATGCAAGCTTCTTGTTGGTTTCTGAGCATTTGCCTCTCCCTGCCAGGGGCCTGGGCAAGTTCTGAAAAGCCAGCTTCAGGACCTAAGATTCTGTTAAATAGTAATCATGTATCTCCAACCACTGAAACATTACGTATTTTTTGAGATCACCAAGAGAGCGTGACCAACCCTAAAGAAACCAATTGTTTGCCGAAGCGCCGTCCTGGCAGCCTAACCGGCTTTAATGAAGAAAAGATATTTCATATGACGTTCATTTTGCTAGGTTCTGTAAACTCTCGAATCTCCTTACTGTTTGCCCTCTGAATTGGATTTGCTTGCCTTGGCTCCGCTCCACTCTACATTAGCTTGGGGTAGCAAGGCCAATCAGTTTTGCATGCCATGCTGCCGAATTACAGGCGCTACATTTTTGGCTTTACCCAGTCTCTTTTAGGAAGGTGATAGTACAGAAGCAGAGCAGAGAGTTGCCCTTCTGCTGTTCAAGGATGGACTCTGTGTGACTTTTATTTGTTTGGCATCTGCTGTGTGATATAGTTATTATACGTAAACAAGATGAGAATTTTTACGTCATTTTACTAATTTTTTCCATGATGGTGTTGAATGTCCTAATTTTTAGGCCATGTCTTGCCATGGTTTCCACATCTTCGATCGAGATCATTATACAATCATTTATCGAATCCATTCATCCCTATAGACAGGCTCTATGTATGTTCTTTTGTAGATGGAATAGGATGCTCTGTTCTAACTGATAACCATTTTATCCTACAGCGAGTAGACCCAAGCCAAACAGAGTCCAGGAACGACTTATTTCTGAAGACAGACTTGTTGAAAGCAATCGCCAACAGCCAAGAGGAAGGTAAGCATCTCCATTCTGATAGGTAACAATATGGAGTCCACAGTCATGGAATGTTGTGCTGATGTTGTGTTGATTGTGCTGATCTTTTATTTTGCAGTATCTGAAGACATGGCTGGTGATGAAAACCTGCCGGCGAAGCAGGTTGGTGAAACCAATGGATCTTGTGAAAATGAGTCCAAGGATCACAGTTTATTGCCGCTTGCTGCCCAAGATAGCACAAAGCTCCCACACCAAGACTCTGTTTTTAAAGCTTTTCGAGTGGCAGAGAATGGGGTGTGTGACAGGGACACGGATGATGTCAGACAGCACCCTTTAAAAACAACTAACCCCACACAGACATCAGTAACAGGAAGTAATGGGTACATTTTAAACAAACCTGCCATTTTGGAGCAGCCATTAAGGACTTCAAGCTTGTCGCCTTTAAGTGGCCATGCTGCTAAAACTCTACCTGTGGCTGCCAGCAAACTCAAAGCAGCTTCTAATGTCTATGTCCCTCCTGCCCCGTCTCCTGTCCCTCCCAACCCTGGGGATCCCGGCCGGGTTGAGAACACGAAGCAACAGGACAGTGCTTTACCTGATCTGAAAGTTCACCGTGCGCGAAAAACTCTACCGAAAACAGGCGGCAGTTCGGTAAGTGAGATCGAATTTGGTGGCTAATTAGCTGCAATAGTATTCAGAGCAGAGACAATATGGGGACAATGTGCCCAATTTAAAAATAAGGTCCCACCTGAAACATACAGTATGTAAATTCTAATATTTTATCTTGTATTATGTACCCATTTAATGAGTTAAGGAGGTTTCTGGCCCAAGGTTGGAACTTCAAGGGGGGCCCTGGCCCAAGGTTGGTCCTTCAAGGTGGGCCCTGGCCCAAGGTTGGTCCTTCAAGGGGGGCCCTGGCCCAAGGTTGGTCCTTCAAGGGGGGCCCTGGTTCAAGATTGGTCCTTCAAGGGGGGCCCTGGCCCAAGGTTGGTCCTTCAAGGGGGGCCCTGGCCCAAGGTTGGTCCTTCAAGGGGGGCCCTGGCCCAAGGTTGGTCCTTCAAGGGGGGCTCTGGCCCAAGGTTGGTCCTTCAAGGGGGGCCCTGGCCCAAGGTTGGTCCTTCAAGGGGGGCCCTGGCCCAAGGTTGGTCCTTCAAGGGGGGCCCTGGCCCAAGGTTGGTCCTTCAAGGGGGGCCCTGGCCCAAGGTTGGTCCTTCAAGGGGGGCCCTGGCCCAAGGTTGGTCCTTCAAGGGGGGCCCTGGCCCAAGGTTGGTCCTTCAAGGGGGACCCTGGCCCAAGGTTGGTCCTTCAAGGGGTTTTGCTCTTAAAATGTTTGATAACCACTTTAAAGGGATTTGGTCTTTCCTGCTGCACATCCCCAACCTGTAAAGCCAAGCAAGTATTCTGCCATGATACAGATTTATCAAAAGTTGGTAACCATAATCCTTGAAGCCTACAGATGGCATTTTATATTAAGAAAAGGCAGGTACCAAAAAGGCACCTAGTGAAGAATAAATTGCACTTTTACACATGAATATTACCCTTTAAATCACTGTGCCAAGAACATTTCCACATTAGTTTTGTTGGGTTGAGCAAGGTTGTTTTAAAACTGAATAGGGCACAACGTCAACACTTCCTTTAGACTCCTATGCCAGCACTCATTGTTTCTATATATGTGAAGTTGTGAAGTAATGTCATCTCTGCTTACTCATTTTAGCAGAGATGTCATTGTATTGCATAGAAACAATGGGTGCCAGGAGTCTAAAGGAAGTCTTGAAAACCCCTCTACTACTCTGGTAAGCCACAATAAGGGAGGCAAATAGTCTGTAGTTGGCATCTGATTACCAACTCCCTTGGCTCTGCTGTAAAACCCAGTGGGTGAGCTCTAGCCTATAGGGTAGTCTACAAAAATGGTTTTAGGCGCCATACTGGGGTTCCTTCCCAGGATTCCTTCTGGTGTGTTAAACTAAACAATGGGTAAATGTTGATTAAAACGGAGACTGAAAGTGATATTGACTTCTGCTTTCCCTGATATGTATATTTCTTTCTGCCTGCTGACTGCATCAACTTCCTCCTGGCTCTAGGTTTTAAAACCAAACCCTCATGTCAAGGAAAATTCAATTATCTGGTATCTCTGGATGTCTAAGGGTTCAGTTTCTTACAAATTGTTAAACTGTGCAGCAGCTGCCTGACATTGAACTGCAAATTCTCCAACTGTTATGTCTTAGGGGAGAGAGAGAAACAACCTAAAGTTTATACTCTTAATGTGTAGTTATGCCATTCTCGTACCGCCTGAGCTGCCGTGCGTAGCTTGCTCCGTGCCAAGTTAGGTGTTCTGGGTAAGAGGAGTATGTAACCTGTTGAGAAAGTTGAGTCTTCTCTAATCAGGGCCACCTTGGCAGTCAGAAGTGGGAACATTGGAGCAATATGAATCTTTCTATGCCCACCAAAGAGGACGAAAGAAAAAATCTGGCTTTGGCCAAACTTAGAGGGTAGCAGGGTGTAGTAGTATATTACAAAAGGGAGATTATGTTGAAGGATACTGTTAGAGGTGCATCACTCAAGACTGGGCCCTGATATTTGGTTTATCCCTATCTGTGTTATCTCCTTTAAAGCCTGTACATAAAGAGCCCAAAGAACCATCCGAACAGGATGAAACCAAGGAAGAGAGCGCCCCCAAAAATGGTTTCGACGATGAGATAGAGGAACCCCAGTCTCCCTCATCTGCCCCCCAACATCTGCTACCTCAGGGTCAAAACACGGTCACCTCTGCGAAGTCGCTCTCAGGTAATGAGCCCTTTCTATTGCCTTCCTGTAACTAAACTTCCCCCAGGAATGTAGCACCATGGGCTGTTAAGATGTTAGTGCTCTAATAGAGCATTTTCTACTGGTTCTTCTTTCTCTTGGGATTCATCATTTGGTCCTTAACTGCTGACAAAAGGCCAATCTTTACTATTAGAGAGAGTGCTACCAGCAGCTATAAAATCCATTTCCCAAACCTGCTGTAAAACAGCTTTGCAGAGCTTTAGGCTAGAATCGCTAGAGGTAAAAAGATTCCGGGCAGCTCTGCAAAGGGGTGAAATGCAAAGGCCTTGTAGAACTGTCTGGTGATTTGTTGCAGCTGCACTGGTGTGTCGGAAGAAGAAACGGCGGATGGGCATGTACAGCCTTGTACCCAAGAAGAAGACCAAAGTGCTCAAGCAAAGAAGTGTGTTGGAGATGTTCCGAAACATCACCTATGCCTCTTCCAGTCCGAAGGTGGGCACATGCCACTTTATTTTCCCTACAGTGCAATGTGGGTTGGATTGTCAATTATTTTTTTTATTTGATGCAGAGTGAGAAAGATTCTGATGTTCCCCATGTTAACGGAGAAAGCTTGGAGATGGATTCAGAAGAAGAGGATTCAGAAGACATGGAAGAGGAGGACTACCACAGTTCAGAGACGCTAGTGTCAGAAAGCCAGGAAGAGCCCAGTGCTCCTAAAGAGGCCACCTTGGAAGCAGACAGCTCCAAGAAGGTACAGATGTTTCTATAGTCTCATTTTGCTCTTGACCCCATCTCCTTGGTTCTTCATAGCAACTAGAAGAGGTAGAGACCGTATTTAATCTCCCCTCTGTTTCTTTTATCTCCTTGGGAAACTGGCACCAATTATGGGCCAGATAGACTTATTAAACATACAAGCCCTTAGCTATTTTTTACCACTCTTGTCTCTGTGATCATGCAGGATGATGAGGTTGACTTTGAAGGAGATGAAAAAGTGGAGTCTGGGGATTCTGTGGAGGAGGAAGATGATGGAGAGGACTCTGATTTAGTGAGTAATCTCATATTCCACTTGAGACCAGAAACATTGTGGTAGGACCATCTCCAGGGTTGGAGGACCTCATATTTATAAAGAACATGCTCCAATTTGCAAAGTTGCTCTAAAGTTTTTTTTTATTAGCCATTTGACAGTTGTCCTTTAAAACTCCTGTTCAAGCACACCACACTTCCGTTCCAGAGCTCGGAATCGAGTTTAAAGAAGAAGCAAGAAACGAAGAAGAGCTTGGCCGAAAGCTCATGGATGAAAGTTTCTAGGAGGAGGAAGAGGAAGAACAAGGAAAATCCCAAACCGCTTCATGGTAAGGGCTCTGTTCCAGCTGCTAGGGGTTATGGGTAACTTTATGCAAATATTTCAAAGCTTATAACAAGAGTCATTTACTGTAGACCTAAAGCCGCACACATTCATCTTTTATTTCACGTTTCTCTAAAGGCAACATAACTAGGCGTACTTATAATTTCCCTCTTGTTCTTTATCTGCTTACTGGTGTGAGTTAACGGCCCAGCTTCAGCCTAGCATAATACTCCCTTGTTCTGCTTCCTTCTCTGTAAAGGGGAAGTAAAGAGTTGGGAATACGTGAGGGTGCTCTTAGAATCCCTTTGAAAGCCAAATTGTCTGGGTTGAAAATAACTGTGCGTCATTCTCTACAGCTTCATCAAGAGAGAATCTGGAAGCCAACATGGAATACACAGAAGTGTCCCTAGACTCCTTGGACCTGCGTGTTAAAAACATGCTATCTCCACAGTCTAATGGTGAGTGCGCCCAAAGGGCCCGAAGCAATGGCCATGTGAGCAGTAGGAAATAACTCATGGCATAGCTTTGTAACAATTAAAATTCTGGGACCTGCTTGAGTTTCCCCTCTCCAATAAAAGCTTCCATAAGCCTAATTTGTATCTAGGAGATTTTTTTTCTTTCTAATGGTCCTAAATATTTGTTTGTAGAAGAACAGTCTGCCGGTCCCCAAAAGTGCCACCTGAGTGTGCCTGCATAATTACATGCATGGTCCTTTTCTCCACATTGTGCCATTTGATTGCTTACCTCATTCAGCACAGAGCCCCCTGGTGGCCAATTTCCATGTTAGCAATTAATCCCTGTAATTGGTTGGGGATCTGTTTTCATTCCAACAAGAAGCAGATCTGTTTGTGATGGAGGGTTTAAAGTGGAACTAGAATTCTAAACAGCTAACATGCATGAATTACATATTTTCAAGATTGCATATAGTCGTCATTGCTTTTAAATGCAGACATTTAGAGATTTCGTTAATAATGGTCTTCCGACGTGCAGCCGTTTTTACAGACCTCTCTAATGGTTCAGAAACCATGGAAATGGATGGCCTTCAGGGGATCCCCCTCTGCAGCTGCCGGATGGAAACCCCCAAAGAAGAAGAAGTGTCTGCAAAGGCTGGCGACCATTGCATGGCCGTTGAGAGCACAGGCCAAGAGGTGAGGGAGATGGAAGTGGGAAATCCTGTCTGAAATTGTTTCTCACCAGCAGAGACCACTGGCAATGTCTAAATATCATTCTATTTAGTGATCACCTCCCTCCTTTCCACAGCTGGGTCGGTGTGCGAACAGGGTGGCAAAGTATGAGTTGATGAGGCCTTCTAACAAGGTGTGGCATTTGGTGCTGTGCGAGGATCACAGGGGCAAGATGGTCAAACACCAGTGTTGTCCTGGCTGCGGTTACTTCTGCACGGCAGTAAGTTGCTTAGGTGCCCTCACACTAATCTTGAGGTGTCTCTTTACAAGCAT
Source organism: Xenopus laevis (assembly GCF_017654675.1). Classification (NCBI taxonomy): domain Eukaryota; kingdom Metazoa; phylum Chordata; class Amphibia; order Anura; family Pipidae; genus Xenopus; species Xenopus laevis. The sequence continues at coordinate 27,846,765 of NC_054386.1, forward strand.
AGACATTTGCAGTCCGATACGACCAAACCTTTCAAAGAGCAGATGAACCAGACCCCCCCCCCCCTCTGCGCTCATACACGGCAGCTCCTTAGTGTTTATAGAACATTGTGAAATGCACTTTACAAACTCATTTTGTTGCCCATTTAGGGGACCTTCATGGAATGCCAGCCGGACAGCACAATCTCCCACAGATTTCACAAGGACTGTGCCACTCGGGTCAACAACTCTAGCTACTGCCCACACTGCGGGGAGGAGGCCTCCAAAGCAAAGGAAGTGACCATCGCAAAGGCAGATACCACGTCCACCATGTCTTTGGTGACCTACGAACAGGAGAAAGGCAGCATGACAGATGGCCAAGCAGACACTACAACGGAGAGGTAGCTGTACCTCCCTGTATATTATTCCCCAGTCAGTGGCAGTGTCATCTTAATAGGGATATAAAGGAATGCAGTTGACTGAGAGCTACGTTGGGTTGCACTAGTAGATAGCTTAAGCTTGCAGTCAATTCTTGACCTTGGTTCTTCTGACTGCTCAGTCTATGACCTATGGAATGGGAAGACCCCCCCCCCCAACTGTAAATGTATAGGCTTATTGGCTTTATTAGAGCATTTGAAAGTATGTGCATATTATGAAATGTTATACAAGTGCCAGAAGTGGGGTTTATAGTTTAGATTTAATTTCATCTGACTGCTCAGTCTATGACCTATGGAATGGGAAGACCCCCCCCCCCAACTGTAAATGTATAGGCTTATTGGCTTTATTAGAGCATTTGAAAGTATGTGCATATTATGAAATGTTATACAAGTGCCAGAAGTGGGGTTTATAGTTTAGATTTAATTTCATATAACCCCAAGCTTGAATATAAATTCTGATCGGGGAAGGGGTGTATGAGCCAAGGCGCTGATGCCAATCTAACTATTTGCATTGTTTTTCCATAGTGAGGTCACAGGTCAAAAGACACTAGAGGAGAATAAACATGAAGCACCACCTTCCCACCCTGGAGGAACTCCTGAGCCCATAGAGACCCCCAGTTTAGGGAAACCTCCTGCTCTCTCTCAGGGGCCTGTCAAGGAGACCTTGGAAAGTGCTCTACTTGCTTTGGACTCTGAAAAGTAAGTTTAGGGGGTGATCTGCTTCTTAGGGACACCTTGATTCACTACATGCCACTTCTCAATGTTACAAATAGAGAATTTAATCCAGTTATTTGGTCCATTGCAGTGAATGTGTGCATAGACACTAATCAGGTCTCCTTATACCCTTATATTGTTGGGCATTTTTCATATTATACACTGTGTGTACATTTGTCTTTTCGCATAATTTCTATGGACAATACTACCGAATGGATTTCATAAAGGTTTGTTCCCCCCCCCCCCACAAAGTACATTCTAACAATGTGAACTGGAAACATTTCAAAATAATCCAATTTAAAGACTTGCCATAAACTCATGAATTAAAGGGGACATATAGCATACATTTTCACAATGCGTCAAACCATGTAAAATAATTTAAAATAAAAGTAATAGTTTTTATTTTAATACCTTTGGGTCAAAAACGTCTGTATTAGAAAACTGTGCTCACCCCTTTGCAACTTCCTGTCCAGCAGTCTCCAGTATCAGGCTTTAAAGCCGTCTGCACCATACATGGGCCGATAGAAGCTGCCGACAGACCGAGTCGGCAGCTTATTGGCCCGTGTATGGGGCCCCCCGACAGGTTTTACCGATCGAGATCTGGCCGAAAGTCGACCAGATCTCAATCAGATTTTTGGCGACATTGGCGATAGTTACAGAGCAGCAGCCAATGAGGGAGGAGTGGGCGTGTTTGTGATGTCACACTCAGTCATTCTTTACAGACATCAGATCACCCTTTCCCTGAACTGCTCCTTTCTATCCCTCTCTGTTCTGTTTCCCCCCTCCCTGTACTGTTCATTTCTCTCCCTCTCTGCCCTGTTCATTTAACCCCCTCTCTGCCCTGTTCATCTAACCCCTCTGCCCTGTTAGTTGTCCATCCTCCTCCCCCTTCCCTTCACTGCTTGTTCCCCTCCCTTACCCTGCTATGACTGGGAAAAAAATAAAAGCAAACTGCTGTATAAATAACGCATAATCTGCAACTAAAAGTATTTTATTCTTTTCTGGGAGTGTATCAGGAGTTAGTGTTAATACCATAGTCATTTTTTTTACACCGTATTATGTTGTATACAAAAAACAACATCTTTTGGGTTTTCCTTTGTAACTCACTGCATCAGCTGCATTTATTCCCTTGTAACTCCTTGCACCTAAACATAAATTGCCCCAATAACAGCTGCATTTTTACCTTGTAACTCCCTGAACCTGATCATAAATTGTTCCAGAACAGCTGTATTTATTCCCTTGCAACTCCCAGCACCTGATCATAAATTGTTTCAGAACAGCTGCATTTATTCCCTTGCAACTCCCTTCACCTTACCATAAACTGTTCTAAAAGAACAGCTGCATTTTTCTTTGCAAGTCCCATCACCTGATAAAAAATAGTTCTAGAACTGCTGCATGTATTCCCTTGCAACTCCCTGTGCCTGACCATAAACTGTTCGACGACAGCTGCATTTTTATCCCTTGCAACTCCCAGCACCTGGTCATAAAATGTCCAAAACAGCTGCATATATTCCCTTGCAACTCCCTGCACCTGATCGCAAATGCTTCCAGAACTGCTGAATTTATTCCGTTGCAACTCCCTGCACTGATCATATATCAATATGCAGGAAAACAAACCTACAGCTGCTGTTCTGGAATATCCTAACAGTAAATACTAAAGTACACTTTGTATAACTTTTATAATGTAATAGAGGCAGAGAGTTGCACAATGTATAACAATGCATTATGGACTATAGATTAGGTCCAGATGGGCATGTATATTTGTGAATAATGCTTATTTGCAGTGGAACACAGGGGCATACTGTTGTACTTTAAATAAAAGAAAAAATGCTACTACATTTTGTATTAACCTTCACAATTATTGCTTTATTTTGAGCATTTAAGGTATATTGTTATAAGTGAATGATCAGGCAGCAGCATAAGACCGTTATGTGCAGGCTGGGAACATACAGGATAGAGGGTGGGAGGGGGAGGGGTTTCCCTGCAGAGTTCAGCCTGTCAGTCAGTGCTGTGACCACTTTCTGTGGGAGATTGAAGAGACCCTCCTACTACTCAGTTCAGCTTAGCTTGTGACGTGTAAAGATCTCTCTGCAGGTCCGATATAATGACAGTTTTAGGAGGTAAAATGCTTTCAAAAAGTTTTTCTTTCTGCATCATTACATGTTTTGAGGAAGGATGAGTATATCTGAATATGAAGATCAAATGAAATGTCTCCTTTAAACAAAAAATATAAAATTTGCTCTCAATATAATTATTTATGTTTACTTTTGCTTCTGGATAACTCTGAGTATCACTCATGTATTATTAGGGATCATGTATCCCCTACTGTAAATGATAAGGATATTAGAAGTCACTGAGGGGTTGTTCTGTGACCATATAAAGGCACAAGGCTGCAGGCTGAGTTATACAGGAAAATCTGGGTATCACTCACGTATTATAAGGAATAATGTACTCCGTACTGTAAATGAAAAGGATATTAGAAGTCACTGCGGGGTTCTGTGGCCATATAAAGGCACAAGGCTGCAGGCTGAGTTATACAGGGAACTCTTACTATTTTAAGGGATAATATACTCCCTAATGTAAATAAGGATCACTGCCATGCATATATCACCCAAACCATAACAATCTCTCTATCCTATAGACCCAAGAAACTTCGTTTTCACCCAAAGCAGCTGTACTTTTCTGCTCGGCAAGGAGAGTTGCAGAAAGTTCTGATGATGCTGGGTAAGCCTTTGTTTAGTCTCTGGCTCCATAGGGTTTATATTACATAAGATTGTGTTTATTCGTCAGTTTTTTAGCATTCAGAGACATACCAGCGTGCTGGTTCCTGGGCACTATAGTTGCCAATTCATCTCTTCGGATGTTTTCTGATCAGTTTCTACTGGGTAAACGGTATTAGTCGTTAAACTACTGATGTGCGTCTCCTGTTAGTCCTGTAACTGCCCAGGGAAATGCTGAAGGCAGCAGAATTTGCTTTTCTTTCTGAAGCTGCCGAAATTGGTGGGGGGGGAGCACAACACGATTTTATTCCTGACATTGGTAAAAGCTGGCCAAACATTATTCCCAAGGAATTAATCTCCGAAGCGATGCAACTTTACGAAAACATTTCCTCTCCGGCTTTCAGAGCTGCCAGAATCACTGACCGAGCGTCATTTGGAACCACAGTAAAACCATGTGGGTTCTTATGTTGTCTACAACAACAGCTCTCCTAATAATGTGCTGCAAAATGTGTCCCCACTGATGCAAGAATGCCATGCAATCTTCCAGTGAAAGTAGAATGTCCTGTAGTTGTGATACTGTTAAATATGCTTACCACATGCACTGCAGTGCTACCCATCTTACCAAACCGAGCCAGGAAGCCCCATTTCAATGTGTATATATGGGTTTTGTATTGAGACAATCTGTTTCCCTTTCAGTGGATGGCATTGACCCCAACTACAAAATGGAGCAACATAGTCGGAGAACGCCACTTCATGCAGCAGCTGAGATGGGTTACACAGACATCTGCCACATGCTTATACAGGTGAGCAAGGGAGTCTGTGACTGAAGCAATGGGTGGGACTAGGAAGCTATGATGCTGGCTTACAGGGGATGAGGCAAGGAGTATCTAACTGAAGCAGCTGGCTAGACCAGAACACTAATAGTTAACAAGGGGGCAGGTCGTCTTTGATTTAAGCAGTGGGTGGGTCTAAAACACTGATGGCAGATTTCATGGATAGGGCAGCTTAGTTTAAGATTTGTGTTACTTTCTTATATGGAAAAGGTAATGTTGCATCACTTTATCATCAAAAGTATTTCCTGTGTTTAGGCTGGAGCCAACCTAGACAGCTGCTCAGAGGATCAACGAACCCCCCTGATGGAGGCATCTGAAAATAATCATCTAGATACTGTGAAATACCTAGTGAAGGCAGGGGCCCTGCTTGACCCCAAGGTAAAGACGAATGCACCGTTGGGAAATAATCTCCACTGCAAACACATTCCTCTTATAATTGGTAGGAAGTGCCATGTATCTCTACCCTCTGCTCTAGACCTAAAATTTATCATCTTGGGGTCTTTCTTTTTAAGGAGAACTAAAGCCTAACTAAAGAAGTAGCTGCTGGCTTTTGTACCAGCACAAGGCAACCTTGGGCAACCCTTTAGCAGGGAAGATTTGTGCCCCCAATGATGTCCCAGTAGCTCCCCATCTTCTTTTCTGCTGATTCATTGCACATGTTCTGTGCTGCTGTCACGTACTGAGCTTAGGGACCCAGTCACAAAATACAGTATATATAGAATATAAATGTCACGATATAAGGCTGATTAGTAATTAATTTCTTTTTATGATAAGGTAAGTAGGGACCTCGATTCTGGGATGGCAGTGGATGTGACTTTGCTTAGACTTTGCTAAAGCATTTGATACAGTGCCACACAAAAGGTTACTGGTTAAATTAAGGAATGTTGGCCTGGAACATAGTATTTGTACCTGGATAGAGAACTGGCTAAAAGAGTGGTGGTAAATGGAACATTTACTAATTGGACCAGTGTTGTTAGTGGTGTTAGGGCTCTGTACTAGGTCCCTTGCTTTTCAACTTGTTTATTTGACCTGGAGGTGGGCATTGAAAGTACTGTTTCTATTTTTGCAGATGATACTAAATTGAGCAGAACTATAGTTTCCATGCAGGATGCTGCCACTTGCACCTGCAGGGTGATTTGTCTAAGTTGGGAAACTGGGCAGCAAACTGGAAAATGAGGTTCAATGTTGATAAATGCAGGTTATGCACTTTGGCAGGAATAATATAAATGCAAGTTATACACTAAATGGCAGTGTGTTGGGAGTTTCCTTAAATGAGAAGGATCTAGGGGTTTTTGTAGATAACAAGTTGTCTAATTCTCAGCATTGTCATTCTGTGGCTACTAAAGCAAATAAAGTTCTGTCTTGCATAAAAAAGGGCATTAACTCAAGGGATGAAAACATAATTATGCATCTTTATAGGTCCCTGGTAAGGCATCATCTGGAGTATGCAGTGCAGTTTTGGACTCCAGTCCTTAAGAGGGATATAAATGAGCTGGAGTGCAGAGACTAAGTGCAACTAAACTGATTGGAGGGATTGAAGACTTAAATTATGAGGGTAGACTGTCAAGGTTCGGGTTTTTTTCGCTGGGAAAAAAAAGGCGGTTGCGAAGGGACATAATTACACTTTACAAGTACATTAGAGGACATTATAGACAAATAGCAGGGGACCTTTTTACCCATAAAGTGGATCACCGTACCAGAGGCCACCCCTTTAGACTAGAAGAAAAGAACTTTCATTTGAAGCAACGTAGGGGGTTCTTCACAGTCAGGACAGTGAGGTTGTGGAATGCACTTCCGGGTGATGTTGTGATGGCTGATTCAGTTAATGCCTTTAAGAGGGGCTTAGATGATTTCTTGGACAGACATAATATCAAACGCTATTGTGATACTAAACTCTATAGTTAGTATAGATATGGGTATATATGATTTGTGAAAGTATGGAGAGGTGTCTGTATGGATGCTGGGTTTTCATTTGGAGGGGTTGAACTTGATAGATGTTGTCTTTTGTATGTATATAATACAGATAATTATTACATGGCAGCACAGAAACCAGTGCAATTAGCATCAGAATTTAATAATCAGCCCTGTAGCATCATCTTATATTACAAGCCAACCTCATTTTCTGCTGGATAATTTATGATGACCCCTAAGCTTAGCTTTTCAACAGCTGCTCAGAGCCCACTGAGTAAGTGAGTGTCGCAGATACTTTCCAAGATGGTTACCCTCTGTGACAAGTTTGAAGTCCTGGAATATGGCATTTTTAACCATATCTATTTGTAGGGTTTAGTTCTCCTTTAATCTTTAACTTCCTTGTAATTATATTTACCTCCCCACTTCCATTTTGTCTCTTATTCCCCAGGATTCAGAGGGCTCCACTTGTCTGCATCTGGCAGCCAAGAAGGGTCATTACGAGGTGGTGAAATATCTCCTCTCCTCTGAGAGAACAGATGTCAACTGTCAGGTGAGTCTTTAAAAGGAATCCAAAAGTTACCCTGACTGCCCAATATATCGCTCATGATAGGTGAGGAGTATGGTTGATCCAGTGAATCGGTGCCTGAACCTAGTATCCTAACCTGTCTTGTGCTTCTCCTTAAGGATGATGGAGGCTGGACCCCAATGATCTGGGCTACTGAGTACAAACATGTGGAAATAGTCAAACTGTTACATTTCGCCCATGCAGACGTCAATATCCGTGATAATGTAAGTTGTGTGTGTGTATATATATATATCTATATATATATCTATATATATATATATCTATATATATATATATATATATATATATATATATATATATATAGATGTATATATATGTATTATATAGTGTATATATATGTATATATATATGTGTATATATATAGATGTTATATATTATATTATATATATATATATATATAGATGTGTATATATAATAGATGTATATATATATTAGATGTATATATATATATAGATGTATATATATTATATATATATATATATATATATATATATATATATATATATATATATATATATATATATATATATATATATATATATATATATATATATATATATATATATATATTATATATATATATGAATAAATATGTGTAGGTGTTTTGCATAACATTCCTTGTGCCTATCACAGGAGGAGAACATTTGCCTGCACTGGGCTGCCTTTGCCGGCTCTGTTGAGATTGCGGAAATCCTCTTGGCTTCCAAATGTGACCTTCGAGCTGTGAATATCCATGGGGACTCCCCACTCCATATTGCCGCCCGTGAGAACCGTTACAATTGTGTCGTGTGAGTGATGAGCACTTTTTTCCAGTTTGCTGTTACTGCCATAGTGTGTCCTAAACTGGGCATCCCATGAACTGCATATTAACAATTTATTTGTATCAGTGGGAGCAGCCATGTTTGCTGAGACATGGTGCCCTCATCCTGATGCAGCAGCACCCAGTTTTTGTTCAGGATTTTGTGAGCCATAAGTGAGGCTTGTTGAGTGCTCTTTACTTTACAAGTGAAGCCATCTTATCCTTAATTGGACAGTGTCCCTTGAAATGAATGGCTGTTTGTCTCATGCCCCAATTAGGCTGGACGCTTGTCTGGACATGGCCTCTTGGTCTCCGGTTTTCTTACTGCCCCTGCATTGTGTGCCTGTGATGTATAACACTGTATATCCTAAGGTTGGATAAATAAATGTATACACCAATAACAAGGGTACGCTCTGTTAAGCAGGCTTGTTATACATTGCTCCCGCTCTGCCCCGGTCCAATTAGGCTCTGTGCTCTAATCCCTCCAGTCGCTCTTCTCCTTTAAGAAAGTTTCCCTTCTACAAATTGTTCTCTGCGGCTCATTAACCTTGTGCCGATAATTATGCCAACACTTTTTTTTCCTTCTCCTCTTTGTTCAGGCTCTTTCTCGCTCACGGCTCAGAAGTAGGATTGAAAAACAAAGAGGGAGAGACGCCACTGGAATGCTCGGCTCCAAACTCCACCGTTTGGACTGCTCTTAATGAGTGCCAGGCTTTGCAGGAGAAACCCACGCTGCAGGAGATAGTGGTGGACAGGTAGGGCAGCAGAAGCATGGTTGGGTGTTAGCTGCAGCAGGAGCTTATCATGGCAGTATCTGCAGTATGGTGGAATTGTAACTCCCATACAATGTATGTTTACAACAGGGATATATCCCGTGGATATGAGAATATTCCCATTCCCTGTGTAAACGCCGAAGACTCTGAACCGTGTCCCACCAACTACAAATATGTCTCTCAGAACTGTGTGACCTCCCCCCTGAACATAGACAGAAACATTACCCATCTACAGGTGAGAGGGACCTATTGCTGTGCCAGGAGCTGTGCCAGCAGTTGGTTTTACCAGACTGATTTTGTTCTCTTGCACTTTCAGTACTGTGTGTGCATCGACGACTGTTCATCTAGTAACTGTATGTGCAACCAGCTGAGCATGAGATGCTGGTATGACAAGGTAAGCTCTTTTTTTTGCTCCAGTCCTGAGGTCAAGACATGTGGGCAGCCATTTTGGTTCATATATGAGTTTCCAATCTTTCCAACTCTCCTTCAGAACGGACGTTTGTTACCGGAATTTAATATGGTGGAGCCTCCGCTTATCTTTGAATGTAACCATGCCTGCTCCTGCTGGCGAAACTGTCGCAATCGTGTTGTTCAAAATGGCTTGAAGTGAGTGTGGCGACCTTTCCTTCACAATTCACTTCTTTCCTTGTGTAACCTTTCCACAGTAACACACCCTAATACTTTTTTCTGTTTCCAGGATCCGATTACAACTGTTCCGCACAAAAAGCAAGGGCTGGGGGGTACGATCCCTGGAAGACATTCCCCAGGGAACATTTGTATGCGAGTAAGTGCTCCTTATAAATTTGCACTCTGATTGGGCCACTTCCTTGTGCTAAGGTTTCCTGTGTAGTTTTGCAGTTCCCAAGCTCCCCTGTGTAGCCAGCAGACGGGTCCACATAATTTCCCAATATCCAATCACAAAGTGCAACTTCCAACTTGAGCCATCTTGTTTTTGAAAGACAGGCCTGTTGTCCATCTGCAACTTCCGTTTCTATGCATGGTATAAAGCATAGTAACCTAGCTGTGTATAACTTCCTTTTATGCAGAAATGCTCCCTTTTTATCCACAAGGTGGGGCCATTGGAATATTAAACATTTTCTTTGCAAATTATATCTGAGCCTTTGACTTCCATGCAGGGCCACCAATAGAAATCACGGGACCCCGTACAACAACATTTTCGGCGCCCCCTAGGCCCCACCCACCCTGGCGTCCAAGCCCCGCCCACTCCACATTACAGTTAATAGACCACACAGACATCAGCGCTAAAAAAATAACCCCCCCCCCACACACAAGTTATAAAAAGCTATTGATGGTCAGGGCCCCCTTATAAGTTTAAAAAAAAACATTGGTGCCAGGGCCGCCCATAAAAGTTTTTTTTAAAAAAAGCATTGGTGCCTGGGCCCCCCTTACAAGTAAAAAAAAATTGGGGCCCCAAAAAAATATTTTTAAAAAAACATTGGTGGCAGGGGCCTATAGAATATTAAAATAATACATTGGTGGCCAGGGGATAAAAAAAACAAACCACAAATTGGTGTTCAGTAGAATTGAACTCGTGGACTTCACCTCCTTTTGTGGGTCTTCGGGAGTTCGGCTGTTCGGCTGGCCACAGATCTTCGGCGCTGGCAAGGGGGGCCTGGCTCTTTCTAAACTGCAGCACTGCCGGGCCCCCCTTCATGCCTGGGCCCGGGACACTTGTCCCCCCCTGATGGCGGCTCTGCTTCCATGTATCCGCTCATCAGAAGTCTCTACTTGAGAAAGTGAAGAGGCTAAATCTCAGGTTTAGAGTGTAGAGGGTTTGGGCACCAAACTCATGAACTCCCAGCATTCCCAGCCACCTTGGCTAAGAATTATGGGAGATGTAGAGAACTGAACTATGTCTGGCCTTCTCTAGAACCCTACATTGCACCAGAGTCCTAATGTTCATCTGGATTATCTTCCCAGGTATGTGGGGGAGCTGATTTCAGACACAGAGGCTGATGTTCGAGAAGATGACACCTACCTGTTTGATCTTGATAACAAGGTATGTGGGGGGTGATATTGAGCTTAGCCTATTGAAGAGAAGTCCATAAAGATAAATAAGATCTAAAGGTGTATCTAAAGTACTTTAACCATGGTTAGTGGTATTTTTTGTTTTTAAAAGGAAATTGTCTCTTTGAAAGGGTGGATACTAGATGATTGGTCAGACATACTGTATACCGGAAGTGTAGCTCCTTCTGACTTCCTCATATGCCAACATGGTGCACTGGAACATTTTCAGACATGTCCAATCATGTGTGATCAAACATGATGGAATTTTGATCTCTGAAAAGGGTCTCCTGGCCTGGGATACATGTCTAAATGGTCTGGCAGTATGGTCAAAACATGCTAAACTGGCCGACCACATTATGGCCGAAGTCTACTGTAAGATAAAATTGTCACGGTGACAGGGGTGCCAATAAAAACAGACCTCGGGTAAAGCAAATGTACATTGCAAACATATCAAGACAAATCACCAATCAAAGTGATTGAGCAGCTTTTTTTAGTTGGTAGCTATGACCCTTTCCCAGCAGATGCCAAGTCAAGGATAAGCAGCAAGGATTGATGTAAAGGGCTTAGATGAGGTGGTCCTGAAAACAGCATTTCTTATGGTTAGAAATATCCATTGGAGCTGACTTTAGGAGAGGGTTTGGAAGCAGAAGACAGCTGTTGCCACCTTGACCTTGACTAGATCTAATAGTGCCTCCAATGTGCATACATGAAACAAGGAGAAGACCATTCTATGTTGTTTGACTTCCAAAACAGTAACTTTTTATCTCAAGCACCTTGGTGGTCAGTTTGGAGGGTGGATTTATTGCAGTGAGGGAGAGAGCAGAACGTCACTGTGTTATTCCTGGTAGAGGGCGGTCCTTGAGCTGAATTTGAGAACAGAGAAGCACTTAGTGAAGCGAGCAAAGCACCCAGATTGGGCAGAGAAGAGAATCTGTTTGCCTGACAGAGCACAGGAGTTGGCAGACGAAGTCGATTTAACGTGCACTCTTCACCGACCTCCTTAATTGTGCAACCTCGGCATTGGCCATCCATTAAACATCATTATGACTGTCCCCAGAAGGTACAGTCTGCTCCTTTAATGCATCTTTGCGCTTGGGGCCCCGCTGAGCTTGAGTAATTAACGTTGCCCTGCTAGATTTTTTGCTGCTGAAGAAGAAAGGAGAATCCTTGCAAGGTTCTTCCCATTCCCCGGGATATGAGGGGTCTGTTTCCAGAGGCAGTTCTTGTACTTTTTCTCCATGGATAGAATAAACCAACCAAAGCTTTTATGTGTTATACTTCCATTGTGCCACAAATAATTGGGTTATGATGTAAAACAGTATGGCTTTTGCTACATCAAGTCGATCGTAAAAATGTTGGGACCCCTTTCTGTTTCAGCTCCCCTTTGTTTTGCATTTCAATGTTTATGCATTGGGGGTTCATATGCCAGGTGGGACATTCTTCAAGCTTTGGTGCTGCAAAGTTTGTGGAAGTCACTGTTTCCTGCCCCAGTTATTCAGCATCATTTGATGTCTTTTTTTAAATCTTTGAGAATTTCATTATAATTTCCCGGTCTCCCCGTGGTGCTTAGGGTTGAATATTTAACCGGTGGCCCAGACCGATCCTGCATAATTGTGCTTTACTACCCATTGTCATAAAGCTTGTTTTGTTCAGAATAATTGCAGTCTGACACCATTAACTTGATCAATCACTGTTTTTGGTAGAAATTATATTTTAAAAATGGCAAATAATTTACTAGTAGGTGTAGTAGAGTAATATAAACCCAACAGGCATGCCATGCTGCTGATTCTGTGTCGTTGAATCATTCATTGAGGCTTCTTTCAAATAATAGCTTGTTCCAAATAATAGCATTGTGGGGTTCAATTAGTGAGCTCATTAATTCTGGGAAAAAACAAGTCAATTTCCGACCCTTATTTAAGGAAGGAGCTAATGTTGTGCATGCTGGTTATAATGCATTTCCCTCTGAAACTCACTCAAATGGCTCCTTCCGCACATTTTTCAAAAGAACAGCTAACTTTAATTCAAAAGTTGATTAGAGAGGGGGAAAACATATCAAGAAGTACAGAAAATGATAGGCTGCTCAGCTAGAAATGATCTCAAATGCTTAAAAATGGCACCAAAACCTGAAAACCATTGGAATGGATAGAATATCCAAAATGGCAAATACTCAGCCGATGATCAGCTCCAGGAAGATGAAAGGATTAAAGTTACCTGTGATACTGTTACAATTAGAAGGCGCCTATTTTAGCCAAGCTGTCGACAAGAAGCCCCTGCAAAGTCCCATTGTTGAAAAAAAGATGTGTTTAAGAGCTTACAGTTTGCCAAAGAACACAGTGACTGGCCTAAAGAGAAATGGCCCAACATTTATGGACTCAGCAAGTTCTTTTTGGGTGTAGGGGCCACAGACAGTTTGTCAAACACCCCCCAAACACTGAATTCAAGCTATAGTTCAGAGTGAAGTGTGTGGCACAAGCATCATGATATGGGGATGTTTCTCATACTATGGTGTTGGGCCTATTTATCCCATACCAGAGATCGTGGATCAGTTTCAGTCCAAATACTTGAAGAGGTCATGTTGCCTTATGCTGAAGAGGAAATGCCCTTGAAATGGGGGATTCGACACGACAATGAGCCCAAACACACCAGTAAAACAGCAACATCTTGGTTGGCTTGAAACATGTTTCACTTGATACAGTCAATGAGTTGGGAAAGAATAATGCAGGGACTGCTGCCTAATATTCCATTTTCTTCACTTGGAATAACTGAATAACACAAATTTCATCCATTTTTCTTCATGTTTTGATTTGGAATAGAATGTGCATTGTTCCCAATACATTTACCTGGATGGAAATAAAACATATTAGAAGGATTTTCAGCTTTGTTCACTTTTTAAACACACTGCTATGTGTATTTATAATATTTTTCTCTTCTGTTTTTATCACAGGACAGAGAGGTTTATTGCATTGACGCCCGTTTCTACGGCAACATCAGTCGCTTTATCAACCATCTCTGTGAGCCGAACCTGCTTCCTGTGCGAGTTTTCATGTCCCACCAGGATCTGCGCTTTCCCCGTATTGGCTTTTTCAGCAGCCGGCACATCACTGCTGGAGAAGAGATTGGGTGAGAACATTAAATCTCTTTACAGGGGCCCCCTCTTCTCCCCTATTCCTCCCATTGCTTTACCCAACTCTCCCTCATTAAAATAGAAATACAGTTTGATGCTATTTGGCATAGAAGTGTTCTATTTCCACTTGTCAGATAGTATGGGCAGGTTCCGTAGCAACTGTACTGGAGTCAAATCTTTTCTCCTTAAGTAACTAGCCTTATTTTTAGGGATGCACCAAATCCAGGATTTGGCTGAATCTGAGTGCCTCGCTAAACTATATCCTTTAAGTCAAATGACTTTTTCATCGCACGAACAAGAAAATAGCAGGGAATTTTTTTTTGGTGAGCTACATACGCAGTTCTGTCTGACCCTTCCTATGGATTGATTTTGGGATTAGAATGAATCCTTAATGGAATTCGGCAAATCCCAAAATAGTTGATTTGGTGCATCCCTACTTATTTTCTGCTAGATTTACAATGACCACTAAGCTCAGCTTCTCTGCAAAAGCCTAGAGTGCACTGAGCATGTGCAGTGCCACTGATTCATAAGAGATGGCCTAACAAAACTGGAGGAAATGCACCATCTGATAACGGTATACTGTTCACTGCTTGTCTATTCCCAGGTTCGATTACGGTGACCGATTCTGGGACGTTAAGGGCAAACTCTTCAGCTGTCAGTGCGGTTCCCCCAAGTGTAAGCACCCAATCAAAGTCCTTTCCGAGTGCCAGTCATTCACCACCGCAGGAAGTCAGTTGGAGAGTGGCTTGCCTGACATTAGCTTTGGCACCCCCCCAAGCCCCTCGCAGACACAGTGACATACAGGACCCTTTTTTGAAAATCTGTAAGCATCAAAGAAAGCATCAGACTTGGACACAGACATCTTTCCACCACCCACCACTCTCTTCATGATTTTTAACTCTTATGGAGAAACCGCTGGCAGAGAGGAGACTTTTCTAATAAACTTCTGTCCTGATTCACTCATTCCCTGCCGGAGAGACTCTGCAAAGATGCACTAAGCAGTTGGAGCAAATCAAAGTCCAGTGCTCTGGCTGCAAAGAGGTTATCAAGTAAAAGTATTTTTGCCCCCAAGGGGGAACAATTGTATTAAGCCCCCGTCTCTCTTTTGTCACTCATACTTACACACAAGCAAATGAAATGTAATGTGTTTATTCTCTTATTCGGCATGGAGTCAGCCTTGGGCAAGGTGGAGATCGGAAGAGGAAAGAAAAGATCTATTGACATTTCTACCGAGCATAAAAGAATTCACTGAAGGGGAAGAAGGCAAATGCAGGATGACCACTCTCCTCAGATAATACAAGGTCTTACAACATGTAGATCGGTTTCACTGGAAAGGGTTTTTTTTTTGTATTATTCTTTTAGGGACAAAGAAATATCTAAAGACAACACCGTAACATTGAACATCGGTTTCCTTTTATTTTGTAATCATCCAAAAATCTCAGGACTGAAAACAGTTACAGCCAATGGTTTTGGTGGCACAAAAGATATTCCGAAAAAAGAAACTAGTCATATATCGTCACAGGTGTGCTGGGCCTCCAGTCTTTGGACTCTTCTTTCGTTATTTTCTAGAGAAGGGTGGCAGTGGATGCAAAACTATAGGCTATGGGGGCTGTAAAGCAAGCTCATTTGAGTCGAAAGCTGAAGCTCCATTGACTGATGAAGACCTCCCGATTAGTTGAGCATGGACGTACATGCCATCACCAGTATGGCACCTCTGTTCTGAAGAGCCCCAGACATGAGCAGCCCTTGTCAGAGCCATTCTTCATTCTAGAAATTTGTGTTAAAGATCCAGTTACAGTTGGTTCATTTTTTCTGGAGACATTAGCATCAACAATTTGTGGGACATTGTGATATTCCCTTAGCTTCCAGGCCTCTCCATCTGCTAGTTCGATCCAAAAAGGCACCATAAGCAGCCCCAAGGTTAAATGGTTGCTTCTACAACCATAAAGATTTTCTCAATTTTAAGTTGTTTAATGCTACTTCTGATCCCCCAGAAGATGGTTATTCTCAAGCTCTACATAAGAGGAGACATTGTAAAGGGGGCAGAAAAAAAGTCAGTTCCAGTACACATTTTTCACGGTGGAAAATTCAATTCTAAAAAAAAATTTCAAAACTAAAAAAAAAATTCCTACACTTATCTTTTTACAGAAAAAAAAGAAACATTTTGGAGTAATAAGGTGCTGACAATGCTTCTGATTTTTATGCTGAACAGATCTAATGTTATCAATTGTACCATAAACTGATTTTAGGATAAAGTACCAGAAGAAACTTTTTTTTTAAATTGTTAGTATTATCGTAGTGTGAATAAAATTTCTTTTGTATTTTATTTGTTTTTTTTCCGTTGCCTAAAATAAAATGGCTGATTGCAATTTTTTTATGGGACTTATTCTGTGTTTCATTTTTGTTTTTAGGTCCTTCAATATGTTTAAAAAAAGTATTCAGTTTGTGAATCATGAATTTTTAGAGCTGTTTGCTTTCATATTTTGCATTTTAGATGATTAATGTTGCACAAGCCTTTTTTATTTCTCACTTAAAGCATTTTTACTTTTTTGTTCTGCCTAGTTTAACTTTTTTTTCCATAAAAAACCTTAATAAATAAAATAAAAAGTTAAAACAAAAAAAAACATCCAGTGTGAAATTATCTTCGCTTTTAACTTCTTGACTCTTCGCTAGAGCCAAACTTGGATGGACTAAAATGAAAATGGTTAAAACAAGAAAAATTCCAGCGTGAAGTTATCTTTACTTTCAATTTCTCAACTGCACTAGAGCTGAACGTGTCACGTAGATCCATCCAAGTAAGAATGAATCAAATCAATAATGTATGGATTTGGCTGAATACTGGATTTCACCAAAAAAATTTAGCGATTTTAAACTACCGGTACATTTTTGTTCTGCTTAATTTTTTTCAAAAAAAAAAAAAAATACAATAAGAAATGGTTTAAAGAAAAAAAATAGTTCTAGTGTGAAATTATCTTCACTTTTAACTTCTTGACTCTTCACTAGAGCTGAACTTGGAATGCATAAAATAAAAATAGTTAAAAAAAGATCAATTCCAGCATGAAATCAAATCAATAATTCATGTATTTGGCTAAATACTGAATCCTCCAAAAATATTTGGCCAAATATCACACTAAATATAGGCAAAAATAATATAAGCAATGTTTTTGTCCAGCATGGTTTTTCTATTTAAAAATATATATACTTAAAAGAAGACACACAAAAAATTCAGTTTGGAAAACAAAAACTATTTCAGTTGAAAATTATCTTCCCACTTCACCAGAATCTAATGATTCAAAATGAAGATCAGTCCAAATTTTTGGATCTTACTGAATACCGACTCCCCCATAAAATACTTGGTGAAATACCTGACCAAATCAGACCAAATTAAATTTTAGATTAAAATAAGATTTGGATGAAAAGTGTGAATTTTTGAAGAATATTTTGTCAGCCTCCGTTGCTGATATTTGTGACATCACATAAACTGACTCCAAACCCTGAAGATTGGAGGCACCCTTAATAGCAAGTGATAGTGATTGTCCATCCCATTGGCCTGCTCCATTCAAGGAATGCCAAACTTTGCAGAGAATCTTGGGCACATTATTTCGAAAAGAACTGCTATCGATGATATTTGGCTGCCGAATCCATGGGCGAGTTAGGACCCTCAATGACCCCAGAACTAAATGGATACATTTAATGGAATATTGCCTTTCTGTCCTAGTGGCCACATTCCATGCAAGCATTGGGCTGAATCACAAGATCAAATGTAGCGAAGACTCTGCATCACTGTAGATAATTAAAGTTTCCTTAACGTCCAACAGCAGCACACACTGAGATTTCCCTAATTAGGACAGTAGGATCAATAACCGAGTTTCAGAATTTATAAGAACCCACTCCTTCCCCTCTTACATCGTGTTTTTTTCTGTCCTACGTGCGGACAGTGGGATGATTTTTCTTTTTTGCCATGGAGGTCTCGGTAGTGAGCTCAGGGACAAGCAGGGAGCCAGCTTTGGGTGGTGGTCCTTGTGGATGGAAGGGAACAGAGCTTCATATCCGTCTGGATTCAGCTAACCGCTTGAACAGTAAGTTAGGCAGCAAAGAAACCAGCAGGTGTGCACTTCTGGGATCGCGGGTTTCAGGAGGGGCGCGTTGAGCGCGATTTGTCGAGGCACTGGATTTAAAAGGCTGTTGTGTATTTTCGCAGGCGCCCAAAAAGAGTTCTATATGAGCGGTCATGCTGCGAACAAGGGCTGTGTTGCCTGGGGAAGCAATTAAGGTATTGCAATGTGTCCCAATGCAGAATGGAAAGGTTATATTTTCTTATTGTCTCTACAGATGTCCAGTCTGGAAGCTAGACAAGGAAAAAGGCGGTCTAAAACCAGCTATGTGGTCTGCAGACAGTGTGATGTCCCTCTCCGGGATAACTATAAGAGAGGTCGCTGTGCCTGGCAAAAGCTAACGAACCCCCTCAGTCTGCTGAGATGGCAATGAGATGGTTTAAGGACTTTATTCAGCTTAATTTTCAGAAATCAGGGGTTCTTTATCTCAGGACCCGATTAATCTTGCCAACAAGTCGCCTATATCAGTGGATGAACAGGATTATACTGTTATTGAAATTCATTCTTCATCAGAGGATGAAGTGGACATGGCAGTGTTCCAATCTGAATCTATATCTAAGCTAATAAAAGCAGTTAAGGGGGCAATGGAAGATCAGGAGGGGAAGAGTTCTAAACCAGAACAGGAGAAAGGCTGGTCAATGAAAATACCTAAAACATTCCCCTTACACCCAGTGATCAAAGATCTCATGGAATTTGAAAGGAAGAATCCTGACAGACCACCTGCGATTAACAAACGTTTGAAAACTATTTTTCCTACATCTGAAGAATCCAAAAAATGGGAAGATCCTCCAAAAGTTGATATTGTGGTGGGGCTACTTTCAAAGAGAACCACAATTCCTGAGGAAGATGGTTCAGGCCTAAAGGATGTGATGGACAGGAAGGTGGACACATCTTGAAAGAGAATTTATATGGCTTCTGCAATGTAAGCCATTGATTGCGGCCTCTAAAGTTTCAGTGACCTTAAAGGGAAGCTGACACCAAAAAAACTTCTTTTAAAAAAATGATTTTTCATTTGAAGTTACCTATATGTCATGCTGACTGTTTTCTCCTTAAAGCTTTCTTTCACTTAATAAACCCAGTTCTGCATCCGACTGTGGCCGACTGTGGCAGCCAGACTCCTGCTTCCTGTCAGAATGTGAGCTCGATGATGTCACAAAGGGGGCGGAGCTTCCTCCTCCTCTCCGCTATATCTCTCTGGCGTCTGTGAACCATGTGTGCTTTAGTAACTGATTTGCTAAGTACTGTAACTTGGTCATCATTTATATAGTTTCTTTATTATTATATAATGAAGTATAAATGCATATTCATTCTCTTTCTCACAGTGTCACACTGTTTCGGTGACTTGCGGCTGCCGCTGCGAAACTGTTATGTCCTCCTCCTCCTGGGGCTTCTCCGATCCAGCCGGCAAGACTGTGGCAGCAGCTGAGGCCAAACACAGGCCCCTGTCCTGGAGTCGGAAGGACTCTCCTCCTGACGGGCGAGTTTTGGCGCAGAGAAGATGCGCACGGAACTAGCACGTCTCTTAGCGCCGAAGACAGTCTGCTCGCCGGGCCTCGATACATCACGCGGTGCACTGGGTGGAGGGCGGATGGATTTGGTGACGTCATTTGCGCGCTGATGTAACAGCCGGTATGAGAAGAGAAGTCCCACATCTGTAGTTCACACACTATTTCCATCTCGGGCTGTTTGCTGTCCTTATCATTTGAACACAGTATTCTTAGATCCTCTAACCAGTGCACCGCGTGATGTATCAAGGCCCGGCGAGCAGACTGTCTTCGGCGCTAAGAGACGTGCTAGTTCCGTGCGCATCTTCTCTGCGCCAAAACTCGCCCGTCAGGAGGAGAGCCCTTCCGACTCCAGGACAGGGGCCTGTGTTTGGCCTCAGCTGCTGCCACAGTCTTGCCGGCTGGATCGGAGAAGCCCCAGGAGGAGGAGGACATAACAGTTCCGCAGCGGCAGCCGCAAGTCACCGAAACAGTGTGACACTGTGAGAAAGAGAATGAATATGCATTTATACTTCATTATATAATAATAAAGAAACTATATAACTGATGACCAAGTTACAGTACTTAGCAAATCAGTTACTAAAGCACACGTGGTTCACAGACGCCAGAGAGATATAGCAGAGAGGAGGGGGAAGCTCCGCCCCCTTTGTGACATCATCGAGCTCACATTCTGACAGGAAGCAGGAGTCTGGCTGCCACAGTCGGCCACAGTCGGATGCAGAACTGGGTTTATTAAGTGAAAGAAAGCTTTAAGGAGAAAACAGTCAGCATGACATATAGGTAACTTCAAATGAAGAATCATTTTTTTAAAAGAAGTTTTTTTGGTGTCAGCTTCCCTTTAAGAAACTGGTTAGTTCAGTTGGAAGAACACATTCAAAACAAATTCCGAGGGAGGATTTGCTGAAAAGTCTAAAGACTGTGAAATTAGCATCTGAATCAATTTAATTCTTCTATTGAATCATTAAAACTTGCTTCTAAAAATTTGGCCCTCTCTTCCACAGCCATAATGGCAATTTGGTTAAAACCTTGGAGAGCGAATTCAACCTCAAAAATTAACCTTTGTAACATGGATTTTGAGCCAGGTCAACTTTTTGGATCCAAGCTGGATTCCTTAATGGAAAAAACTCTGGTGACAGGAAAATTGCTTCCACAAGACAGAGGAACTGGAAAGGATCCTTTTTTCGTAGACAAGAAAAAGACAGTACAGGTTTTTTACGAAAAAGAGAGAGAGAACACAGCCCTTTAGAGGTCAAGGAGCTAAAAGGGCTTCAAGAGTAAGAGCAAAACAGCAATTTGGTAGCAGACAAATTTCTGTTGCCAGAAGTTTGGAGGTGGGGAGAAGGCTTTATCTGTTCTACCTTCAGTGGAAAAAATTAAAGGGGTTGTTCAACTTTTAGTTAACTTTGAGTGAGAGTGATATTCTGAGATAATTTGCAACTGGTTTTCATTTTTTATTATTTGTGGTTTTTGAGTTTAGATATTTATTCAGCAGCTCTCCAGTTTTCAGTGTTGGCAATCTGGTTGCTAGGGTCCAACCTACCATAGCAACAATGTATTGATTTAAATAAGAGACTGGAATATGAATAGGAGAGGGTCTGAATAGAAAGATGAGTTATAAAAAGTAGCAATAACAAAACTGTGTAGCCTTACAGAGCATTTGTTTTTAGATGGGGTCAGTGACCCCCATTTGAAACCTGGAAAGAGTCAGACAAAAAAGTCAAATAATTAAAAATCTATAATAAAAAATACTGAAGACCAATTGAAAAGTTGCTTAGAATTGGCAATTCTATAACATACTAAAAGTTAACTGAAAGATAAACAACCCCTTTAATGGCAGATCCCTTGGTTCTGCAATTGATAAGAGAGGGGGTACAGAATAGAGTTTTTCCAGGAACCACCTCCTCGGTTTCTAATCACCCGAGAAAGTTCTTCTCTTCCAAGGCAACTGTTTTTAGAAGGATCAATTCGGGATTATCTTCAGAGGAAGGTCATAGAGGAAGTTCCAGTCTGTGAAAGGGGCCAGGGAATTACCTGGAAATTGTTTTTTTTGGTTCCAAAGCCAAACGGAACATTTCGCATGATAATCGATCTGAGAATGGTGAATCGATTTATTAGGAAAAAGCATTTCCAAATGGAATTAATAAAGTCAAATTCTGGAAAAGGGAGATTATCTGGCAACAATAGACTTAAAGGATGCCTATTTACAGTACATCTGCCCATCTTTCATCGTCACAGGAAATTTCTGAGGATAGCAGTTTTTATGCAGAAAAAAATGTATAATTTCCAGTTCAAGGCACTGCCTTTTGGGATAATGTCTGCTCCAAGAGTTTTTACCAAGGTGGTGGTAGCTGTTGTAGCAGTGCTCAGGAAGGAAGGAATACGTATAATCCCTTATCTGGACGACTGGCTGTTGAAAGCAGTTTCAGCCTCTTTCCTAGAAAAGCAGGTGCAGAGAACCTTAGAAATTCTGGAGAAACTTGGTTGAATAGTCAACAGGGAAAAATCTTCCCTCTTCCCATCCAGGCAGAAACAATTTCTGGGGAACATACTGCATACAGTCAAAATGAAGATCTTTCTAATTCCGGAGAGAGTTTCTTCCCTTCAGTCTCAAATTCTAGCTCTAACGTTTTCTGGGCTGATATCTCTTCGTCAGAGGATGAAGATTTTAGGCCTCATGTCAGCCTCCATAGAATCGGTCCAATGGGCCAGACTACATATGAGGCCTCTACAGCAGGCATTGCTCTCCAGATGGGACAGAGACTAAAGCTGGCCATAGATGTTGAGATTTTTAAAAGATCCGATCGTCATCGTGAGACCACGATTATCTTGGAACGATTGTACAAATTGTCCATCAACTAAAAAGACCAATTTGCCAGGAAAATAAAGGGTAGCTGCCTGCTTGGCCCTGCAAACATAGATAGATTGCTCTGGGTCCAACAGATTTTTGAACCTGGCCGATCAATTTCCTGACAGATGTCGGGCGAAAAATCGTAAGAAGTTTGATCGTTCGAATCCCACTAACACAATAATTTCGAAGGATTGGCCAGATTTCGCTAAAATTGGTCATTTGGCAAGAAAATCTTTGCGTCTATGGGGACTTATAGAGTCTCTGGACAGAAAGTTCTTCGTATATTCAGAGACAAAAAAATCACTACACTGTTGGCTGCAGAGAGGAAGACTTACACAAGGAAAAGACATAGCTAAGAGCCAGAGTGGATTATGGTTACAACAGACCCTTTTCTCAGTGGTTGTGGGGCTCATATAGAAAACCTCTCTGCCCAAGGATTTTGGGGTCATATAGAGAAGTCCCTTTCTTCCAACTTTAGAGAGTTGAAGGCAGTTTCTTTCGCCCTAAAGTCTTTTCAGAAACATCTGATGGGCCATGCTGTGAAAGTCAGAATATACGGTAGTGGCTTATCTGAACAGACAGGAGGCACAAGATCCATGAATATTCTTCAGTGGGCAGAAGAACATCTTATAGCTCTGATGGCAGTACATATTCGGGGTCTGGACAACAAACTGGCAGACCAATTGAGCAGGGTTACGTTGGACCCAGGAGAATGGTCTCTGAAGATTTTTCAGAGAATTGTCAAGAGATGGGGGAAACCAGTGGTGGACCTGATGGCGACAAGAGAGAATTCCAAGCTGCCTAGGTTCTGCTCCCTCTACAAGAAGGATCATCCTTGGATCCTGGATTCGCTGTCCATCAAGTGGGATTTCAGGCTTGCTTATGTCTTACCTCCCATTCCTCTCATAGAGAGTGTTCTAAGGAAGATATGCCTAGACCAGACCAGGGTTTGCAGTCATACCATTCTGGCTGAGAAGGAGCTGGTTCTCACTCCTAATGCAGATAAGTCGAAGGGAATATTGGATACTTCCTTGCATCAGGTCTCTATTGGTCCAGAAGGGGTGGTACACACAGACCCTCAACGTCTGAAACTGACAGCCTGGAGGTTGATAGGCCCCTATTAAGTAATCGGGGTCTTTCAGAGAAAGTAATCAGTACCTTAATGAGTGCAAGGAAAGAATCTACCTCAAAATTTTATTCCAGAATTATAAAACTCTTCAGGAATTGGTGTCATTTGGAAGGTATTGATTTGTCTTCAGTTTCTGTGAACAACATCTTGGATTTTCTTCAATGAGGCTTGGATAAGAATTTAAGACCTGATACACTCAAGGTCCATATATCGGCTATTTCAGCTTCTCTGGGGATCAGGTTTGCTGAACCTCTTATTAAAAGATTTATAAGAGCAGCTTTCAAGTTGAGACCAACTGTACTGGAGCCTTGTCCACAGTGGGATCTGTATATTGTGTTGGAGAAACTCTGTGATGCTCCCTTTGAACCTCTGGAGAGTACAAATATTAAACACCTTTCCTTCAAATCGCTTCTTCCAACAGCCATCACCTCTGCAAAGAGAGTAAGTGATCTTCAGGCTTTATCAGTCAGAGAGCCTTACATAAGATTTTTTCAAGAACAAGTGGTACTTAGGACTGTACCTTTTTTTAGACCCAAATTGGCTTCTTGGGCTAATATTAATCAAGAGATCTGTCTTCCTGCCTTTTTTCCTCAGCCAAAAACTACAGAAGAAAGGAGAATTCATCTGTTGGATGTGAGCAGGGTGCTGAAAGAATATATTAAAACAGAGGAAATCCGAGAATCTCTTTATATCCTTTGGGAAAAACAAGGGACAAGCTGCTTCAATTTTAACCTTAACCAGGTGGATTAAAGATACTATACAGGCCTGTTATATTGCTAATAAATCTCCACCAATGTTTGTGAAAGCACACTACCAGAGTGACAGCAGCATCTTGGGCGGAAAAGTTCCTGGTTCCTGTGGATCAGATCTGCAGAGCAGCTTCATGGGCAAGTCCGCATACATTTGCTAGTCATAATAGACTGGACATCAATGCTTCCCAGGATGTGGCCTTTGGGTGGTCTATTCTTCAATCAATGGTGAAGGAATCTGGAACCTCAACCCCCCTTTTTTTGTTTACTTGCTATATCTCAGTATGTGCTGCTGTTGGACGTTAAGGAAATTTTCATTACCGTAATTTCCCTTTCCTTTTAGTTCAATCAGCAGCACAAGTAAGCCCACCTAATTAAATATATTCGGCATTCAGTGTGGTTGTATTACTTGCAAAAGACACGATGTAAGGGGGTAGGGGTGGGTTCTTATAGCTTTTGGCACTCGTCGATTGGTCCTAATTAGTGGGAGGGAGGGAAATCTCTGTGTGCTGCTGCTGATTGGACTAAAAGGAAAGGGAAATTACGGTAAGTAAAATTCCAACTTTTTGGATGTTGACTTTGGGTACTGCATATTTCTGTGTAGAAGTTCCCAAAATGTGCTGGATCCCCCATATAGGGACCCAATAGCAGGGTGAATGTTACCCCAATGTTTCTATATATCTGTAGCCTTGTTATGAACTAAGGTGGGCTAGTTAGGGTGAGATTTGGGGTGAGTGCTTAGTTGTGCTCTGGGTACCCCTGGGACTATAGCAGGGTCACTGTTACCCCAATGTTTCTATATATCTGTAAACTTGTTTTGAGCTAAGGGGGCCCAGCCTGAAGGCCAGTTAGGGGGAGATTTGAGGTTACTGCTTATTTGTGTCCTGGGTACCCTTGGAACTATAGAAGGGTGACTGTTACCCCAATCTTTCTATATATTTTTAACCTTGTTATGAGCTAAGGGGGCCCAGCCTGAAGGCCAGTTAGGGGGAGATTTGGGGTGAGAGCTTATTTGTGCCTGTTGAATGGTAGTTATCCCACGGTATCTATATGTTATGAAAGCCCTATCAAACTTAATACGGTACAAATGTAAGACTTTTCCTCTTTAATAGTTGGCTGGAATAAAAGTCCTGCCAGTGTTCTGCTTGACCTGAGATACGAATGTGTTTATTTTTATAATAAATAAAAAATGGCTTTATTAATGGGCTGTTGAAGGCAATTTGTAAGATAATCTTTAAGACCCCAATCAACATAGCTCAGGTGTGAAAAGGGATATATGGTCTATTATTCAGCAGTAATAAGTCACTAAGGATTTGTGCTCTGTGTCTGAAAGAGGAGGAGTTCTTTTCCCTACGACACATTAATCGGTTTCAGTAGCTGCACAGCTAAAAGCTTTTCTTCTTTTAAAGTCTTTGCTAAAAACATGTCCCTGGGGTGCAGTGTTGGTGGTGGAATCTGTGAGGAATCCGCCATTGATGTCGGTAAAACACTACTGAGTTGGACCAAGATGCTTTCTCTGAGAATAAAACCTCAAATCCTGCATATGTGGTGTTTTTGTTGCCTCGATGGTAAATAGGACCGAGTCCCAAAGGACATCCGCGTGGAGTCATGAGCTCTGGGTCCCCACAGACTGTGATAAACTTCCATTTCAGTAGAGTCAATAAATACATGTAAAAGTGAATGTGGGATCAGTGTCTTACACATAATAAGTGATTGATTGTCAGTGCGTGCTTGTTGGGGAAATGAACTGCATCATGGATGTTGGTCGGTTTGTTGATCAGACACATCTGTGCCAATGATTCACGTCAACGTTGCCAGATAAGAAAATGACGGAGCAGAAGCTCCTCTCCACTTCCTATAGTTCATGAACAATAGTGACCACTCGTATGAAATCTGTCCACTGGCAGATAGGTTTCATACTGAAGACTGCCGCCATCTTTCCCTGCAACTTTTTGACTCATTAATCCAACCTTTACTTTTTTGGATTTCTCCACATTTTGGAAACATCTGGAAACTGGTTTTCAATTCAGTTCTGTAATCAGTGCTAAAATAATTGCTTCCATGCTGCCTTTGACTGTAGGGGATGCTGGCAGTTGTAGTGAAAGCTATAGGTTGAGCATGCCTTTCCAAAAAGAAAATATCGTTTTTAAACTCCCTCCGACGTCGTCAGTGTGAATGTGTCCTATGTTACATCCTCTGGGAGCTGAGAAGGTGCTGATACACCAGTTACCAATAAGAGGTTTAATGCTGCAACTGATAATTCTAAGATATGCCTGTTAACCCCTTCTTGAACAGTAGCCTTAAAGCTTCCATCTTCATAAATGAGTCGACCTCAGTGTATTTGGGAAACCACTTGATCACTGTGCCAACCATAAAGGGGGGGACCAGTCCTAATTACCTCTGGTCACTAAAGTGTTAATATAAATGCTACATCTATACAATAATGACTAGACACTGGCACAGGGGCCTATCAGTGAAGACTTTCATTATTATTACCACTCTGTTAATGATTCATCATTGAGGAAAATATCTATGTGTGCTGCAGTGTTGGGGACACTTAATCACAGGCAAAAAAGTATTGACTGAATTATTGCTTGATTTTTTGTTATTTTAACGCTTTACCTGATCCGGTTCTTTTTTATTTTTAAACCCACTGATCTGGAGGTGGTTACAAGCAGCAGGGTAGGGTTTAGGGCACAAACCAATATTACTCTTTGACATGGGCGGAACTACTAGGGGTGCAATGGCCTAAACCTGTGCCTGCACCCCCTTGGGGTCCTGGCAACCTGGGGGGGGTGATCTGCCTGCACTTGGGCCCGTCAATTATAGTTCTATTCTGTTCTTATAGTATATAGCAGTAACGTAACTGGAGGGGGGCAGGCCCTGGTGAGGGATGTGCAGCCGGGCCCCCGCCCCCCCCTTCGTACCAGATTATCTTCCTCCAAAATCGGCCGCTGCGCCCAGAAATCGTCAGTGCGAAAGCTGCACGGACCCTGGCCCAATTGCTCCCCCAGTAGTTCCGCCACTGGTATATAGTATAGCTAGATATTCGGTGCTTTAATGTAAAATTAAAATGTGTTAAAGTAATAATTAAAGCATTAAGGGAGATACTCAAAGACCATAAAACAGCTGTTTTTAGCAACTCTGGCAATGAAAGTGTTAGTTTCTAGAGCTGCACAATCTCTGCAGAAGGGCAGCCATTTTTTTCACAGGAAGTTGCAGAGGAAGTGCATGTTGTGCAGCTGTCATCCAAGTAGTCAAGTTACCATGACAACTTGCCTCCTAGGAGAAGATGGCAGGATACTGGACTGAAATAGAACTCAGGATAAAGCCACAATGTGAATTAATTAAAGTGCAATAAACTGTCCTTCCTCTACAGAACATCTTTAGGAAGAAGAAAATGACACCTTACAATTAGGACTTATTTTCCCTTTAATTCCACACAATTTCTGTGTGGATATTAAATTAGGCAGAAGCAAATTCTAATGATCATTGCAGTGAGTATTTCTGTAATATTGAATCTATTAGTAAGTGAAATTCTTCTCTGCCTTAGGGTAATGCTTGGCCTGAATTCATTATTCTGCACAGGAGCACATTGACTAATTGGAATATTGTATTGTCCTGCCTGTCCTCAGTCATCTCCTGGCACCTGTGGGATAGTAGGGAGAGATGGTGCCTAAAGTAACAGTGGGATAATAGTCTCTGGGAAGGGAGTGTGACTGTGGGATAGCAGGTATAGTAGGGAGAGATGGTGTCTATAGTAACAGTGGGATAATAGTCTCTGTAAGGGAGTGTGACTGTGGGATAGCAGGTATAGTAGGGAGAGATGGTGTCTATAGTAACAGTGGGATAATAGTCTCTGGGAAGGGGGTGTGACTGTGGGATAGCAGGTATAGTAGGGAGAGATGGTGTCTATAGTAACAGTGGATAATAGTCTCTGGGAAGGGAGTGTGTTTGTGGGATAGCAGGTATAGTAGGGAGAGATGGTGCCTATAGTAACAGTGGGATAATAGTCTCTGTGAAGGGAGTGTGACCGTGGGATAGCAGGTATAGTAGGGAGAGATGGTGTCTATAGTAACAGTGGGATAATAGTCTCTGGGAAGGGGGTGTGACTGTGGGATAGCAGGTATAGTAGGGAGAGATGGTGTCTATAGTAACAGTGGGATAATAGTCTCTGGGAAGGGAGTGTGTTTGTGGGATAGCAGGTATAGTAGGGAGAGATGGTGCCTATAGTAACAGTGGGATAATAGTCTCTGTGAAGGGAGTGTGACCGTGGGATAGCAGGTATAGTAGGGAGAGATGGTGTCTATAGTAACAGTGGGATAATAGTCTCTGGGAAGGGGGTGTGACTGTGGGATAGCAGGTATAGTAGGGAGAGATGGTGTCTATAGTAACAGTGGGATAATAGTCTCTGGGAAGGGAGTGTGACTGTGGGATAGCAGGTATAGTAGGGAGAGATGGTGCTCATAGTAACAGTGGGATAATAGTCTCTGGGAAGGGCGTGTGACTGTGGGATAGCAGGTATAGTAGGGAGAGACGGTGTCTATAGTAACAGTGGATAATAGTCTCTGGGAAGGGAGTGTGTTTGTGGGATAGCAGGTATAGTAGGGAGAGATGGTGCCTATAGTAACAGTGGGATAATAGTCTCTGTGAAGGGAGTGTGACCGTGGGATAGCAGGGAGAGATGGTGTTTATAGTAACAGTGGGATAATAGTGTATAATGAAAGATTCACTGGAGAGGTAAGTAGTGCAACTAGTTTTTTAGCTTATTGGAGATGCATTGCACAACATGTTTCGGACCACATGGGTCCTTAAAAGGGTGGTATAGAATGCCTAATTCTAAGCAACTTTTCAATTGGTCTTCATAATTTATTTTTTATAATTATTGAACTATTTGCCTTCTTCTGACTCTCACAGCTTTCAATTGGGGTCACTGACCCCTTCTAAATAACAAATGCTCTGTAACGCTACAAATGTATTGTTATTGCTCCTTTTTATTACTAATTTTTCTATTCAGGCCTCTCCTATTTATATTTCAGTCTCTTATTCAAATCAATGCATGGTTGCTAGGGTTATATGGACCCTAGCTACCAGATTGCTGAAATTGCAAACTAGCTGCTGAATAAAAAGCTAAATAACTCAAATACCACAAATAATAAAAACCAATTGCAAATTGTCTCAGAATATCACTCTGTACATCATACTAAAAGTTAACTTAATGGTAAACAACCCCTTTAATATATATTCAAGTTAATACATATATGTCATAAAATTTTAATTTTACATTTTATGGCATATATGTATTAACTTGAATATATATTAATTTGACTTAAAGAGGAACTAAAAAGTATGAGCATACCTACACATACTATGGATTTTGGTTACACTGGACTACTACTAGTATGGTAGGACCCATGAATGAATTTTTGATTTGCATTTTACATATGTACCTATGATTCTGATTTGGCATGGGGAGGTCTAGAGGCTGCTGATGGCAGAAGAGACAACATTGTGATCTGGAATCCAGTAGAAATTGTATGTGATTGGCAGCTAATTAATTTACAGAGAGAAAGAATGTTCTGGGCACATAATAAGCTGTACACACTTAATGTACTGTCTAATGGAATCTGTATAGTACCTCCCTCCACCCATATGTATAAATACAAATATAGGAATAGAGAAGGAATGCTCTGGGCATACAACAAGCTATACCCTGTTGCATATGGTGGGATTAGTGGTTCCAATAGAGTGGGACACATCTGATAGAGAATGGCAGTGGGGTGAGACTGGGAAAGTTTGTGAATATTTATGTATGAGCAATACCAGGTGGGTCTCTGTGCTTTGTTGGAAAATTGTGGGTTAATGCTGCATTTCCATATAAAAGTCCCTCTCCCTCTGGGAACCCTGCTCCCTAGGGTGCTGTGTTCTAAATTCAGTCCCCTGCTTCCCAGAGATGACAGCTGCTGCCTCTGCTGCTCTAAGCACCATAAATCAAAGAAAGTGCAGAGTCTGCAGATAGACATTCAAAGGGTCTTCTGCTTCCTTCCAGGCGGGAGCACTGCCTCGCTCTCTCCCCCCCTCCCCCTCTCTCTCCATCTCTCTCCGTCTCTCTCTCTCTCCGTCTCTCTCCACCTCTCTCTCGTTTCACCCCCCCCTCTCTCTGTCTGTCTCTCTCTCCCTCTCTTTGTCTCTGTCTGTGTGACTAAACAGTGTCGGCAAGGATCAAGCCATCCTTGCCCCTCAGGCTACAGGAGACAGGTTTTTGTAGGGCACCCTGCCATAAGTGACTGCCACTCAGCTGTGCAGAAAGGGATGATTGTTTATTACCCTTCATTTATACAGACACACAGTGTTATTTACCATTTGTCCACCTGAGTGGGGCTTAAAATGCCTATGCACCAGATACAGTACTGGGGTCATTCAGATCAGGACCTGGGATTTTGGACATTGGAAGTAATAGGCACATGAGGGGACAGTGCCACTATTCTTTGTTTTTAAAGCTATAGCACTGTGTTTTAGGGGTTTTGCAAATACTGTATAGGTAACTGCCCCCACAGAGCAAAAGATCAGGGTCATAACTACAGAAGACGCAGACCCTGGGGCTGAAGGGGTGCCCAGAGGTATAGGGAGCCCCATGAGGCCCTTATTATTTAGCAATTTCGACATATACTGGTAAAACAGGGCAACCCCTAGATATGGTGCCCTAAAATGAATTTGCTGTTGGGCCCAGTAAAAACTAGTTACGCCACTGCAACAGCTGTAAATAGGAGAAGTGGTGATACTAGAACATGTTGGTGACAGTAGAGAAGGATGATGAAAGCTGAGTATGATGGAGGTACCAGCAGGATATAATGACACACGCGGCAAGATAGAGACAGTATGGCAAGACGGGGACCATAGTGTAAAAGGAAAACAGTAGGGCTTAATGGAGACAGTAGGACCATAGGTCAAAACCCTGTAGCTCCTCCCACTCCTCTCACGAATAAACATAGGAATATGCTTATAAGCAATGTATAAAATCCCTCCAATCTGAACAAAGCCACCCCAGTGTCCTTGCGTGTAGCAGTGTAAGGACTGTGCTATACACTAGAGCAGTGCTGTCCAACTTCTATGGTACCGAGGGCCGGAATTTTTCCAATCTACGTGGTGGAGGGCCGATAACGGAAGCCAGTGTTAGCCACTCCCTGTGTTTAGACCACACCCACTTTAACCACACCCATGTTACCTCAAGACCATGCCCACATTAATAGCACACCAAAAAACCAAATGGTTGGTGCTCACTGCAGGGATCAGGGCCGGAACTAGGGGTGGGCAGAGTAGGCAGCTGTCTAGGGTGCCATCATTGAGGGGCGCACTTTTTTCAAGCGTTTATTTAATAATTTGTTTCAGTGATCATGGTCACCGTTGGGTGGAATCCATCTCCTTCCCCTTCTCCCTCTTGCTGGCAAGTAATATCTCCTTCTGTGCGGTGCACCACGATGTGCATACACGCGTCAATGACATCACTGATGTGTTGGATGACAGAGAGAGGCAGAGAGCTGGGGGGCTGCTTGGTGTGGCTCTCGCTGCTCTCAGCCTTGCACAGTTGCACTGAACTGAAGACATTCTTTCTATTACTGTAAAGTGTGAAGCTTCCTGCTGGCACAGCCAGGTACAGATTTGGGGCCCATATGTTTGCTGTTGCTGCTGGGCTGGGCGCTGGCACAGGTACATAAATACTTGGGGGCTGCTGACAAAGGTAAAGATTGGGGGCAATATGATGGCTGCTGGTGGGCTGTATGATGGATGGCTGCTGAGTTTACTTGCACAGGTACAGGGGGCAGTAATATAAATGAAAGTGTTGTACATTTTCTTGCTCTCTTTATTTAAAAACCATCATGGTAAGGAGGGAAGTTGTAATGCAGGACAGGGGGGCACTGATTGAAGCTCTTACCTAAAGTGCCGAACTACCTTGTGCCTGCCCTGGCAAGGATGTCACTCATATGTGAAAAAAGCTAAGTCATATTAAGACAAACCCTTAAATCCATATGCCTCTTCCTCCCCTATGTATAATACAGCATATGATTAAACACCTTAGGTGCCACTAACAATAATTTTCAAATAACAAACCCCCAGAACAAATACCAAAGTATGACACACACAGGGAGCATATGGAAGGCAGAACAGAGCAGGAGACAGGAATCAGGACCAGTCTAATATGTACTAAATACAGTGACACAGTGCTGGTGCCCCATTAGCATTTTGAATAAAGTGTGAACAGGTGAACAATGTGGGCAGTTTCAGTCTGGGTCTCAGGTAGAACAGTACAGGGTTTTAGGATGTGAACAATAGAGGTGTCACAAGTGTGAACAATACAGGGGGATTACATGTGTGAACAATACAGGTGATTACAGTGTGAATTTGAGGTTTAAACAATGCAGGGGACAGTTAATCTCTGTAGTGATACATTTTAAATTTTACACATGGTAAGCGGACACAGCAGGCAGACTTTGAAGTGGAGGGCCACATGAGGGGGGGTCGCGGGCCGCCAGTTGGACAGCCCTGCACTAGATAGTAAGGTGCATTAGTAGCCTTTGTGTGTAAATGTACAAACAGTAGGTAACATGATGGTCCCTTGCTCAACTGGAACCTGCTATATTATCAATAGGAGCCTGCTGGTGCTGAGACCCAGTGAGCTCATAGAGAGCCTTGTGGAGTTGCTGATGGATGAGAAGTGTATAGCTGGGGTCCCCAAGGTATGGGGGGTGGCCGAGGGTCTTAGCATAACCCTGCGATTGACCCTTAGCATTAGCCAATGGAGCAGTGAATGACAGGTTTAAGGATTAAGTGCAGCCTGCGGGATTGTGCAAGTAATGGCAAATGGGCTCTTACTGAGCAATGATGGCTAATTGCCACCCTGTCCTCAATGCAATGGAGCATTAAAGCTATTGATCATGCCAGTGGTTAGCACATCCCAAACATCTTTTGTTTTAATCCAAATCCAGAGGGGATTGAGGCAATTACAAGAAAGCTGGAAGGAAGTATAAATGAGGGGTTTATATCATTTACCCTTAGGGGTGCACCAGAAATGGGAAACCCCCTCAACATAATTTTTTTTATAAAGAACTGGCCTGGTGAGTGAAGCAACACCTATGCAGGTAATGCCGATTGTAGTGTGTGTGGTGGTGGGGTGTCCTTAATTTTTGTTTGTACTCCCTCATAAACCCCCTACCCCAGGAGTGCCCATACTTTACTAATACGAAATCTACTTTTAGTGATGTTGTCCCATTATGATCTACATCCATAAGAGCATTGTTATCATTCTGTTCCATGGCAACTATTACATAAACAGTATATTGATTAGGGATTCACCGAATCCACTATTTTGGATTCGGCCAAACCCCCAAATCCTTCGCGAAAGATTTGGCCGAATACCGAACCGAATCCTAATTTGCTTATGCTAATTAGGGGTGGGAACGGGAAAACATTTTTTACTTCCTTGTTTTGTGACAAAAAGTCATGAGATTTCCCATCCTGCCCCTAATTTGCATATACAAATTAGAATTCAGCTTCGGTTCGGCTGGGCAGAAGGATTCTGCCGAATCCGAATCCTGCTGAAAAAGACCGAATCCTGGATTTGGTGCATCCCTAATATTGATTTTTGAGAGAATTTATATTGCTGTATTTAACAAACAACTATTTCTTAAGTAACCATAACATAATAAATATCTGAATAAAAATAATTAAATAGGAGGGTGATATAGACAAGCTGTTTGTTGACAGTGTCTTGAGAACCCCTGCCCTACCCCTAGATTGATGAGACGTGATTCTATCAATAAACCATTAAGGCAGGGGCACAAGGGCAGATTTGGGGAGATTTTGTCGCCTGGCGACTAATCGCCTTTTCTGCGGGGCGACAACTGCCGAACTGCCTTTCCCCTGCCTTCCTCGCGGCACTTCGATTTCCGAAGTCGCTCGAAGTTTCCTCATGAGGCAACTTTGGGCGACTTCGGTAATCGAAGCACTGCAAGTGCATTGGTGCTGGCATTTTCTCATTATAGCAGGCGATCGCGAAAGGCAGTTTGGGGAGATTGTCGCCTTGCAGAAGAGGCGATTAGTCGCCAGGTAACTAAATCTCCCCGAATCTGCCCGTGTGCCTAATCAACACCAGTTCCTTTGGTTTTGCTGGAAACCTTCCCTAGTCGCAAGTGCCACTCACCTGATGCAGCCAAAAATAAATAGACTTATTTACCAGGGCAAAGTCCACTTCCCTGATAATGGGGGTTTAGATAACCAGAATAACCAGAAGGGTCAGAATCGCACATATTCCTCCATAGATGCAGAGGAGTTCATGTGCTCTGTAAAACCAGCAACTAAATTAGCATTCAACTCTCTGCTCACCCCTTAATTCCCAGCTGTCACAACAGAGCTGCAAATTGCTATCTCCAGTCTATGAGATATAACGCTAATTGCACAGCCAGGGTGGCACTCAATACCACCGCCCCCCCAGCCTGGCACTGCTGATCACTTTGCCTTCATTTCAGCAGCTGGACAGCTCCCTGGCAGGGCCCCACCCTGAAGCTTGTTGGATATAGAGATCCCTAGACATACATGATGCCAAGTAGGCTTGGGTGCCCCCATGGACTAAACGTGGTGTTGGGTTGAGGGAGTGATGGTTAGAGTCTTAATTTCCTCCCCCCCCCCGAAAGTGAATTAGCTTCTTACATCTCCAGGCAATTTAGTGGCTGCGATTTCTCTACCAACTGGAGAAGAAGGGGGAGGGGGGGAGAATCTTGTGTTAACCCTTTCCATGCTCATACCTTGTACTGTTGGCTCCCTGGGCTCACCCCTTAGAGTTTAGGACAGAGGTACAAGTAATACCCCCCTCTGGAGAGAATTTGAATTTTCCTCATAGGGGGAGGGGGCTGCAGTGCTTAAAGGGGAAGGATTTTTATATTTATTTCTTTTTATGCTTTTTCTAAGGGTTGTTGGGCGAGGTGGAGTTCCGAGCTGATTGGCTGGCGGTAGTCACATGCTTGGCTTCTTATTAAGAAGCGAGGTAGGTCTGTTTCACAAACTGGTTACTGTCTCATCTGGTCACTAAGTGCCTGTGCGGGGAAGGGCGCCGGGAGCGATCACTGGCAGGAGAAGAGGAAAGGGCAGTGCCAGTTGGGCAGCGGTGCAGGCAGCAGGGCTCGGGCACATCCATCTGCGCTACTGACCGCTTCATCCCATTGCAAGGATCGTGCCAAGGGGAGGAGAGCAGTCCTGCGACCCATTGCATGTGGGGTGCCAGCCTGCTGGTGAATGTCATCTCCCATGCACGGAATCCAGGGGTGAGGAGCGTCGTACCCCCGGGGATGTGTCTGCACCCCGAATCCTTAGCTGTCTCGTTGGATTCTAACCCTTGTGCTTGTCTAGAATGGCTCGTTTTGGAGATGATTTGCCCACCCGCTATGGAACGGGGGTGCCCGGGGGAGTGGGAAGGGGGAGCTGTCGCCAAGGGGGCCCCCAGATCGGCCAAAGGATGTACAAGCAGTCTATGGCTCAGAGGGCTCGGACCATGGCTCTCTATAACCCCATCCCCGTCAAACAGAACTGCTTCACCGTCAATAGGTCCCTCTTCATCTTCAGTGAGGATAATATTATCCGCAAATATGCCAAAAGGATCACTGAGTGGCCATATCCTTTGCTCTGTGTGTGGGGGGCTTATTGGGGCATATGTGTGTGTTTGGGGGGGGGGTATTGGGGCAGGTGTCTGTGTGTGTGGGGAGAGGGGTATTGGGGCAGTTGTGTGTGTTGGGGGGGCAATAAAACTGTGCAGATGGCCTTCCATAGACTTGTATTTCCTGCATCCTGGACCACTAGAATGTTTAATGTTGCACCCATTGACTGTTCCATTCCCCAACCTGGACCCATAAAATAGTCTGCGCTTCACCTTTAGTGTGTTCTATACTTATCATAAAGCTGACAAACATCCCCTTTCACTCTGCCCATAGCGTGCACCTTATAAAAAACAAATCAGACCGCACTCACATTTCTGCCCAAATTTTTGATATTGGGTGCGCGTCCAGTAGCCCATTCACATTGGCTGCTCCAGAGTATACAAATTCCATCCAATGGACAGCACTCCTTTTTCCATAAAACCGTCTTTATTTTTCTTAGGACAGCAACATGCAACGTTTCGAGTGGCACTCCACTCTTTATCAAGCATGGTAAAGAGTGGAGTGCCACTCAAAACGCTGCATGTTGCTGTCCTAAGAAAAATAAAGACGGTTTTATGGAAAAAGGAGTGCTGTCCATTGGATGGAATTTGCATAGCGTGCACCTTCCCACCTCAAAGGCTCATATAAAATCATTATTTCCAGCAATAGCACAGCATAGAATATTCTAATATTATATGTTATATTCTGTTCTAATAGATTAAAACAGCAATAGAATGTTCCTCCTTGCCCCCCCCATGGAACCTCCATTTCTATCTAAGAATTTATTTTTATGTTCCTCCTTCTGCCCAAGTTCTTTCCCCTTGTCAAGTAAACAGTGTCTCCTGTTCCCAAGACCCTTCCTATAGAATGGTGACTCCTGTTGCTGTAGAATGTTCCTTCCTGTTTCATGGCATTTCTCTTCCTGTGCCCATAGAACCTTCCTGTGACAGTAGAAAGTTTTATACCGCAGAGCCTGTTTACTTTCATTGAATATTTATCTCTTAGACATTTACTTCTTTTTACTTTTTTATTATATAATATTTCTTCCTGTGCCCTAGAATTGTCCTGTGCTCCAGACATTTATCCCCTGTACCCCTAGATCATTCCTGTCCTATAAACCTCACACCTCTGTAGAGTATTCCATCCTGTACCCATAGGACTTTTCCTCTTGTCATATGATGTTTTACTCTCAGAATTCTGTTTCCACAACATTCCCATGATTGTTGCAATGTCCTTACAAAATGTCATACTTTATCCATAGAACTTCCTATTTTTTATTGACTGTTCCTTCTTGTTTCCATAGACTGATCCCCCTTTACCTGTAGAATGTTCCTTCCTGCACCTATGGTACAAACCTTCATGCCCCAGTATTATCTGCCCCAGAGCTGCCCATAGGCACCCTTTTAGCTCAGTGGGACCTATACATCCACAATAGTTGTGTCCCCTGCAACATGATGAACATTTCTAAATGTCCCTGATAGCTCTGCCACTAATGGCTACCTAGGGCCAACTTGGGCTCTGTTGAACTACATTTCCCATTATCCTCAAAATAACTTCTGCAATTACTGTTGGTTATTGCTAAAGAACATCATTTTGTACACCCCACAGCCAAATTGAACTGTGGTAAAAACCTACATCCCTTCTGCATAGGCCCGTGGAGAAGCCACTGACTTCATAGTCTTCTGTTCAGCCCAGTGTCTGTGTGTGAGTCCAACTGGTGTCTGTCTGTATTAGGCCCAGGTACAATGTGCATATTTGTATCACTGGAGGAATGCCTTTTGTATCAAGTTAATCCCCCCTTCCTGGGGAAGGCCTATCAGGCTGTGGTTGTACCAGCCACTCCGCAGGACACAAAAGGATGCATTGGGGGGTCCTGTTGTTTAGTTTGCCTTTATGAAATCAAACACCTATTGATTCCTTAGTCCTCAGCCCTCCTAGGAGAAGCCTTAGCAACCCCTGTGTTCCCATTAGCCTGCAGCCTTCTGCTGTTACACCCTCCCTATCTCCTAATGTATTTAAACCAATAGCCATCACCCAGGTCCAAATTGTCTTTGGATAATTCTACTTTTATGTAGCCAGCCCAGCTTGCCATATTCTGTGATTATTTTCCTGAAATCCTCTAGGTGACTAAAGCTGGCCATAGACTGAAGATCTGCTCGTTTGGCGACATCACCAAACGAGCGGATCTTTCCCTGATATGCCACTAACGGCATGGCTATATCAGGAGTAATTTAAAAGTTCGGCCGTATGGCCAAACGATCAAATTACGATACGCCAAGGGGCTCCAATGGGTCGGTTGGTTAAAAATCAAACCTTCCCGATCGATATCGTGCCCAGATATCGATTGGGAAGACCCATCGGAAGCCCCCATACACAGGCAGATAAGCTGTCAAATTGGTCCAAACGACCGATATCGGCAGCTTTATCTGCCCGGGTATGGCCACCTTAAGAAACTCCCTTCCTGGGCAGAAAGGAATCAATGCAGCAGGTAACCTTTAACAGCAACCTCAGTAATTACCCTGCCAGTGGCAAACGCCTCCAGGGACATAGAACAGGGTCTGCTGGATCTAAAGGGTTAACAGTGCCAATTAACCACAGCTCATATTACCCAGTATTTCACCCATCCTCCTCTCTAAGGCAGAGAAGGCTCAGTTGTATTTGGTGTAGAACAAGGGGATTGTGGGTAGATTGTCGTGTTGCTGTCCATGGTGCTGATACCCAAGGCAAACTGCAGTCCATCGTAGCTCAGGCTCAGCTCTGTGTGTTCCCCATTTTTCCTACAATCCAATATTGTTGCACTTTTCAATGAAATGAAGCAGGCTTTTTTATTAAAGGAACCATCTGGTTCGGCTATACATATTCCCCCAGGGGGTACACACACTGCCGGCTGTGAAACAAGGTCTCAGGTTAAGCAGAGACAAGCTGTGGTACTTGCTGCATTTTGGTAGTGATTATTTTTCCACTGGGGGGGCTAAACCTGATACCCTATCTAGTACTTGCAGAACATGGTCCTTGCGTGTCGTGTTTGTAGGTTTATAGAGTCTATTCATCTCTAATGATACCTTCCTTTTGCCAACCTATCATACCCAGAAACCCTAAAATTGACCCATGTAAAAAGCTCAGAGTTTTACTACAGGCTTGATGAAATATTGAATTTCCAGGCAAATTACTCAGATTTATAACTATTATCTAACATTTATGACTGTGTGATAGCAGGTATGGTAGGGAAAGCTGGTGCCTATAGTAACACTGGGATAATAATCTCTGGGAGGGGAGTGTGGCTGTGGGATAGCAGGTATAGTAGGGAGAGATGGTGCCTATAGTAACAGTGGGATAATAATCTCTGGGAATGGAGTGTGAATGTGGGATAGCAGGTATAGTAGGGAGAGATGGTGCCTATAGTAACAGTGGAATAATAATCTCTGGGAGGGGAATGTGGCTGTGGGGTAGCAAGTATAGTAGGGAGAGATGGTGCCTATAGTAGCAGTGGGATAATAGTCTCTGGCAAGGGAGTGTGACTGTGGAATAGCAGGTATAGTAGGGAGAGATGGTGACGATAGTAGCAGTGGGATAATAGTCTCTGGGAAGGGAGTGTGACTGTGGGATAGCAGGTATAGTAGGGAGAGATGGTGCCTATAGTAGCAGTGGGATAATAGTCTCTTAGAAGGGACTGTGACTGTGGGATAGCAGATATAGTAGGGGGAGATGGTGCCTATAGTAACAGTGGGATAATAGTCTCTGGGAAGGGAGTGTGACTGTGGAATAGCAGGTATAGTAGGGAGAGATGGTGCCTATAGTAGCAGTGGGATAATAGTCTCTTAGAAGGGACTGTGACTGTGGGATAGCAGGTATAGTAGGGGTAGATGGTGCCTATAGTAACAGTGGGATAATAGTCTCTGGGAAGGGAGTGTGACTGTGGAATAGCAGGTATAGTAGGGGGAGATGGTGCCTATAGTAGCAGTGGGATAATAGTCTCTTAGAAGGGAGTGTGACTGTGGGATAGCAGATTGTGGCTGCAGATTTAGTAGGGATA
The DNA here is from genome assembly GCF_017654675.1 of Xenopus laevis. NCBI lineage: Eukaryota > Metazoa > Chordata > Amphibia > Anura > Pipidae > Xenopus > Xenopus laevis. Next base: position 27,886,729 of record NC_054386.1, read on the forward strand.
GTAGGGAGGTGGTAAAGTGCCAATAGTACCATTTAGATCAGTTCTCAGTTGGAAGATCTCATAGAGGTTTATGGTGGGATCCAAGTCCAAATAATTTAACAAATTGGCTATGAATTCCTAATAAAAGCTGGTCCATGCTGGGATCTGATATTGAACATACTGTGCAGATTTGATGATGATTTTCCTTTACTTTACTCCACTCCATTTGAATATATGATTTTAGCAACAATCATTGCCAACTGCATTGTGTTGGCTTTGGAACAGCACCTTCCGGAACAAGACAAGACAGACATGTCTGGGAGACTGGTAAGTAGAAAGCTTGTGGTTGGACAGCTGTGCCGGGTTGTTGGCAGGATGATGTGGTGGCACAGTGACTTAGACCCTCATACCGCACTGTCTGGTTAAGGGGAAATAATGGGCTGCCTGTAATTAGGTGGACATTTCTCAGTGTTCCTATAAGGCATTTAGTGGAGGAGACACAATGCTCACTCAGAGGAAAGCTGAGTTATGGTTGATCTGCTTTATGGCTTTTATTGGAGTCAATAAATCACCTTATACAGTAGAAGCCTATAGGCCTTACCCCTCCCGCTCTCTCAGCTCTGCTCCTTTTTCACTGAACGTCTCTGATCTTAGGTCCCTTCTGTGCTCAGGATCAGATTTTGGGCTGTTAATGGGAGTAAAAGCATACTATAAAAGAGCCCAGTGTATCATGATAGAGTATTTCCCAATTGCTCATGGTTACCAGGCTCAATTAGAAAGGGTTCCTGCCCAGAAAATTAAAAGCACCCACCCCTTCCTCAATGGAATTTATCATAACCCAAACCGAGCTTCATTCTTTTTGTTTGCTGTGGGGCCAGGCTGTTCCATATATCTGCATGGCTACAATGCAGCTCAATGGGAATTCAGGTATCTCAGCTCTTTATTGCGAGTGACCCTCTTGGCTCTCTTGTTAAGGGAATTCAGTTTGTAGGCTTAGAGTCTTCTACAGAGTAGAACAGAAGACTCCCCAGGCTCATGCCATGGCCCTCAGGGGTCAAACTGACCCAGGACCATGGCCACCCTCCTCACTGGGTTCTGCAAGCCAAACTCCAAGGTGCCCGGGACCTATGGACCCAGGAGAGAGGAGGTATACGTTGGGGTAGGAATTTGCAGCAAGGGGGAGGGAGATAAGGGTGATGGGACTTTAAGGTGGTGGCACCTGTGGCACCGGATACCCCAGTCCTGCTCTGCTTACCCATCATTCCATTTGTATGTGGGACATGATATAGCTGAATCAGTGCATTCTCATTTAAATTGCTTGCTACAGGCCCCACCCACTTAATCATCACTCTGCTATTTTACACAGTATCACTGAATCAGGTTTGAGGAATACTTTATATAAAATGTTTATAACAAGATAGTGTAAAGGCCTGAAATAGTCCTACAGGTAAATAAGTAGCTCAAGTTTCAAAAGACTTTATTAGGACATACAAAAAGCCTAACATGTTTCATGCCTGAATGGGCACTTACTCATAGGCTGTAGGTTTCCCCTTGGCACAATAATTTTAAAGGGGTGTCAACCAATTAAAATAAAATACATCACATTTAGTCTTAACCAATAAGTGAAAGGCTCAATACAAAAGTGGCAAACCAATAAGAAAACAAATTCTAACCAATGAAAATGAATCATATAGTGTTTTATCCAGTATAGAGTAAGGAGAAAGTACCAAAAGAAATTATAATGTACTAAACATATAGAAAAAATATATTATTCCTTCTCTGTATATTTGTATTTATACATTTGGGAGGTGGGAGGTGCAATATTGATTCCCTTAGACAGTACAGTATGAGGGTATAGCTTATTATGTGCCCAGAACATTCCTTCTCTGTATATTTGTATTTATACATATGGGAGGAGTGAGGTGCCATATTGATTCCCTTAGACAGTACAGTATGAGGATATAGCTTATTGTGTGCCTAGAGCATTCCTTCTCTTTATATTTGTATTTATACATATGGGAGGAAGGAGGTGCCATATTGATTCCCTTAGGCAGTACACTGAGGGTAACATTGGGTGTTACATTGGGATTGGTTTTGGAGGGGGCAATGCATTTTTTAAAGAAGTTACTCTATGTTTATTACAGGAAGACACAGAGCCATACTTTATTGGAATATTCTGTTTTGAAGCCGGTATCAAAATTATCGCCTTGGGGTTTGTTTTCCATAAAGACTCCTACCTTCGGAATGGCTGGAATGTTATGGACTTTGTGGTAGTGCTGACTGGGTAAGTTACCCTTTAATCTCTTTTCTCATGGTAAAACAAACATGCCCAGAGGGAGTTGCACACTTGAGCTTGGGCCACATGGGGACTGGGCACAGGAAGGGAGTACTTTGTGTTGGGGTAAAACTGGCAATATATGAGACTGTTGTTATAAGTTTCCCTGATTGGATGAGTGGTCTGTTATTGGCAGCCTTGAGTACATATGGTCATTGAGATTTTTAATGAGTTACATTAATGTTATCATGTAGTGGTGGTTACCCTTTTATGTTCATAACGCCTTGGAGATGTGCTTAGAGGAGGAGCTCCCTTTATAGAGGGTATGGCTGTGTATTTTAGGGTGGAGCCTTGTCCTTGACTTTATAGAAGTTGTGGCCATGTGTATATTGTTGGCGCTATGTTTATCAAGGTAGGGGCTGTATATAGGGGTGCCAGTTGGTCTATTTATAGGTGGGGCTGTGTGTATGCAGTTGGGTTAGTTTATACACACTTTGTGTTTATGGGGGGGCAATGTGTATATGGGGGTGCAGCTGAATACATGTACACGGAGTCATTGGCCTGTATAGAAGTTGGGTTTATAGGGGTTTAAGCACATGCATAAAGACTGAGCAAGGAGTGTGGGGCAGGTCTATTGGCACTGAGGTGGGGTATGTGTTAATACAAATAAAATGTCAAGATGCTGAGAAACCATCGTCTTTTTCATGGGCACCAGGCTTTTTATTTAGCCTGAAAGACCAAGTACACTGTGAATATTACATTTTGCATTCATTTAAGGGGGGTGGTGGCAAATGAAGCCATAAATCAGTGAATCCCTCTCTGCCCGCGGTGCCCTGGATTTGCCGGGAGCCGAGGGCAGGTGCCAGTCCCAGGGCTCAGCCTGAGCAATATCAGTGCAAGGCGTTGCCAGGCTGGAGACAGACAGGCACAGACTCAGAGGAGTTGGCATTATTATTGTGCAGCTCAGCAGAGTTATAAACTAATAAACAGAGCAATAGCACTTGTTCCTGTGCCGCCACCGCTAGAATTATTAGGGCCGGGCACTCAGTTATAATGTTGGCATAAAGGAAATAAAGGAACAGAACTGAAGTGAAAATAAGTAGAAATAAAATAGTGTCTTTAATAACGGGCATTTCCACGAGCCGCTCTGAATCTTCTGTTTTATTGCAGTTTATGATGTTGTTTTGCTCTAAAAGGGTCAAAAAATTTTGTGTGCTTTGCTTATGTCAACTGGAACATTGATTTCAATGCAATGCTAAAGATTTGCCTGATTTCACCCATTTTCCTATGGTGGGTGACTCCACGTATGTTGCCACTCGCATGGTATTCGTTCATTACGCTTTGTGGCTGATCATTTGGATGCCGAAGAGTATTGGATAGTTTTTGACCACCATTTAGGTTCTTAATCCTGAATGCTGGCTCTCAGACCACCAGCGTTGGACTGGGCCAGAACAGAGAATCTAACATCCAGGGCCTATGTTAACAATGATGTGATATAGACAGTGCTAAGCTTTAATACTGGATGGGGAAATTAAGGAAAATTACTTTAGTCTGGATCACATTAAGATCTGGACCCATTGGTATCTACCTTGGTGCTCATGCTATATACTTCTATAAAGAGCATAATGCCAAACCAGTGTACTGTATATTGTAACTCTATGCATTGGACACTGTTGGGACAAATGGACATTCCAATGGAGGATTCACTCAATACAGTAGTGCTCAACTTGAAGGGAATAGGGGAAAATAAGTGAAAGAGATTTTGCCTTCACGCAAAGTTGCAGCATGCTAAAATAATAGTCCAAATAGAACCATTGGGTCTAGCTGGCATTAATGTTAATTTGTCAGTAGGTTCCAACTACACTAGAAGTAGACCTCATACTCATTGGCTTCTACTGAAGTTGAATACAAGTCTAGCCAGACCAATGTTCAACAACAAATGGGAGAAATATGCCAAGGGGGTTACACTTAGCTCCTCCTAGCAGACACTCTACATTGAGCCTGCCCTGAGGATACAGAAGGGGTTATTCAATACAAGAATCCTACTTCTCATCTTGGGGATAGGGACAGTGTTTGTGGAACCATTGAGACTAGAGAGTTGGTAGTAATAATGAGATTCATTCCCATCTGATGGTGACACAAAGGGACCGTATCAAGCCAAGCGCGTGTCTTTTTTTCCTTCTGGTTGACATGGTAACAGAAAGGCCCTATGGTCTGCTGACTTGCTGGCTGATATGATAGGGGACATAACCACTGAGCCCGCGGAGAGGTTTAATAAACCCACCCAGGAATCTCCTCTTTTCCTCAGAATTTTTTTCATGTGTAGGTTTTCCATGTTTAATTCCATCAGTTAAGGAGAAGCAAACCCTTCGTTGCCATGGCTATAATTATAGCTATCAGGAGAATGCAGATCTGTTCTGGGCTGCTTCAGAGGACAGGATTCTAAATGAATGGGAACGTAAATCTTGAGCACAAGGCAGACATTAGGTGGATATTGGCGTTTTTAGTGGTGGCAGAAACTGGGCAAAATGTTGTAAGGTCACCATTATTTTTATAAAAGGGGCCCTTTAACAATCATTGGGTTCTGGGAGTTGTACTTCACCAAATACAGGGTTTCCACTTGGGCATAAGTGATGCAAATGCCTTAATGCTACCATTTTGACCTGTTGTCGCCATTTTATGCTACAGTCATATTTCCCAAAATTCATCTTACCCTATTTTCTATATTTTGTCTTTAAGTATTTGGCTTGCCTTACTGTCACCATCTTGCCCTTCTGTCTCCATCCCTATTGTTGCCATCTTACCCTACAGTCTCCATCTTGCCTTACATTATCTGTCTAGCCCTACTGTCATCATCTTACCCTACAGTCTATATCTTACCCTAGCTTTGCTATGTTGCCTTGCAATCTCCTTCTGGCCCTACTGTTACCATCTTGCCCTACTATCTTTATTTTGCCTTACTTTCACCATCTTGACTTTCCATTTCTATCTTACCCTACTGCCATTATCTTACACTTCAATCTGTGTCTAACCCTAGAGTTGCCATCTTCCTAGTGTTGTCATCTTGCCCCACTGTCTGCATCTTGCCCTAGTGTCTCCATCTTGCCCTAGTGTCTCCATCATGCCCTAGTGTCTCCATCATGCCCTAGTGTCTAAATCTTGCCCTAGTGTCTCCATCTTGCCCTAGTGTCTACATCTTGCCCTACTGTCTCCATCTTGCCCTAGTGTCTCCGTCTTGCCCTACAGTCTCCATTTTACCCTAGTGTCTCCATCTTGCCCTAGTGTCTCCATCTTGCCCTACTGTCTCCATCTTGCCCTAGTGTCTCCATCTTGCCCCACAGTTTCCATTTTACCCTAGTGTTGTCCTCTTGCCCTAGTGTCTCCATCTTACCCTACAGTGCTTATATCACCATAATATCACAATCTTTTACTACTGTCTTCATCTTGCTCTAATATTACCATCTCACCCCTTTGTGGCCATCTTGCCCTACAAATTCTATCTTGCCTTACATTACCTGTTATTCCCCCGTCTCACTACTAACTGCTTCATGGCCCCCAGTGGAATTGACCTAGCCTGCCTGACTATTCCGAACTCTCCAATCCTGATCCTTGCCTGTCTGACCTTGCTTGAACTCTGCCTGTATCGAACCGGCCTGTCTGACCATGCTATTCAGTTTGGTTCCTCCTGAGTTGTGGCCTTCCATCCAAATCCTTGGTAAAACAATTGTGCCCCTTTGCTCATGTAGAAATCTTGCTTGCCTCCTCTCTTGTTAAGACCTGGCAACATCCGATTAGTGGAATGCTCCTCCTGACGTGAAAGGCGGCTGCTACAGGTGGAGCCTAGCACTTGTTCTGGATTTAGGGTGCCGAAGATGGACGCCAAAGGTCCTGCTACTGCTATTTCTCAGACCGTCGAGTTGCTTTATTTGACCCTTCTCCTGCGCCTAGAGGAACAAAAGGGCAAACAGGACAACATAGGTCTGCATTCTCTCTCCGACAGGCTAGATGCAGTTCAGCAACCTCTACTGTGGTTCCTGAAGGGTCTTCCCCGTCATCTTGCCTGGGTAATAGAGGTAGTTCTCATGAACCTACAATCCAGTTTCCTGATAAGTTTAGTGGGGATAGGAGTCATTTTTTTGTTTTTCAAGAGGCATGCAAGTTGTACCTCAGTTTTTTCCCTCTCACATTTTCTACTGGTGAGGAGGAAATAAGGTTAGTTATGACCTTACTACAACGTGATCCACAAGTTTGGGCACTAAGATTACCCCCCACTGACCCTGCTCGTTTTTCCCTAGAGGTATTTTTTGCTACCATGGCCATATTATACGATGACCTGGATCATGCTACCTCCGCAATTCGTAATCTCCGCAAAGGGAAAAGAGCAATTGAGGAGTACTGTGCGGAATTCAGCCGCTGGTCGGTTAAAACTGGATGGAATGATACAGCTCTTTGTAGCCAATTCCAGATGGGGCTTTCTGACTCTGTCAAAGACAGCCTGGTTAATTACCCTCCTTCATCCACTTTGGATGACCTCATGAAATGAGCCATCCAAATTGATAGGAGGCAAATGGAAAGGCGGGCTGAAGGGGGTACATATTTCCGTACAGTATGTAATACTGACAAATCACCAACTCCCTCCTTTCCTATTCCTCAGGGGGAACCTAGGCAATTGGGGGCCACTCATTTGTCCCCTGAGGAGAGGGCCCGAAGGTGATCCCAGGGTCTGTTATATATTGTGGGGATAAGGGTCATTTCCTTAAATATTGTCCTAAAAGGCCAGGGGAAACCTCAAAGCCTAAATGGAAAAGGGGAGCTCCATTTGGTGGAGAGATTTCCTCTTCCCAATTTGCCTTTAAAAATTTGGTACAAAAAAAGAGGGTTGTGGGTACACTCCTAAGGCCATATAAAAACATATTTAAATACAATAAACCCCTGTCTAAAAAAAGAAAAACAGGGTTTTTTGTTACAAAGTTATGATCATAAGATTGATAAGCCGCCATATTTAAAAATTTGGTACCTGTTGTTTTGGCCTGGTCTGGGGGTTCATTTAAAGTTTCGGCCTTGGTGGATTCCGGAGCTGGGGGGAATTTCTTAGGTACTGCCTTGGCAGAAATATATAATATTCCCCTTACTACCCTTACACCTACTATGAGGGTCTCAGCAATTGAAAAGAACCCACTCGGGTCAGGTCTGGTAACCCAAAAATCCAAGGCATTGTCCATGTGTATTAACAATATGCTTTGTGAAAGATTACCTTTTTCGCCCGCCGTGTGCTTCCTTCTGTCTCCAGCGTCAGTTTCTCTATAGCATACAATGCACACTTCTGGGTTTTGCGTGCCGGTGAGATGTCGTCATCGCGATTGCCGCAAAATTTAAAAGGTATTTTGGAATCGAGGTAGTTGCCCCGTTGTTAGGTCTAACTTGTTTAGTTCCTGAGTGCTTATTCCTTGTGAATCCTGCTATTTATACTTGTATTAACCCTTGCCTGACTATTCTGACCCTAGCCTGCCTGACCTTTCTTGAACTCTGCCTGTACTGATCAGGCCTGTCTGACCATGATTTTCCATTTGGCTCCAACTGAGTTGTTGCCTTCTGTCCTAAATCCTTGGTAAAACCAGAATTCTTGCTAGGCACCTTTCTTTTTAAGACCTGGAACATCCGATTAGCGGAGGGCTCCTCCCGAAGTTAAAGCGGCTGCTACAGGCAGAAGCGGAGCCAAGACCAGGGAGCCTAGCACTTGTTCTGGATTTTGGGTTCTGATCGTGACACTCTGCAAGTGGTCCTGTTACCACTCTACAATGCAAGATTATACTATCTCGGAGAGCCCTGGGTTCAGTACTAAGTCAGTAGTGTAACTTGATTCTGTGGGAAACCTCTTGCTCTAGAGACCATTCAGGCAGGTGCATCACAATAGAACTGCAAGTAACAAACACAAGATGCAACTTACTGGATTTAATTCCGTTGGGTGAACATACAGCGCGGCGCTAGAGTGTAAATATAGAATAGTAGGAAAAGTTCTATATTGTGATTGAGGGCACTCGAATCTCCGTTCCTCCAGGGTTATGAAATAAAATCTGTGCACTTTAGGGGATAATGTAATTATAATATTTAGAATATGCTGGGATTTCCTCTATAGTACATTGTGGATTATCTCCCAAGTCTCAGCGGCCTCTGTGTCTGGTCGTGGGACCACATGTGTCAGTAGCACAGGAATGTTAATGCTGATGCCAAATGAGAAACCCCCACCATTTAGGCACAGGAACAGTGGACTGATATGAGAGGGAAAACGATGTCACAATGGACGATGACCTTACATATAAACCCTTGAGGTTAAGTGGCAAACGGTGGGTTCTTTTCCTCCGAGCCAGTAGTAAAGTGCTAAGAGCCAGTCCTCTGTGTGAGCTTCCATAAAGGGACCTGGAGGCTCCCTTGTGCTCAATTCTTGCTGGTACCTCAGAGTCATTTGTGCCTGTGAAGTTTCCTGTTTGCTGGTAAAGTAGATATTAAATATGTATGTGTTGCACTCCCCACTCTGTACTGGAAGGGTTTGTGCTTATCTATCACAGTCTTGTTTTACACGAGATGACTGGCTTTAACATAGGCCTGCTCCTCCTAAAATATGAGGCCCCTCTTCCAAAGATGAAGTTATACATTTTTGGCTGCTTTGCCCACACAACTGTCACTATGAGCATTGCAGCCCCTGTGTAGCATGTGGTTGGATTTGATAGGGCATTGGATACAGTAGAATGGATCAGCACCACAAAATTAAGGACAAATTCCCGAGCAAGATGGACATCAATAAGCACTACCCACTTAAGCCTCTCTACTAACAGCGACCCCAACTCTAAGTTTAGGCTTACTACTGTTGACATTGCTTGGCCAACTAAGTGAAATGTTTAGTGAAGCTGGAGAACTTTAAAGGCAAACTAAAGACTAAAACACTGGGCTTTAGCACCCCACCAGTGAGGCAAATCGGTATCCTTGTGGCTCAGTCTAGCATTTATTGTACTGAGTGTACACCGGCCCAAGTCAGTTCAGGCCACTGGGAAGTGGTCAAACATGGTGGCACACACCCTAAAAGAATGTATTCCCGGCCAATTGGTTAACGATTTGCCTTACTGGGGCAGTAGCCAAAATATTGGCACCTGCCAGATTAGGATTTGCTGTCTCTTTATCTGGCACTGGAAACGCGCTTGGTCCTTGTAGAAAGATGGCTTCTAGGCTGGCGCTTTGGGATGCTATTTCAAGCACATCTGGAATGGGAAATGGAGGCCATGCATTTAAGAGAAAATCCTCTAATAACGGTTGTGTTCTGCTGGCATCTGCGAGGGTGCATGGGCTGAAAGCAGAAATTATGGCTTTATTGAGAGAGCGCGAGCGAGGGAAGAGAACAAGTAGAATTGATCAGTTCCTAGTGTTCTATCAGCCCCTTCCTCCAAGGCAATTCCTACAAAAGAGCCTGACAGTTGGATTAACTTGTCTCTTCTGCATTAAAGTCACACTGACACTTTCTTGCTGATTTCTCTGCTTTTTTATCATAATCTCTAGAAATTTGGGAATTCCAATTCCAATTTGGGAATTTAACATTTCAAGGGTCGGTGACAGAACCAGTACCTGCCCATAGTCCCCCTGTTCCTTTAGACTTCAGTAAGAGCGAGCAGATTTATCTCTGGTCGCCAGCCCCCCCGATTTTCTGACCATTAAAATGAAATAGAGTGGAACGGGCACAGAATTCTGCTTCTGGCAAGGTCCCAATTGTTAATATTTTCTTTCAAATGAGCACCAGCACTTTAAGAAGCACTTTGAATATCCACAATGTTCCTTGTTTGCTGTAGATTCTCCTATTCAGTAGCCCCGTCTCACACTTCAAAGGGCAAGCAGGAAATGCAAATGCAAGTAACCATCTTTCTATTCTCCCAAAAAAGAAAATCCAATTCATTTATCATCACAGTCCCAATAACCTCCAGTTTTTTTTAAGTCAAATACATTTTTTTAACAATCTTTTTTTTTTTTAACTTACCATTCTTTTTCTTGCAATTCTTACAAATAAATTGTATCCAAAGAGCTACGCAAGTGAAGTAATAGGCCAACTGTACCTCTGCGTTGGCTCTTCACTTTGCACAGGGACACCTAAAAGCCACCGCTAGTGTGATGGAAAGTCTCTTGTTCGGAATATTCGGAATATTCTAGTCTATTGGGTTTATTTAATGTTTACATGATTTCCTAGTAGACTTAAATTATAAAGATCCAAATTACGGAAAAATCTGTTATCTGGAAAGCCCTAGGTCCCGAACATTCTGGATAACAGGTCCCATACCTGTATTACATGTGTGTAATGGTCTGAAAAATGGCATCAGTTGGCAGCTCCGTCTGCAGTTTCTCACTCTCTCATTATTCTTATTTTTATCCTCCCATTATCATTAAAACCAGTGTCAAGCAAATCGTTTCTGCAATTAGCTCTTTATTTTAGATGGCAGGCAAGTTTTCATATCATTGCCTGTTTTCTGCTTTCAACCAAATGATTCTTTTTTTCGCAGTTTCCCCATTTCTGCTCATGGGCTATTTTGTTTAGTAAAAATTGTACTAATTTCCCTTTTTCTGCTCGCAGGCTAATATATTTTGGTATGAAATATTATCCTTTTTGTGCCTAAAGGCAGTTAATTCATTTTATCAATCTGGTAGGTAGGTTCTTTGCTGTGACGTTATTGCCCTTTTGTCTGCTTGCAGGCTACTACGTTCATTGCTAATGCATTATATACTATATTTTTTTGCTTGCCAGCTAATTTTGCTTTTTGTGAAAATATTCTAGTTTCCCCACCATGAATTTCTTTTCTTTTTTTCCCCCTGTTTATTGAGAGGTTATTTCCTTTTTTTCCTGCAAAATTGATTTCTAGTTGATTCTTATTTCCTTTTTTCTGCTTGCAGTTGAATTTAGCTTGCTATGAAATAATGTCCATTTCCTGACAGTTTCTTTGTCTAGAATGAATTTTATTCTTCTTTTGCTTATTAGTTATTTCCTTTTTTTCTGCTTGAATATTACTGGCTATGAAATAAGATCCATCTTCTGGCAGTTTTTTTTATGTTTTAAGTCTTTGCTGTGAAGTTATTTCCTTTTAAAGGCTCCTTTGTCTTCTAAAGTATTGTTTCCTTTTTTTCTGCTTGCAAGATCATTTTGCTTACTATGAAACTGTGTTGATTTTTTTTCTGGAGAAAAGTTTATTTGCCATGAATTTATTAGCTTTTTTTTACATATTGAGTTTCTTTGCTGTGAAATAATTTCCCTTTTTCTACTTGTAGGTTGTGTTTATTGCTAATGTGTTATTTCCTTTTTTCTGCTTGCTGTAAAATACATTCCATTCTTTGCCATGAGTTTACTTCCTTTTGCTGTTAAGTTGTTTCCTTTTTCATGCATATAATCTACAATCTTTTCTTCTTGGTATTTTTTTCTACTTGCACCTAGTTTTCTTTGCTATGAAAAAATCACCACTTCTTGCCTGAAGAGTTTCTATAAAATGAATGAATGCAGTGATGGTATTTCCTTTTTTTCTGCTTCTTATTTAGCCACACCCCAGCGTTCAATAATATCAGTCAACTGTTCTATGGGAAATAACCTCCCATTTGGTTCTACTCAGTGCAGTTCTTGATCTCTGTAAAGAGGTTTGTACCCCCAACTCCAAAATAAGCCTTGTGTTGAATGTTACCCGCGCCCCTACCTTAGGATATAGGATAGGATATAGGATAGGAATAATTGGAACCTGCTTCTCTTTACACTGACATTGTAACACAAGTCCCAAGTCAAAGCTAATCACTGAGGCACAGCTGTAGTCATTGTGTTTAATGAACAACAGCAATTATACAATATTAATGAGCACATCGCTAAATCTGTTTAAAATGAGATCTGTTAAAATAACAAAGGAATTTATTGACCAAGGTCTTTGTTAATCTGCGCCACGGGGTTAACGTTACTTACCTGCTTTTTTTTAATGGAAATTAATTTACCAATATTGGCCAACACATTTTTATGGCTTTTCGTGCAGTGAATTACATTTTGTGCTGTCATTGGTAAAGATATGTAGGTCATCAGTTGGTCATACTTGTGATGAAATCTGAATGAATTCAGTAGACGGGCACGAGTCCATATGATTTGGATTTGGCCGGATGCCAAACCTTGCACAGAACCTTGCACTTCTATTTCGGTTTGACTGGTTTGGGTTTTGATCTGTACAAGTTTGATGGTTGTAACTTTTGAGATGAATTGAGTCAAGTTCTCCAGACCTTTCTATGTCATTTTCAATAGAGTCTGGACAAAGTTGTGCAGGAGAATATGGCTTTGGACAATCTAACTAAGATTCCTAGTGAACATAAAAATCTTGGTGGATTCAGTTTTAAATTGACTTGGGTCGGAAGAAACCGTTAAAAGAAACCGTTTTAGAAGTTCTGTTCTCTTGGCTGCTGTGACTTGGCACCTATTGTTTTATTGTTTGATGTTGCCCAACCCAACGATGAGCATTCAGCCAAATTGTTCTTGTGTTTTAGTTTTGTCATTTTATCAGAGGGCTGCCTGCCTAAAACATAGGGAAAGAGAAGGAGCCACGTAATAGACAGATGGTTAATGATCTAGGGATGGCTTCTGTCTGTTGGACCTTATGCATAAAACAAGCATTCACCCATTCACCTTGTGCAGCTCGGGTTGCCACCTTTTCTGGAAAATAATCCCGGCCTTCCTATATATTTATCTTTTTTCCCTATGAATACAATTTTGATCAACCATAATTTTTACCGGCCAGGCCAGTAAAATACCAGCCAGGTGGCAACCCTATTTGCAGCTGCTGGCATCTACTGAACATTTGGACCTACTCAGCAAAGACTAGTGGTCTGCAGGTGGCCAATCGGAGCAGAAACAAAGCAGACGGAAAGAACTGGCACTCAGTTTAAAGGGATACTGGGAAACGTGTTTTTTCCAAAACACATCAGTTAATGGTGCTGCTCCAGCAGAATTCTGTCATGAAATCCATTTCTCAAAAGAGCAAACAGATTTTTTTATATTCAATTTTGAAATCTGACATGGGGCTAGACATATTGTCAATTTGCCAGCTGCCCCAAGTCATGTGACTTGTGCTCTGATAAACCTCAATCACACTTTACTGCTGTACTGCAAGTTGGAGTGATATCACCCCCTCCCTCCCCCCCCCAGCAGCTAAGCAAAAGAACAATAGGAAGGTAACCAGATAACAGCTCCCTAACACAAGATAACAGCTGCCTGGTAGATCTAAGAACAACACTCAATAGTAAAAACCATGTCCCACTGAGAATCCTTCAGTTACATTGAGAAGGAAACACAGCAGCCTGCCAGAAAGCATTTCTCTCCTAAAGTGCAGGCACAAGTCACATGACCAGGGGCAGCTGGGAAATTGACAAAATGTCTAGCCCCATGTCAGATTTCAAAATTGCATATAAAAAAATCTGTTTGCTCTTTTGAGAAATGAATTTTGGTGCAGAAGTCTGCTGGAGTAGCACTATTAACTGATGCGTTTTGAAAAAAACATGTTTTCCGATGTCAGGATCCCTTTAGCAAATGGCCTAGTCTGTGTGCACAGTTTTACCATCTTCAATCTGCGGATTTAGGGCCCTCCCCTTTCAAAGGATGATGGGAAGAGTTGCACAATGAATTCTTCCCCTTTCTTTGCTGCCTGAGCTCTCCGAAAAAGCCTGTTAAGAGGAATTTATGGTGAATTGGGAAAAGAGGATGGATTAAATCACATTTCCACCCACAGTGACTCCGCAGAGATCTTTTTAGTTGGGAAACTATGCACTGGGTGTATGGGTGGATCTCTCTTCTTGTGGGAGAGCCCTGATTTATAGAACTAGTGCTGAAATAAAAGGGATAGGCGTGGGTGCTATGTTGGAGCCCATAGTGGTACCTTGTAGACATGGGTTCCATGTTAGTGCCCATAATGGTACCTTGTAGACGTGGGTGCCGTGTTGGTACCCATAGCGGTACCTTGTAGACTTGAGTGCCATGTTGGTGCTCATGGTGGTACCTAGTTTTGTCAGTACAAGTAAGTGTCGGTTTTCTCTTCCAGCAACTGAATTGCTCGTCGGCTGCTAAGAAATTCAACTACTTGCTGGTGAAGTCAGGGCAGGTTGTCCACCAGGACAAAAACTGACGGATCATGTTCTAGTGCTATGATCAAACAACAGATACATAAAAACGGGCTTAGTTTCCCTGGCACTGCTTGCTACTTGGAACCGCTTACCGTCTTGATGTTCTATATGTAAGCATGGGTTGGTCCATATCCGAAAATAATATTTTATATTATTATTTATTTAAGGTGGAACTTGCAAAATCCTGATTGGCTTCAGGCTCGTCTAGTACAGGTATAGGATCCGTTATCCGGAAACCTGTTATCCAGAATTACTGAAAGTCTCCCATAGACTCCATTTTATCCAAATAACCCAAATTTTTAAAACGAATTTCCTTTTTCTCTGTAATAATAAAACAATAGCTTGTACTTGATACAAACTAAGATATAATGAATCCTTATTGGAAGCAAAACGAGCCTATTGGGTTTATTCCATGTTTATATGATTTTCTAGTAGATTTAAGGTACAGTATGAAGATCCACATTATGGAAAGATCCGCTATCCGGAAACCACAGGTCCAGAGTGTTCTGGATAACAGGTCCCATACCTGTACTGGGAATACTCTGATGATAATGATTGGCTGCAGGTTGGTCTCCTACAAATATTATAAACTCTGATTGGTTGGTTCGTCCAGTCCTGTATATCTAATGCTCTGATTGGCTACAGGTTGGTTTAGGCCTGTGACTATTCCTCTGCAGTTGCTACAGAATTGGGTACAAATATAGTAGAAAAGTTATGTTCCCAATGACAGCAACACGGCAGGTAGCAAAGAAGTTGACTCAGGGTATTTTGATGACATTTATTTAGGCAAGGAAAGAAGAGTAATGCCCAAAACCTGCGTTGGGTCCCCACAATATACTTTAAACACAAATGGCAAAATTTGTAAATGTTGAATCCAACTCCTACCAAGAAAAATGAGCATCAAAGCAGGAAATACAGTATATCTATATATGTTTGGATTAATGCCCTCGCCCTACTCCTCATTAACTAATTGTGACTAATCACAGCTCCCGTTCCAAGCTCTGCCGGCCCACACACCCCTTCCCATCTGGTGCCGCACGTGATTTTTCCAGTGCCGTGTAGTCAAACAGGGCTCATCCCAAAGTGGAGAAGTAGCCCGACAGATCTTGTTTAATGTGCAAACACCTGCACTATTGTCTCACGCTCCTTATGGGAAGCGATAGGATCGGCAGTCAACAAGTCGCTAACAACAAATATAAACACATCATGAATATAGATGGGAGCCGACTGTCAGCGCTGGCTTTTGGCTTGTGCTGAACTATATTTCCTTGATTCTCATACCTAGTATTTCTTCTATTTATATGGGTAGGAGCTGCCATACAGTTCCCTTAGACCAGTGATGCCCAAATAGTGGCTCTGGAGTAACATGTCGCCCCCCAACCCCTTTTGTTGTTGCTCCCAGTGGCCTAAAAGCAGGTGCTTATTTTTGAATTCCAGGTTTGGAGGTACGTTTTGCTGCATAAAAAGCATGTGTACTGCCAAACAGAGCCACCTGTAGCTGCCAGTACACATAGAGGCTACCAAATAGCCAATCAAAGCCCATATTTGGCACCCCTGGGAACTTTTTGCATGTTTATGTTGCTCCCCAACTTTTTTTTTACAATTAAATGTGGCTCATGGGTAAAAAGAGGTTGGGGACCCCCTGTCTTAGACAGTATAGTATATAGCTTATTGTGGGTATAGCTTAATGTATGCCCAGAACATTCCTTCTCTGTATATTTGTATTTATACATATGGAAGGAGATGCCATATTGATTTCCTTAGACAGTACAGTATGAGTATATAGCTTATTATGTGCCCAGAACATTCCTTCTCTGTATATTTGTATTTATACATATGGGAGGAGGTCCAGCCCCCCCCCTCCGGACTCCCTACTGCGGGTTCGACCCTAGGAGGAGGAAGGTGCCATATTGATTCCTTAAGTTTTCCTTTAATCATTTACCCCCCATTTCAAAGTAAAGAATAAAGAAACAACTGTATGTGATTAAAGTTCATTTCTTTTGTTATTCTCTGTCGTTCCCATGAAAGCAATGAATATATTTATGTTTCTATATGAAAATAAGTGGTGTGACTATTGTGTCGCTGGTAGAACAATATATTATTGTGCTGGAGCAATTCTGTATCTGGCGCTTCATGCAGGAAGGAACCTCTTAAACGGTTTCAGCAATTAAAGGCACATGTGAACGAGTTCCTGGACCCAAGCGGCTTAATCATTTCAGAGTTTATTTGTCAAGAAAAAACTAAAAAACAATAATTGTCATTTTTAACACTTTCTGCCTAATATAAAGTGGTGGGAACGTGCCTGGGCCGAAGCTACCTGTATGTCTGCTACACCTGGGGGGCGGGCAAGGGCTTATGTAAGTTCATTATTTTCCGAAAGATTGGGCAGCGCCCTAATAAAAAAAAAAAAAAAAAAGGACAGAATATGATAATAACCCCCACAGGTGAAATATGCAAATGATGTGATATAGATTGTATGATGATATAAAGAGGAATAATACACAGTATCACAAATATGCTAAAGTAATAGAATATAAGTCTATAGCAACATAATATAGAGTAGAATGAAATATAAATATATATGTGAGTAACAGAATAAAAAGAACCAATCTGTCCCAGTAAAGAGGCTTTGGGTGGGTCACACAGCAGGGTCAGCGCTCGAAGAATCTTCAGCAATAACTATCTCATACACAACAATTATCTTTCAGCAAGGCCACCATTCCACGTCCCGTTAAATATTGTAATATTGTATAATAGGAAAGAATAAGACCAATGACAGAATAACTGCAATGTGCATTTATTGACACAACATGTATCGGGTGTAACAACCCTTTAGTGTCATACCCGAAACATGTTGTGTCAATAAATGCACATTGCAGTTATTCTGCCATTGCCTCGTATCCTTTCCTATTATATATTTCCCCCGATGCACTTGGTCCCATTTCTCATCTCTTCTGACTCTAAAGCATCGGGCAGCGGGCGCGGAGGGGAAGGTGATGCCATGTGGCAGGGCGATATGTTCTCTTAACACTGTAGGAAGGAGGAGGGAGAGATTTGGGTAGAACATTCTCTGTAGGAGATTCTTTTCTCTTATATTGATCTCTTCATTCTTTCCTGCTCCTCTTGGGATTTCCCTAATGTCCCAGATGAATTGTGTATATCTGAGACTATTCACTGTAATTATATTATACTCACCACAACTATAGGGGCTGCTGTCTAATTACCCACTGCTACTATAGGGGCTGCTGTGCTATTATCCCTCTGCTACTATGGGGCAGCTGTGCTATGATCCCTCTGCTACTATAGGGGCTGCTGTGCTATTATCCCTCTGCTACTGTAGGGGCTGCTGTGCTATGATCCCTCTGCTACTATAGGGGCAGCTGTGCTATGATCCCTCTGCTACTATAGGGGCTGCTGTGCTATTATCCCTCTGCTACTGTAGGGGCTGCTGTGCTATTATCCCTCTGCTACTATAGTGGCTGCTGTGCTATGATCCCTCTGCTACTATAGGGGCAGCTGTGCTATTATCCCTCTGCTACTATAGTGGCTGCTGTGCTATTATCCCTCTGCTACTATAGTCGCTGCTGTGCTATGATCCCTCTGCTACTATAGGGGCAGCTGTGCTATGATCCCTCTGCTACTATAGGGGCTGCTGTGCTATTATCCCTCTGCTACTGTAGGGGCTGCTGTGCTATGATCCCTCTGCTACTATAGGGGCTGCTGTGCTATTATCCCTCTGCTACTATAGGGGTTGCTAGGGTTGCCACCTTGTAGCCCGGTTGAGACCGGGCAGGGGGTGGGGCTGTTACCTGGAGGGGGCGGACTGTGCTGCATATGGGGCTAACCTTGACATCAGGGACGGTGCTATGACGCTTTAATCTGCGATTGGCCGATCACCGTGTCAATCTTAGAGAATCCTGCCAAGGTTTTCCCAATTTGGAAAACTGGGCAGGCAGTTTTGACTCGGGCAACCCTTCAAATTACCAGGCTGTCTGGGTCAAAATCGGACAGGTGAAAAAGCTAGGGGCTGCTGTGCTATGAGCTCAGTGCTACTATAGGGGCTACTGTGCAATTAACTCACTGCTACTATAGGGGCTGCTGTGCTATGATGCATATATATATATATATTTTTTTTTACCTATTATTAGTGAAGGGGCGAATGTGGGGTGTTTCACTTTGCTGAAAAATTTGCGAATTTACCGCGAAATTCACGATGCGGCGAAAAATTCTCGAAATGGTGCCGGCGTCTCGTTTTTGGGGCCGGCGTCCATTTTTACGCCGGCAAATTTTCACAGTGGTTTCACGAATTTATTTCCCGGCGGCGAATCGGGCAAAGTCGCTGCATATTCACGCCTGGCAAATAAATTCGCCCATCACTACCTATTATACTTGCTAATGATTACTCGGTGTTTCCCTATGGGCCTATGTGGATGTTCTGTGCATGTGGGACAGCGAGGGGGACGTCGGCACAGAGGACATGGTGTAGTTGCTGCTAGGATACACCAGTAATGTCACATATTAATTTGTCCCTGTGCAGTTTACAGCCAATATCTATTTCTCAGCCAGGGAACCTGTTGGGCACACACAGACAACTATTCAGGTGAAAACCGGGCACTGACACTTAAAGGGGCCACTAATCCCTTCGGTGCCGGTGTCCGCTTAGTCATTGGCTATGCTAAGGGTAACTGCCTTGCATGAATTGCTTGAAGAGCACGGTCCCTATTAAAAGAGAACTAAACCTTAGGAAAAGCAGAACCATTTTGGGCAGCATGGTTGGAGAGATTGGGGGGGGGGGGTATGTCCTGTGAAGGGGCATTTCTATCTCTTCTTGGGCATTTCTAAAGTCACAAGGGGCAAATTTTGGCCTTCCAGTGTCTATTAAAGGGAACATCACCTCTAGTAACCCCCACAGAACATTCAGCCACATCTCCCTGGCCCCTCCATCAGCATAAAGGAACGAATATATTCGGTTTCTTTTCTAGGCTTGACGCATAAATTAAAAGCTTGGCTTTTAAAGAGTTTCCTGCCATTACCTTTCTTTGAAACCAAATTGCCTCTCATTTGTTTTGGGTGAAATTATGAGTCATTTTCATTCTCTCCTTCAATCCACGTGACAATAGCTCAAATAATCTCATGTTCCAAATCCACTACTATGGTGGAGGCAACACTTTGATTATCAGCAGTAATATATACATATGGGAGGAGGTGCCATATTGATTCCCTTAGACAGTACAGTATGAAGGTATTGCTTATTGTGTGCCCAGAACATTCCTTCTCTGTATATTTGTATTTATACATATGGGAGGAGGTGCCATATTGATTCCTTTAGACAGTACAGTATGAGGGTATTGCTTATTGTGTGCCCAGAACATTCCTTCTCTGTATATTTATACATATGGGTTGGAGGTGCCATATTGATTCCCTTAGACAGTACAGTATGAGGGTATAGCTTATTGTGTGCCCAGAACATTCCTTCTCTGTATATTTGTATTTATACATTTGGGAAGAGGGAGGTGCCATATTGATTCCCTTTGACAATACAGTATGAGGGTATAGCTTATTATATGCCCAGAACATTCCTTTTCAGCATATTATATATATATTTATACATATGGGAGGAGATGCCATATTGATTCCCTAAGACAGTACAGTATGAGGGTATAGCTTATTGTGTGCCCAGAACATTCCTTCTCTGTATATTTGTATTTATACATATGGGAGGAGGTGCCATATTGATTCCCTGCTTAGACAGTACAGTATGAGGGTATAGCTTATTGTGTGCCCAGAACATTCCTTCTCTGTATATTTGTTTTTAATATGCAGCCCATCCATCTTTCCTTTACCCCAATTTCCTCTCTCCATTTAGCTACTCATATCCTCGCTACTTTCCCTGCTGCAGGCTGAATGTGGCAGCAAGGGAAAGTGTCTGGAGTTTTATTGCTGGGAGTGAATAGCTGAGCGGAAATTAATGTGGCTGTGCCGCGAGACCTGGACTGATATCAGCATCCATCTCCCAAAAGCCTTTCTGTTATTGCCCTTCGAATATCAGATCTGGGAACTGTATATTGGCTGAATTGGGTGGTATCGACTAGGCTGGGGAATATTTTAAGGGACCTACACCTGTAGCAACTTCTTAGTGGTTAATTTATATAGGCACAAATTTAAAGCTCCTCCCCTTATGTTTATTCATTCCAGCCAATTAGCTTTTCTCTCTAATTTACTGAAGTTCAATGACCTCTGTACTGTTTCCATGGAGCCGCACCTCTCCTCCTGTGCTTCAGTGTGTGTGGCCCCTGGCACGTCAATGGTTAAGGAAGGGCCCTGTTCAGTTCCCAGTCATATTGTGATTTGCTGAGATGATCCACTTTGCCCTGGTTTCTATGGTAATCCCTGCCTTTCCCCATAGATGTTTCTGATTTCACCATTATAAATGTTTCTGCTGTGCTTTGCACTATCCTCAGCCTGCTCCATAATAGGCCTGAACTGTATTTAATATATGTGTGTGTAAATATACAGCTGCTCGTGGGCACAGATAATGCGCACAACATGAGGGCAAGATAAGGGCCACACGTAGGCTGCTGCTTCCATTACTCTCTCCACCTGGAGCCAATAAAAGTGACAGAAACATGATTTTCCCTGTGTAAATACTTGGCATATATATAGTAGGGAGAGATGGTGCCTATAGTAACAGTGGGATAATAGTCTCTGGGAAGGGAGTGTGACTGTGGGATAGCAGGTATAGTAGGGAGAGATGGTGTCTATAGTAACAGTGGGATATTAGTCTCTGGGAAGGGAGTGTGGTTGTGAGATAGCAGGTATAGTAGGGAGAGATGGTGCTTATAGTAACAGTGGGATAATAGTCTCTGGGAAGGGAGTGTGACTGTGGGATAACAGGTATAGTAGGGAGAGATGGTGCCTATAGTAACAGTGGGATAATAGTCTCTGGGAAGGGATTGTGACTGTGGGATAGCAGGTATAGTAGGGAGAGATGGTGCCTATAGTAACAGTGGATAATAGTCTCTGGGAAGGGACTGTGACTGTGGGATAGCAAGTATAGTAGGGAGAGATGGTACCTATAGTAACAGTGGATAATAGTCTCTGGGAAGGGAGTGTGACTGTGGGATAGCAGGTATAGTAGGGAGAGATGGTGCCTATAGTAACAGTGAGAAAGGAGGGGAGGAAGAGGTGTGAGTCCAAGACACAATATTACAATAAATAAGAAGCGGGTTTGAGAAACAGATTTGTGCGTGAGGTTCCCTAGGGAGTCCATCGGGCAGTAGGGATGTCGCGGACTGTTCGCCCGCGAACTAATTCTCGCGAACATCGGCTGTTCGCGTCCGCCGAATGTTCGCGAACGTCGCGCGACGTTCGCCAATTTGGGTTCGCCTTAGCTGGCGCTTATTTTTGCCCTCTCGCCCCAGACCAGCAGATACATGGCAGCCAATCAGGAAGCTCTCCCTCCTGAACCACCCCCACACCCCCTGGACCACTCCCCTTCCATATATAAACTGAAGCCCTGCAGCGTTTTTTCATTCTGCCTGTGTGTGCTTGGAAGAGCTAGTGTAGGGAGAGAGCTGTTGAGTGATTTGAGGGACAGTTGATAGTAACTTTGCTGGCTAGTAATCTACTTGATACTGCTCTGTATTGTAGGGACAGAACTCTGCAGGGATTTGAGGGACATTTTAGGTTAGGTAGCTTTGCTGACTAGTAATCTACCTTCTACTGCAGTGCTCTGTATGTAGCTGCTGTGGGCACTGCTTCTGATCTCTCATCTGCTGACTGCTGCCTGTAACCCAATAGTCCTTGTAAGGACTGCTTTTATTTTCTTTTTTGTTTTTTTACTTTGCTACTATAAGAGCCCAGTGCTATTAGTCTAGCTGTGTTGGGGAGTGGGACTGGTGTGCTGCTCCTCCTAGTAGTTCACCACTACCAGCACCAACCAGAGTCAAAATTGTTACAAAGTATCTTATTTGCACCTGTTAGCTGTTCTGAGCTCTCTGCCAAAAGCTAATTAAGTTAGAAACTGTTTTTTTTCTGGCTGTTCAGTTCAGAGAAAAGAGGGACTGGTGTGCTGCTCCTCCTAGTAGTTCACCACTACCAGCACCAACCAGAGTCAAAATTGTTACAAAGTATCTTATTTGCACCTGTTAGCTTTCTGAGCTCTCTGCCAAAAGCTAATTAAGTTAGAAACTGTTTTTTTCTGGCTGTTCAGTTCAGAGAAAAGAGGGACTGGTGTGCTGCTCCTCCTAGTAGTTCACCACTACCAGCACCAACCAGAGTCAAAATTGTTACAAAGTATCTTATTTGCACCTGTTAGCTGTTCTGAGCTCTCTGCCAAAAGCCAATTAAGTTAGAAACTGTTTTTTTTCTGGCTGTTCAGTGCAGAGAAAAGAGGGACATTCCAGTACAAAAGAGGGACAGTGGGTTGAGTGGTCAAAAGAGGGACAGTTGGGAGGTATGCAAGTGCCACCTAGCTGTGTGAGCTTTTTCACATTCTGTCTAAATAACAATAATAATTCCGTGTCCATAAATATCACCTGAGTGATGTTTTTACAGCAGCAATAATATATTCCGTACCCACTACTGTATACGTTGCCCTTGCAGGCATTGTTTGCCCAGTCTTTAACCAAGTGCCACCTAGCTGTGTGAGCTTTTTCACATTCCGTGTCCAGAAACATCACCTGAGTGACGTAGTGTGATTTCTGCCCTTTACAGCACAAAACGCAGCGCTGTGTCAACAATGTATTTTTCAGATACATTTTTGCCCTTGATCCCCCTCTGGCATGCCACTGTCCAGGTCGTTGCACCCTTTAAACAACTTTAAAATCATTTTTCTGTCCAGAAATGTCTTTTCTAGCTTTTAAAATTCGCCTTCCCATTGAAGTCTATGGGGTTCGCAACGTTCGCGAACCGTTCGCATTTTTGGACGCATGTTTGCGAATATGTTCGCGAACATTTTTTCCGCCGTTCGCTACATCCCTATCGGGCAGTAGTAGCACTTGCTGAAGTAAAAATTACTTTTCACAAAATAAAATTTCTTCTCGAAATTGTTGACCCCCCTGAGAGGCAGTGAGACAAGTCCTGTTTGGGAGTTACTCATATAAAACAAAATAGACAATTTTATCTCAGTTATCAGTTTCACAAATCACAAATGAATAAACCCTATAGTGATGACATTATCTTTCAGCTCAAGTAGTCCCATGCCTCTCCAGCCAACAGTGCTGTATATGAAATTAAGCTTTTAGGTGAATTGGAGTTGATCCTGTCACTGCCTATAGCTGAGCCCCCATCCTTGGAGGGTATAAATACAAATATGCAGAAATGGAATGTTCTGTTGATGGAATGTAATCTCCACATGGAGAACTGCTGATTGCCACTTTGTGTATATTTTAGGTGTGTTCCTGTGTCAGGTCTCTAATCAGTGAAGCAGGTGCAGTATAATCAAAGAATCATCTAGAAATTCATCCGTGTGACCTTTTTTAATGTTTGATGGAATTTGATGCATCCAGAGTGTAATTTTTTTGGCTGTTGCTTGGCCCAGGTAGGTTGCATTTTGAACGTATCACACAGAGCTGCACCTGTAGTTATTTATTTTCCAGTAGATCAAGGGGGGAGGGAACAGTATAATCCAGACACGCAATTCCCGAGACCCCAGGGAGGCCAGGAGGGGCCGGCGAGCATTAAAAAACACATTATCTATAATTAATTTTTGTTTTTCCTTTCAAGCGCTTGGCACTACCCGCTACTCAATGGTGTCTCTATGCTATATCACTGGCAGATATAAATCTGGACTGTCAGCAACAACACTGGGGTTTAGTGTATTTGTCCTAGATTGTAAGCAAATAGAGCCAAACTGATCCCATAAAAGATATTTGGAGTATATTTGTGGAGTACGATTACTTCCCAGCTGTGTAGTCAAGTGGCAGGCCACCATAAGGGCAATGCAAGGGGACCCAGCAGCATGGAGATAGCGCAAGGGCAAACCTGGGGAGGCTTGGGGTAGCCCTAGTTGAGCCATCCCTGGTGTAGACCCAATAACTGAGAAGAAGACTTCTTGGGTTCTGGATATGTATACCTTGATTTGTTCACCAAGAAGATGGGTTATGGGTTACCGAAGTCTTCATACCCTTACTTTAGAGAGATGGCTGGGCAGAAAAGTGTTTAGTAGGACCTGTTTTTTTAGGAAGTCTCCATTGCTACAAGAAGATCTATTTGTAGGACCTTGATTTGAAAAGAATGAGGTAAGGTTGTCTCTTTATGGGGTGTCTTGGAAAACTGTTCCTTGAAGAACATATCTATAGCCTTTCTTTAGGAAAAATGCAAAAAAAAAGCAGGGTTTGGGTTGGGCCTTATGCCCAGGTACTTGATTAGAGAACACATCTGCCCAGGTCCTCTCTGAATGTTGCCTGTGCTCGATCTTCTAGAAAAAGACATATATGTGGAAGGGCTTTGAATAGATGTTCATGTAGACAATTAAAATACTCTATTTAAAAGAAATCGTCATAGGCCCTTGTTTTTGCTTTGAAAAAGTTTTTCCCCATAATTCTTGGTATAAGAAGCCTGATGGGTCCTAAATTCGATGGAGAAGAAAAGGCTCTGTGACTCCCTTCCTTGTGAAGATGTGTAAAATCTTATCAGAGAAGAAGGTTTTTATAGAAAATAATTGACCACATTTCTGAGAAGAATACTGCCTGTGCCGTGTATTTTAGGGGAAAAACACACCTTCTGCATGTCTTTCCTCTGAGAAGTCTTTTCAGATCCTTGCTCTAGGTCTACGACTAAATGTGGAAGGGCTTTGAGCAGATGTTGGTGTAGGCCCTCAAGTTGAAAATATAACTGGTCAGATTGTTTCTTAAAGAAGATATTTCTGTGGGTCCTTGTTTTAACAACTTTGCTTTAAAACTGTTTTTGTCTTTTCTTGGTTTGAAAAGAAGGCAATGAGGTTCTTTATTTGAGGAGGAAAAGCATCCATGGTTCCTTTCTTTGAGAAAATATATTTGTAGGTCTGTTAGTGGAGTATAACATTTTAAAGAAGAAGACTGGTCACATTGGTATTGGTCTTGTATGAGAAGAATGCTGCCTGTACCCATTGTTGTAAGAGAAGACATGCTTGCATATGTTTCCTGAGAACTCTTTTCAGATGTCTGTTCTTGGGCTACATGTGAAGGAGTTGTTTCTGTAGGCTCTTAGAAGTCAGTGAGGTCCTTTATTTAAGGGGAACAAGTCTTCTCAGATGTCTGTTCTCGAGCTACATGTGGAAGAGATCTTTTTGTTGGCTGAAGGCAGTGAGGTCCTTTATTTGAGGGGAACAAGTCTACACAAGTATTTGTATGGGGTCTTTGTATGGTTTCTTTTTTAGGCAGATGATTTGAGAGTGTGGTTTCATAAGGTCAATTTGCTACTATGTAGAGCATGGTCAAAAAAAACACTGGCGTGACGTTCCATACTGGTATATAGAATGAAAGCATACGGTCATCCTAAATGATATTCTGGAACTCCTTCCACCACAAATTTTTAATTGTCTATCTGTGCACATTTGTGAAAAATAAAGGCTTTCTTTTATTCGGAGTGCTGCCCATTTGAATTCCTAACAAGTTTTGTATACGTGTGGAAGGACACGTGGGAAAAGTGCACCTGTGAACAAAGTTGCGGATAAGTGAAATCGACCTGAATTGAATACAATTGTATCTGTGCACATTACCCTACATTCTTTAGAAGGTTATGGTAGCCCACCACAAACTGTATAGTAAGCCCCATAGAATGAGACCATGTGGTCTAATACACTTTTATGCAAGGTTTCTCCAAGGTTCCCTGGAGAATAATAGTGAGACATACATGCGCACACACACTCGAATAGTTGAGTCTGCTCATTCTAAATTAGAGGTGTAGAATGATTGTGTTACTCGGGCGCTTACTGCTCTGTTGTATGTTTTATGCTTGACCTTACTGTACATTGTCATAGAAAATTAGGATTCTCGTGCAGATGGAATATATATATATGTAGGGACCCTGAGATTTGGGGTAAATTACTCAGGCAGTTCCCCTTTAGTATTTGGACGCCTAAGGGTTCTTTAGTTAACTAAAGGTGGCCATACACGGGCCGATAAAAGCTGCCGACAGACCAAGTCGGCAGCTTATTGGCCCGTGTATGGGGGCCCCCGACGGGCTTCCCCGATCGAGATCTGGCCGAAAGTCGGCCAGATCTCGATCGGATGGGGTTAAAAATCCCGTCGGATCGCGGCCGCATCTGTTCGTTGATGCGGTCCCGCGATCCGACCGCCCGTTTGGCGAACGCTAGGATCCGATCGTTGGGCCCTAGGGCCCACGATCGGATCAGCCCGATATTGCCCACCTCAAGGTGGGCATATCGGAGGGAGATCCGCTCGTTTGGCGACATCGCCAAACGAGCGGATCTATCCGTGTATGGCCACCTTTAGGCAGCTATGTCCCTGGCTGGGTCCATATTAGTTCATGGAGATTGTCCACTAGATGGCACTGTTTATCAATATAAAGGGGTTTAGCACCATCTGGTCGGGGTCTGTCCTGGGACTTCACCTCACTGAGAGGTACTACAGGTCCAGGTCTGCCGGTAAAGTTAGTTAAGTGTGAGATAGTGATATTAATACAGTAATAGTCGCTCTAGGAGTGAAAGTCAGCACAGGGTAGCTAGAGAGCAGACGTGGCTCCAAGACCCCAGACTGAATACAGTGGGTTAGGTGAGGACCCAGTCCGGTGCCAAGATACAAGACCCCAGGCTGAGAAACCCATGCCTTAGTGCTCAACCAGAGGGATAGTGCCCAGTGAGAGTGGTAACTATTCCCCAAGTCTATTGTTGCTGATTTATATTGCATTCTACACCGTCTGTTGTATCTCGTACCCCCTGGAGGGAATATTGCTGTTGGAAGCTACTCTATGATTACTGCGAACATCAAAGTGCTTGTGAACTACGACCTTGCCACTGTTCTCTGTTAATAAACAAGTTATAGTTTACTGCAAAGCAACTGTCTGGCTGAATGTCATGCTGCATTGATCTACACCAGGTACCGGGAGTTGCAGGGAGTTGCATGGGTACACTGGGGTCCGGGGCATACTACAAGCAGTTTTAGCCTGGTCACACACATCCTTAATACACAGCAAAAGTACACTCAAGGGTGTGCTACATATATATATATATATATATATATATATATATATATATATATATATATATATATATATATATATATATATATATATAAAGATAGAGCTGGACGTCTGTCTTGACTGCACCCTTGCCATCTACTAACATATCTAAGGTATCTAAGGCTCTTGTGATATTAGCAAATATAGATAATTAATTATGTGCTGACGTCAAGGTGGGAACTATTAGGCTTGCGGAAGATAACAAAAGGAGCAATCAGAGATGATGGGGAGGGAAAGAGAAGGATATAAGACTGCGAGAGAAAGTGAAATGGGTCAGGGGGGTGGAAAACAGAAAGAAGGGGAAGGAACGTGTGAGGAACAGCAGGTAAAGAACAAAGGATATCCAAGCTGCTGTTGATAAAGCATGCTGGGAGACGCAGTCCAACAATGATGTACATATATGAAAAGGAAGCTGCTTTATGACATAGGTTTAAAATGCTTCTATTGTGCACTGAACTTCCTGCACTGATTGGTGGGTTGGGGTAACTGAACTGGCCGCGCTCTCTCTCCCAGAGCAGATAAGCCCCGCCCTCATCTGCTGTTTTCACCTGCACTTCCCAGGGGAACGTGTTGTGCATGAGCTGCCTCTTGTTATAACAGTCCGGGTATTGTACACAAGTTGCTGTTTTATGGCTGACAGTGTATTCACTTGCTGGAAGGACCCTGCTTGGCCTACTGATTACAGCTTTCCCAGGGAGAAAGGGGACAAGGTACAAATATACAGAGAAGGAATGTTCTGGGCACACAATAACCTATACCTTCATACTGTCTAAGGGAATCAATATGGCACCTCCTCCCTCATCCCATATATAAATACAAATATATTGAGAAGGAATATTCTGGGCACACAATAAGCTGTACCCTCATACTGTATTGTCAATCAATATGGGAATCATCATGGCACCTCCCTCCTCCAGGGCCGTTCCTGCCATGAGGCAAGGTGATAACCTTGCCTCAGGCATAATGGAACAACCAGTTACCAGGGGCAGCAAAAAGCCACCTCTGTTAACTTTAAGAGCCGAATTTCCGTTTTTACATTTAAGAGCGGAATTTACGTTTTTTAATTTAAGAGCCAAATTTCCTAATTCTTTAACATCTAAGTAAATTTACTTTTAAGTCAGTGTA
Organism: Xenopus laevis; assembly: GCF_017654675.1. NCBI lineage: Eukaryota > Metazoa > Chordata > Amphibia > Anura > Pipidae > Xenopus > Xenopus laevis. The sequence goes on from NC_054386.1 coordinate 27,915,455, forward strand.
TTTTGAGAGCCTGTGTTGGTGGGTTTTTAGGTTGCAATAAAAAATTGTATCAGAGGCTCCTCTCTCCCCCAATGTTTCTATATATCTGTAACCTTGTTATAAGCTAAGTTGATATCTAAGCAATGAGTACAGGCCAGCGTTTCCTTATCTAGATACATGAATAGATTTGCCCCAGTAGTAGAGCTCTCGGATCAGGTTATTTAGGACCCTGATTTATAGTGGGTAGAACTAAGCAATGTGCCGGCAGCTCAGAGGAAGCTGGTTGTCTCAGAGATCCGTTCCTTTGATTTTTCCTCACTCCCAGCGTTTAATTATAAAACGGAACTTTCGGGCTGGATTAGCTGGGGACATGCTGACAATTCCTTAATGTGTTCATTAGAATTATTCTGCCCGCTAGGGCAAAAAGTAATACTGTGAGACACGGCTCTCGTTTCCCCTCCAACCTCCACCCTGAGACATTTTCTGTTGCTACATTGCATTGATACAATGATCCGGGACATTGCAGAAGAAAAATAATGTAGGTGCCCTAACACTTTTCATTCTTCTTATCCTCAAAGTTTCTTCATCGCCCACTCTTTGGTAATTGTCACCATCTCTGATATCCATTGTGTAGCTGTTAGGAAGAAATGAGAAGTCTATTACTTGTTGGGTAATGTGTCAACAGGCGTCTTGCCACCTCTGCTTGAATTTAGTTCTAGGGTGTAGACTGCAAGGTCCAGAGACTTTACATCAGACTTGGGTACAGGAAGGTTGGGAGGAAGGTGTTAATGCCCCATGCAATGTTCTTTATAAGTGATGCCTCTCCCTGCTGTGCCTTTTTTTTGCCTCTTAATTCAGATCTCCTGCCTCCACCTGCTCTTCGCAGCCTACCAACCTCTCTGATTTAACCATATTCCCCCCCCCCCACTTTGTGTCAGTCTCTTCAAGTTCCTGGCCAAATAAAGAGGAATACACGTATTTATGACAATCCATTAAATATTGGAGTGATATGGACCGTAAAGTTCCAAGACCCTTGTCTTCAAGTTTTTTTAATTGCATTTTTTGGGGAGAATTTGAGTTTTAAAATAAAGTCAGAATAGAGGCTGCAGCTGATGGTAGGACCAGGTAGGGGTAGTGGGTCCAGTATGTATATTTGCAATACAAGTCAGTGCCCCAAAGTTTTGAAGATGCGGCCCTGTAAAACCCTATTATGCTTTGGAGGCAAGTGACCTATGCCATTGGCTGTGGAGACAGTTAGAAGTTATTCAAAAATCTCAAGACCTTTGTCACTGAATACGATGCACAAAAATAGATGTGTGCCCAGATATAAGGGACTATGTAGTTGGACCAAGCAGTAAGACAGTGGGAGGTGCCATTGGGTTCTTTTGACACCCACCTTTATTATTCTCCACCGATGGTTGCAGGATGGGTGAAAGACTGCACTACACTGATCTTTTTGTTGAATACATATCCTAAGGGGGTGCTAGGGTCCTTTCAGACCAGCAGTTAGCAGCTTATTAGGTGATGGCATGCCTAAATGATGTCTGGCTGAAAATTGGGCAGATATAATCAGGAAGGTTTGAAATTGCATGGGCCTAACTGGTACGTTGATGTAGTCTTCTTCCAAAGGGTTTCCATAGGCACCCATTATAGTTACATAGTTAGTTATAGTTACATAGTTAAATTGGGTTGAAAAAAGACAAAGTCCATCAAGTTCAACCCCTCCAAATGAAAACCCAGCATCCATACACACACCCCTCCCTACTTTTAATTAAATTCTATATACCCATACTTATACTAACTATAGAGCTTAGTATCACAATATCCTTTGATATTATGTCTGTCCAAAAAAATCATTCAAGCCCCTCTTAAAGGCATTAACTGAATCAGCCATCACATCACCCGGCAGTGCATTCCACAACCTCACTGTCCTGACTGTGAAGAACCACCTACGTTGCTTCAAATGAAAGTTCTTTTCTTCTAGTCTAAAGGGGTGGCCTCTGGTACAGTGATCCACTTTATGGGTAAAAAGGTCCCCTGCTATTTGTCTATAATGTCCTCTAATGTACTTGTAAAGTGTAATCATGTCCCCTCGCAAGCGCCTTTTTTCCAGAGAAAACAACCCCAACCTTGACAGTCTACCCTCATAATTTAAGTCTTCCGTCCCTCTAACCAGTTTAGTTGCACTTAGTCTCTGCACTCTCTCCAGCACATTTATATCCCTCTTAAGGACTGGAGTCCAAAACTGAACTGCATACTCCAGATGAGGCCTTACCAGGGACCTATAAAGAGGCATAATCATGTTTTCATCCTTTGAGTTAATGCCCTTTTTTATGCAAGACAGAACTTTATTTGCTTTAGTAGCCACAGAATGACACTGCCCAGAATTAGACAACTTGTTATCTACAAAGACCCCCTAGATCCTTCTCATTTAAGGAAACTCCCAACACACTGCCATTTAGTGTATAACTTGCATTTATATTATTTTTGCCAAAGTGAATACCTTGCATTTGACCAGAAGAATGGATCTTCCTTATGTGGCCAAGTTTGTTGGCAGCCAAATTTGGTTAAAATGTATATCTAATTTAAGACAAGTTGAAAGAATGTGGAGGTGAGGAGGTGGAGGTGAGCAGAACCCAACTCTTGCTGATTATATAATCTCCGAAGAAGGCGAAATGGGTGGGCCGAGCCAGAATTACAGCCTGTAAATATCTAATCAAATATAGAAGTAATAAAGGAAGGGGATGGTCAGATGAAACCCCCTTTTCAGAAACAGCAGGGGGCACTATACCTCTGCATGTGCCCCCTGAGCCTTCCTTGGCATAGATATTGTTTAACCCTTGAATCTCATTTTTAAACCCATAGAGAGAGAATGAAGTGGTTTAGATACTGTTTCATGGTTAAAGACTTATTAGCCAAGGAGAAGAACAGAGAGAAGGCATTGCTTTCAGTCTAAGCGCTTAAACACCAGAGAAGAGATAGGCTCAGCTTGAGGAGAGAGGGAGGATTTGGTGGAGTTAATTAACCTCTGTCGACCCTGAATTTCAGAAGCGAGAAGCACAGTATATGGCATTGTTATAATTCGGCCCATGAAAAATCTCCAGGCTCTTATCAATTTAGAAGCATCAAAATATATATTTGAAGGGGACATTAACCAGTCTTACTAGGGGATACTCACCCCTTCTTATTGTGATGGTGCCATTTTATTAATGAGCCCCCGGGCCTAATTACATTTATAGCTCAGAATCTGTAAGAAAAGTATCAATAAAACCTGAAGAGCAAAACTTGTTATGCGAATATTAATGATACAGATGTAAATTTGTCCTCCTTTGTGTTTTAAAGGGGTCTAGATCGTGTCAAGGGAAGCCACTTACCTGGAAGATTCAGTTGTAAAGCTGTGCATTTTATTACCAGCCTTGCTACGCACAGATTGGCTCCAACCTATCCTAATCATAGAGTGGCTCTAAGCCACTCTCACCCAACCCAACCCAGCATAATATCAAGGTTTGGGGCAGGAGTAGGTGAAGCTAGGGTGGACATAATCGAGAAATGACTGGGGCTGATCATAGGCATGGCTGTGGCAAGAGTCATTATTTTTATTGGGGCTCCGTTTTACTTTTTGGCAGGGCTTGCTACCCAGGGGGCTAATGTTTAGGGCCCTGCTAACTTAGTAGTACGAGGTTACTAATGGTGGCCCTGGCTAGAGGAGGTATGGCAGATTTGAGCCAAGATGAAATTGAATCACTATTGATCCAGGTCATTATCTCCATGAAGGTAAGAACCTTTGGTAGAATTCCTGCTGCCAAAGGTGTTTCTCCAGGTAAACCCACCTTTCCTATGGGTTTCAAACCATTATACTCACAGACAGCACCAGGCACAAGATTCTTTGGTTTAAAATGCCTTTATTGGAACATGGGCTCTGACCCATATAGAGAGAATTAGGGCTTTTAATAGTGTGGGATACTATATTACTATGGAACAAGTAGGGAGGCATCAGATGTTGTGTTTAGCTGCTAAACTCTTGCTGTATCCTCTAGATAAATCTCAGTTTCACACCAACTGGAACCGTCTGGACCACCCCCTGTGGACACAAGGCCTTAAAAATCTTAACATATTGTTGGGGGATGGCTTAGGCCAGCTATTCACATACCTGCATGTAAGTGACCCATAACCTGACAACTGTGGTCCTTAGGAGACTTTATACATACATTTCCAGATGAGTTATGTCTTAAGGTGCAAACTTTCCAGCACAGAAAGTAGGATGCAAAATGGGTCCCCTGTCGCCAATCCTGCAGCACAGAACTCAGTTCTTGTTTTGATAGATGGAACCAATCATTCAGGGATGGGATGCTCCACAGAGGGAAAATGAACGATCATTGACTTCTTTTTCATATTGAATAGATATGGAATTGGTCTCTCTGGTGGCAGATTTGAAATTGGAGTAGGTCCCGAAATGGGCAGCAGAGGTTCAGCATGCCTCCAGAGATGATATCATTTAAATATATATATATATGATTGTTAAGGATGGAATGGCCTGTTGGGAACCGGGAAATGTCCAGAAGGGCCCTGTTGCCTGACGGATTCTATCAGCTTCCTTATTGCTTTGTAATCCATGAGGCTGATTGCTGGTTTTCCTTCTAAGGCTGTTGCTAGATAAGAAGTTCTGCATCAGTGGAGGTCTTCTCTATCCCCGTAAGGCCCTTATCACCCATTGGTGGCTTCTCAAGTGTAGGGTATAGCAATGTACTATTATGTGAATTAGCATTTTGGGCAAAATAAGCAACTTAAACGAGATTGGTCTCTTTTGGTTGTTCTGTTGGGGAGACTATTTACTGGTGCTCAGTTAATGGTCCTACTTCCTCTCTGGCAAGTGTACAGCCATCCTGCCTTGCTTTATTGCAGGGATTCTAGCTATAGGCTCAACATTTAAAGAGGGAAAGCTTATGCAATGCAACCAAGCAGGTGTCTTCTCCATTATCTAACTGTAGTTCTGCAACAACAGCAGGGCCTCAGCCTAAAACTCTGTTGCCAGGTTTCTCAAGGCGTGCCAAGTGTGATAAGGGCATTGGTACTATAGTGAGCCCCCCTTGCCGGACTGTAATTACTTTTTATTTCCATGATTCAGATCAGGGATCAGATGAATCACGCGCATTACAGACTGTGGGTGTAAATCAGATGTGAAATACGTTGGTGATGAATCTCATTTATAATTACTCAAGGAAATGGACTTATTAATAGGTTTGCTCTTAAAGGACACCACTCAGAAATGATGGCCATTTGCATCTTTTCTTTTCAGTAGATTTACGAACCAAAAAGGCAAAAGCATCAGATCCAGAACCGCCATGATGTGATTGTACTTTCTATTTGCTCCTGAAGACTCTGATCATTTGTCTCTTTGTGTTGTAGGATTCTGGCGACGGCCGGGACAGACTTTGACCTGCGGACGCTGCGGGCGGTTCGAGTGCTGAGACCTCTAAAGCTGGTGTCTGGAATTCCAAGTAAGTAATGGGACGAGGTGTCACCCCAGCGGCATCTTGTTAGCGGATGAGCTGTGCCCCCAATTGCCAGGGACTTCATTATTATCCACATGCTATTCAAAGCATCTTCACAGTATCCATTCATTCCTCATTCTCTTCTCATTCTCTTCTCTGCACTGCTGCCTCTGACTCCAGATGCAACTTCCCAATATCCTTTCATTCCTCATCCTCACTGAGTTTATAGTTCTGTGTAACTGTCATTGTGTCTGTCTGTCCCTCTTGTTCTGCCTTCTGAAATAGTGAATTATAGATATGGGGAACATCTGACTTCTGCTACATTATTTCGAGAGTCAGAACTAGAGACCAGAAAGGGACAGGCAAATAAATAGGCACAGCAGTGTATAAGTTACAAAGATGCTTTATCAGTGGGTTTGTATTTAAAACTGGACCTAGTCTAGTCATGTGATATGGTCTCTCTGTGTTTCAGGCCTGCAGGTGGTATTGAAGTCCATCATGAAGGCGATGGTTCCCTTACTCCAAATCGGTTTACTCCTCTTCTTCGCTATTGTCATGTTCGCTATTATTGGCTTGGAGTTTTATATGGGCAAGTTCCACAAGGCCTGCTTTTCTGATGACTCAGGTGAGAACTGACGTGACTGTCCCTTCCGCCAATCACATGGGCATCAGCCCTAATTGCCCCTCTTTATGCCAAACAGATGAGCCTGTAGGAGATTTCCCCTGTGGGGAAGAACTTCCAGCCCGACTCTGTGAAAACGGGACCTCCTGTCGGGTTTATTGGAAGGGGCCAAATTTCGGAATCACCAACTTTGATAACATCCTGTTCGCTGTTCTGACCGTTTTCCAGTGCATCACTATGGAGGGATGGACAGACATCCTGTACAACGTGAGTAATGGGCTCACTAGTCTACTAGAACATATACAGGCATTATATAGAATATAAAGCTGATGAAACCTGGATCCCTCAGGCTCAGTACTGCTTCTCCTCAATACTTACTATATCTGCTCCTGGGCTGCTCTCTTCCCCATGTCAGACAGTAACCACCCTGTGATCCAGTGTCCCCAGTACTTACCCAGGTTAAGAGCTCTGAAGCTCTGTACCTCTCCTGGGCTGCTCTGTTTTCCTTGGGTAGGCAGTGTAGTGGAGCTTGAACCTGACTAAGAAAGTGGTTGGACAGTTTTCCCTTAGCCCCACCTCCTTACACCTCCTTACATAACTATGTGAAAGAGAGCAGCCCAAGAAGTACAGAGAATCAGAATTCTCTACCTGGGTAAGTAATGGGGGAGATTGGTCTCACTTAACAAGGGGAAAGTATTTTCTGTCTGACCATGGGAAAGAGAGCATATAGTCAACTACAAGAGGTCCTCTGCACTCAACCCATTATCAATATATTTAAGACAGCGACATTTTGTGCATACTGCTACTGAAAAATGACTTACCCTTTAAACAAAACAGGGATTGTTTGTCCATATATTGCAATATATTTAAGCTGGCCAACTACGTCAAAGTCATCCCATATCTGGCCAGTCCTACGCTTAATTTTCATCTGATTCATTAAGAATTCAATTGCTTAATTATACATTTTACAAAGGGACGAAGTTTTACCTGCAACTTACTAGCTGCTGCTGGGAAAGAGAGCAGCCCATGAGTAGGAAGTACAGAGAATCAGAGCTCTGTAACTGGAAAAGTACTGGGGGATAGAGTCCTGCGCGGGTCCATTTTTTGGGACCCGAACCCGACCCGTACCCGCAACCTGCAATCCGCAACCCGCACCCGCAACCCGCATTCTTACCCGATTGGACCCGCAACCCGACCCGCAAGTACCTTCTCTGCAACCCGGACCCGCGACCCGCTGACCATCAAGAATCAGGAAGTGCTGTCATTATAAACCGGAAGTGACATCATCGGAAGTAGATATGATCGGAAAAAAGTGAGTAAAACCGGAAGTGCTGTCATTGTGTACCGGAAATGACATCATCGGAAGTGGGCGTGACCAGAAAAAAGGAGCAAATATTTATATTGAGAAGATCCGCAGCCCGACCCGCAACCCGCAAACCCGCAGAACCGCCGACCCGCGGGTATACCCGCACCTTGAACTTCAACGAAAAACCCGCATGGTACTGCAGGTTTTTGCGGGTAACCCGCGGGTACCCGACCCGCTGCAGGACTCTACTGGGGGAGATTGAATTCACTTACCAGGGGGAGGTTCCTGTCTGACTATGGGAACGAGAACAGCCTGGGAGCAGGAAGTACAGAGGATCAGAGCACTGTACTTGGTTGGATTGGATTCTCTTACCCTGGGGGAGGTTTCTCTCTGGTCATGGGTTAAAGGACCAGTAACATTAAAAAATTTTAAGTTAAAAAAAAACATTATATGCCCATCTAGAACCTCCTCCTTCCAGCACAATGTTCACTATTTTTAATGCTTTAATAAAAAAAATACCATATTGAATATCTTCTTTCGGTTGTGCTGGGTTTCTGAAATAGGGCAATATGGCAACATGCCCTCAGCTTTATCTTACATTCGCGCTCCGCATCTCCTGACCCGACTTCTTTTTAAGCCGGAAGTTATTTGCTGCACTGCTGTGGAGGATTTATGGCTGACCTGGGTGCTGCCTTTGCTGCTCGCAGCACTCACAGAAATAAATCAGGCTTAAAGTTAAAACATGCAGGCTGAAAAATCCTCCACAGCAGCGCAGCAACTGACTTCTGGCTTAAGAAGAAGTCGGGTCAGGAGATGCGGAGCGCACACTTAGGATAAAGCTGAGGGCATGTCGCCATATCGCCCTATTTCTAAGACACAGCACAACTGGAAGAAGATATTCATTATGGTGTTTTTTAATAAAACATTAAAAATAGTGAACATTGTGCTGGAAGAAGGAGGTACTAGAGGGGGCTATAATGTTTTTTTAACTTAAATGTTTTAGTGTTACTGGTCCTTTAAGAGAGCAATCCAGGAGCAGGGAGTACAGAGAATTCGAGTTTTTTACCTAAAAGTGTATTTTTGGGCAGCGTTGGGAGGGGTTGAACAAAGAAACAACACACATATGTTTTTCTGGTTGGTATTAAATAAAATGCACTCGTGTTTGAAAGCTTCATACAGATAAAGCCCTGGTTGGAGGCCATAGAGTTATAAGGTGACATTCCTAATCACTCTTCAGTGGAGTCCTCATTGGTGCCCAGGCAAATTAAGTCGAATCCGGCATGGAGAGCTGCATCCGGTGCCCAGTGGGTTAATGGCTGGAGTCCCATTTCCCGCTCCTGCCAGTTTTCCATTTGTTCCTTGTTTCCAGGCAGGAGGCACAGATAAGAGAATGGCTTGTAATTAATAGTCTTTTCTTCCAACTTGACTCACGGACTTGCCTTGGGCCGGAACCTGCACCCTGTTCTGTCTGGGGAAGGGGAACAGACTGATGAATCTGGCGCGGGGCCACTGGGGGCTGTCACCTCCTAATTGTTAAATATGGCTCTCGCCACTCTCGATTTCTCATCTCCATTGATTCTTGTTTCTAACTCGCTCAGTGAAAGGAAATGGAAAATTTAATATTGAAATGTTTTCAAACCCCCCCCCCCCCATCCTAGGCTGCCAGGCTAATTTGCACATATGAGTGCCCTGCCCATTTGGCTGGTGAGTTGTTTGATTACAGATACCCCCCGTGAGGGTAAAAAGGCTGATACAGAGCTGCTCCTCTTTCATCAAGACTCTCTCTCTCTGTCTCTCGCTGAGACTTTATTTGATTATTGTGTCAGAGAAGGAAACAAATTGTCAACAAAATAGGGAGTGGGGAGAGAAGTGAAGGAGCCAGGAGGGTACAGGGAGAGAGAAGAGAGCCAGGAGGGGAGGGTGCAGAGAGCCAGGAGGGTACAGGGAGGGTGCAGAGAACCAGGAGGGTACCAGTAGGATGCAGAGAGCCAGGAGGGTATGGGGAGGGTGCAGAGATCTGAGAAGGTACAAGGAAGGTTCATAGAGCCAGGAGGGTATGTGGGAGGGTGCAGAGAGAGAGGAGGGTACGGGGAGGGTGCAGAGAGCCAGGAGGGTACGAGGAGGGTGCAGAGAGCCAGGAGGGTATGGGGAGAGTGCAGAGATCTGAGAAGGTACAGGAAAGGTTAAAAGAGGGTATGTGGGAGGGTGCAGAGAGACAGGAGGGTACGAGGAGGGTGCAGAGAGCAAGGAGGGTACAGGGATGGTGTAGAGAGACAGGAGGGTATGGGGAGAGTGCAGAGATCTGAGAAGGTACAGGAAAGGTTAAAAGAGGGCATGTGTGAGGGTGCAGAGAGCTGGAGGGTACAAAGAAGGAATGCTGGGAGGGTACAGAACTAGAGGTAACACCTGTACAGTGTATATTAGAGTACAGGGGTGGATTGAGGCAGCAGGTGCAATTGGTGGTGCTGATTATTGGAAATTATTATATTAAGACATTGCATAGGCTCCTGGGGGTCCCAGTGCAGCTGTGCCTTCCGAATAGGCTGTATGCCCACCCCGAAGAAGTGCTGGATCAGTGTACACCAGCAACACAGCCTGGCACATGCATGAGATCAACATACATGGCTTAAGGGCCCCCTGCTATGACCCTTACAGACCAGTCAAATTCTCACTGTTCCTAGCAGTGGCAACCTATAAATCCTCACTGTGTTCTTTAAATAAGATCTGTCATGCAGTTCATTGGATATTAGAGCCCAATATAGCCCAAGCGGCCAATTTCACATTTATAGGAATGGGCTCTGAAGTCACCGCTCTGTGGTCCCATGGAATATTCATAAAAGCCTGATCAGGCGGAGATGGATTAGTGTGAAATGAATGATATTATGGGGAAAATGTATTTGTATCTCTCCAGCTGGCTCAATGCAACTGACAGTTAATGTTCTGATGCAGGGGAGCACACAATAGAATATGGTTGGCTAAGAGGTTGTGTAGCAGCTTTCCAATCACCGTTGTAGCAGACCACCCTTATAGTCGCTCTTTTAAATAAGAGCTTGAGTGGTAAACAAGTTGTAAGGATACATTTAAAGGCCAAGTAAAGTGCAGAAAGTAAATATATATATATATATATATATATATATATATATATATATATATATATATATATATAGCAGAGTGTGCAGAGGCTGGCAGGTATGGAAGCTGCAATCCCATGTGCCACTGCGGGTTACTGGTCACTGCACATGCTTAAGGCTTATTAGAGCTGGCGGATTTTATTCAGAAGAAGAGTGCCAAGGATGGGAGTCTAGTGAAGCGGGAAGGGAGTGCTCGCATCTATTATCCATAGTGATCTGGAACAGGCTGCAGGCAGAGCTGATTAAACATGGGCAAAATGCATGCGGCTCTCGGATAAATGCACACCCTCGTCTCCCATACAGCTTCTCAGTGCAGTGGGACACAAGGCACGAACCTGCGATGGAATAGACTTCATACACATTCACTGTCACCGGCATCATTGTACCGACAGTGTGTGTCTGACTGTTGCGCTTGGAAAACATCACATTCACATCACTCCTAGGACAGCAGTCATATGTGTAATACTCTACTTATAGATACTGCTCTCCTATTGCAACCTGTATTCTGGCAACCAAAAAGCTTATTGCATGACCTATCTCTGTGTTAATATACTAATTGTGTGCCCAGAACATTCCTTCTCTCTATATTTTTATTTATACATGCAAGAGGAGGGAGGTGCCATATTGATTTCCTTCGACAGTACAGTATGAGGGTATAGCTTATTGTGTGCCGAGAACATTCCTTCTCTGTATATTTGTATTTATACATATGTGAGGAGGTGCCATATTGATTCCCTTAGACAGTACAGTATGAGGGTATAGTTTTTTGTGTGCCCAGAACATTCCATCTCGGTATATTTGTATTTATACATATGGGAGGAAGGAGGTGCCATATTGATTCCCTTAGACAGTACAGTATGAGGGTACAGCTTATTGTGTGCCCAGAACATTCCTTCTCTGTATATTTTTATTTATACATATGGGAGCAAGGAGGTGCCATATTGATTCCCTTAGACAGTACAATACAGCACAGTTTAGGTGTACAGATATATGTGTGTATTATATGTGTGTATTTATACATGAGGGTGGGAGCAGCCATACTGCTTGTGGGGCATGGTATCTAATAACCAGCTAGTGACATAATAGTTTCCCATCCATCAGGGGAAATATAGAGGTGCAACTAATATGTGGCGCTCGCAGAAATACCCATTTTGTTGTTTGCAGACGTCGGCCAGGGGCTGAGACACATCATAAATATTCTTGTTGGCTGGAAACATTTTTCTTTCCATGCGTCTGGCGAATGACACATTGTTCTTACAATAATACGTCCCCCCCCCATGAGTGATGGACATGCCAGCCTTTCATCCTAGCGCCATCATTTATTGGTCCTTCCATTTCCTCTCTTTGCTGTGATTTCCAGTTCCATTTGCACCTTTCTTCTCACCCATACCTGTAGCTCAGACACGTCTGACGTGTGACACAATAGTTTATTGGACTTATCTGACGTCCTATGGAGAAGCTTGTGTTGGCGCCGTTATCAGTGGTGAGTGCGGTTTTAAAATGTTCCTACTGTGACCTCTTTCCTGTTGGAAAAATGGACTAAGGAAGTAACATGTAGCTCTTACAGGAAGTGAGGGAAAGATAATGGTGTCCTCCATGTGTTCTTGTTGGAACATTTAATTGGGGTAATAATTGGGTCATGAAAGAAGAAACACCATCGAAATGTTATTAATGAATGTTTCTCAAGGCTGAGGCACAACAGTGCATTATTGTATCAAGAATTCCATTTCCTTTTAAGAGAACATTTTAACATGGAGACGTTAGTCTAAGGAAGTCACATATTAGGAAGTGAGTGGAAGATAATGGCTTCCCCCATGTGTTACATTAACTGCATATAATTTCAGTACAAATGGGGTCATGAAAGTGGAAACACTATAGAAATGTTACAAATGAATATTCCCCACCAGTGCAACATTGTATCAAGGATTGTATGCCTTTTAAGCTGTTTAGTTTTTTTTTTGGGGGGGGGGATCATTGAGTCTTGAAAAGGTTAAGGTTACTTTTTGTAACATGTGCTAGTCTCTTCTTCCTTTTTGGAAAACAGCAGTGCCATCTTGCTTTATAGCAGGGAGTCTGGGTAACATCCAGCAAACATTTCTACAGATACCTTGTGGGGGGAATGATGTTCTTCTTGTGAGGGCTGTAATAAAGGCCATTAGCAGTCAGCATCATGTTGTATCGGCTCATGGGCAGGCTATTTTCTCTCCGTTCAAGGCCAAACAAATATATTGGCAATATATGTTCTGTACATTCTATTAGTCTGGGGACTTTCTGTCTCCAAGGATCTTTACAGCTGCCTTTATTTTGTCCTACTGCCTCCATCTTGCCCTACTGTCTCCATCTTGCCCTGATGTCTCCATCTTGCCCTGTTGTCTCCATCTTGCCCTACTGTCTCCATCTTTCCCTGCTGTCTCCATCTTGCCCTGTTGTCTCCATCTTGCCCTACTGTGTCCATCTTGTCCTATTGTCTTTTTCTTGCCCTACTGTGTCCATCTTGCCCTGCTGTCTTCATCTTGCTCTGCTTTCTCCATCTTGCCCTGTTGTCTCCATCTTGCCCTACTGTCTTCATCTTGCTGTGCTGTCTCCATCTCGCCTTGCTGTCTCCATCTTGTCCTAGTGTCTCCATCCTGTCGTACAATACCTCATTTTATCTATTATTCCTACCTACAACTTAAAATTAAAACCTAAAAAATAGAATTAGTATGAATATTATCTTTAGTTGAAGGTTCTAACAATACTAACAATAATGAAGATAGCCGACTCCGCCTTATACCAAACTAGATTAGACGATGTGACGATCTCTGGGATGTACAGCTCCCAGAAGCTCCAGCATTCGATACAGTGAAAGGGTTAATAATGAAAGTTGTGGGTTGGTTAAATCACATTAGTAATGGCAATGAGGCATGGGAAAGCAGGTCAATGAACCTACAGCAGGACCTGTTTTCTCTCCCCCCCTCTGCCTTAACAAAGCCCCTAATTAGAAACCTTAGACCTGTAACTGCCAAGATTCTTTGAATTGCTAAATAAAACCTGCTTTGGTGCCTACGGTGCTTATGTGCCAGTTAGGAATTGGTACCTCCCTGTTCTGCCCATAGGTGTTGCTGAGCACTCACTGCCAGTTCTCAGGGAGGGTCCCTGGAGGGGCTTAGACTTCTCCCCCTTCCCAGGGCCCTTATCAGTCATTTCCTGCTCTCAGCATGATGTCTCTTCAGGGATCTATTCAAATATGAATGATTTCTACTGAGAGTACAGGGTAATTACTGATGGCAGTGTACTTTGTGCAGAAGGGTGGCGCCTTGTGGGCACAAATATACAGAAATGGAATGTTCTGGGCACACAATAAGCTATACCCTCATACTGTACTGTCTAAGGGAATCAATATGGCACCTCCCTCCTCGCATATGTATAAATACAAATATACAGAGAAGGAATGTTCTGGGCACACAATTAGCTATACCCTCATACTGTACTGTCTAAGGGAATGAGTATGACACCTCCGACCCATATCTATAAAAATCTAGACAAGATCCTGGCTTATGTAGAAGTTCTTATTGTAACCTGCCAAACTCTTTTGTGTATTACAGACAAACGATGCTGTGGGTAACATGTGGAACTGGCTCTATTTTATCCCACTCATAATTGTCGGCTCTTTCTTCATGCTGAACCTGGTTCTGGGTGTCCTCTCAGGGTGAGTATTTGTTATAACCTTGTGTATATGTCTCTGTTCTCTTGTACTTTGTTACCACTAGTCTATAGTTATGAAAAGTTATACAGTATCACTCATGTATTATAATGGATAATGTACCCCCTACTGTAAATGATAAGGATATTAGAAGTCACCGAGGGGTTCTGTGACCATATAAAGGCACAAGGCTGCAGGCTGAGTTATACATGGAACTCTGAGTATCACTCATGTATTATAAGGGATAATGTACCCCTACTGTAAATGATAAGGATATTAGAAGTCACTGAGGGGTTCTGCGACCATATAAAGGCACAAGGCTACAGGCTGAGTTATACAGGGAACTCTGAGTATCACTCATGTATTATAAGGGATAATGTACCCCTACTGTAAATGATAAGGATATTAGAAGTCACTGAGGGGTTCTGCGACCATATAAAGGCACAAGGCTACAGGCTGAGTTATACAGGGAACTCTGAGTATCACTCATGTATTATATATAAGGTATAATAATGTACCCTTACTGTAAATGATAAGGATGCGTATCATTCAGTGTTTCTTTTTATCCTTATGCATTTTAGTTGGGGATACATTATAACCTGTAATATACACTAGTGATACCATGTGTAGAGTATCACAATTGAATGTATGATGTCACACTTATAAGACAGTTAGGATATGACATTTCCAAGGCTTTCTAACTGATTCCCCAGTATTCTATTACTTTTTCATTCTCTGAAACTCCCTTCCACCCACTCAGAAGATTCCTTCTCTGGGGGATGCAAGGGAATGTTATGTTTACCTCTTTTTGTGTGTGTGTTTGTGTGTTAGAATCCCCCCTGCTGCCAGCCATGTGTTTTTACTCAGCTCCCAGAATGATCTATCACTGTGCCCACTGAGGGTCTCGCAGCAAATAACTCCCCCACAGTTCATTTATAAGCTCCTCAAACTAAATAATTCATCAGAGCGATCAGAACAGGACTGAGTGGTGACAGCTGTCCAGGGGCTGCTCTCCTGTTTTATCCTTCAGCCTCTTCTTCTTCTTCTACATTTACTTTTATTTTTGTGGACTTTAATTTCATCTCTTCCATCCCTCAGACAATTTAGAAACGGCACCCCCCACCCCGAAGCAGGATGATTGGCCACAGATCAGTCTGTTATCGATCTTGCAGGGCTGACATAAACTTTGTTTGTATAGATATGGGCCCTGCTTGTCTGAGAATTTATTATTTTTGCTATTGTCTTCCAAAACCAATAAGGTTTTATGCTGTTCTCTACAATAAAAGTGGGTTTCAGATAAAACACAGATACTGCCCAAATCCACAGCGTCAAAAGAAAGCTAAAACTCCTTATTGGTATAGGAATATTTATATCTTATTGTGTGCCCAGAAAATTCCTTCCCCATATATTGTATTTATACATATGGGAGAAGGGAGGTGCCATATTGATTCCCTTAGACAGTACAGTATGAGGGTATAGCTTATTGTGTGCCCAGAACATTCCTTCTCTGTATATTTGTATTTATATATATATATATATATATATATATATATATATATATATATATATATATATATATATATATATATATATATATATATATATATATATATATATATATATATATACTGTATATATATATATATATATGGGTGGAGGGAATTTTTGCTTATTAGATTTATACAAATTAAAACAAACATAAAAATAAAACAAAATTTAACCTACTAAATGCAGAACAAATGCGCAGACATCGTGAAGATCAATTACAAATATTAAATAAACCCAAAGGCATTTGCTATTTTATGTCATATTATAGGAAACAATATCACTTTTCCTTTAACTTATTGTTGCTCCTGATCTTCTTCTTTTCTCCCTTTCATCCCCCTTTTCTTTTGCATTTTGCCTTTCCTGTTCCTCTCTTTCCATTCTTCTCATCTCCTCCTCCTCTTCCTCCACCACTTCCCCCCAACTCTTACCCTGGGGCAGCACATATCTGTTGGACACCTTAACCTGCATATCCTACCACCTTCCACCCCTCTATCTTCTCCCCACTTGCCACAACGTTGGGGTGCATTCTATTGGGAGGATTGTCTGCTCTCCCTTTCTGACTTTCCTCCCCTGCCTCCTCTTCCTCACTATCTCATCCTTGGGATGAGGTGCCATATTGCTTCCCTAATACAAAAAAAGGATATTTGAAATTATCTTACCTTTGGCAGGGAATTTGCTAAGGAACGAGAGCGAGTAGAAAATCGACGTGCCTTCCTTAAACTCCGACGGCAGCAGCAAATTGAACGTGAATTGAATGGCTACCTGGAGTGGATCTTCAAAGCTGGTAAGATAAGAGGCATCCTTTGGATCCAGATATTTGCTTGCCCTGCAGAGCTTACTCATCACTACCAAACTAATTGTTGTAGTTGGCCTTAAAGTCTGAGGAACACTGGTCTGTATAGGTGGGAATATGTTTTTATTGTATGTGTTCCTTTAAGGATGGAGTCATGCTTTCTTCTATCTCTTGAATGTCTACTTGACCCGCAATCAATAGCAATACTAGAAGTCCTGGGTTTTTACATAATTCTGTTGGGAATGTCAGTGGATGATTCAGTACAGTGGATGTTGAGTGTGATATCAAGATCAGCCAACATGCTCAGCCAGTCAAAAATTGGTTGTAGATGAAGGGGTGCAGCTTGGCATCCATTGAATGGATAGTTATGGTGCCCTATGGTATTAGGGGGTATCATCATCCAGTGAGAGTGGAAAGAGTTGGGCAATTCTTAGATGGAGGAGAAGAATCTCATTTAGAAAGTAGTTGCTGTGGTTGAGCTGGGGCATTTAATAGAATCACCAGTTGCCACTATCTCCCCAAAAAATTATTTCATCCTTATTTTCATATTAACATTAAAGAGCTTAAACCTCATCAATCCATTGTTGTGTTGCAGAGGAAGTCATGTTGGCTGAGGAGGATAAGAATGCAGAGGAGAAGTCCCCCTTAGATGGTAAGTACCGTGCGATGGGTGTAGGTATTCCCTCTACTTATTTAGCAAGAACTGACCCTCCCAAGACTAAACATTGCCTCTATGTGAGTGATATGCCCATGTCTAGTTCTCCATAAACATTGCAGGGCATAGTATCCCTTAAAAGTGACATAACTTTTTATCCCAGTAGCTGGGTTGTGCTGGAAGCCAAAGCCCTGTTGAATTCACATTAGCCTGAGCGCATCGCATCAGCAGTAAAGTACTGCTCTGCTCAGCCAGTACTGCAGTCATTACCAATTTATAAGGAACATACAAAAAGGAATGGCTTGTGAAATGAGAGGCAAAAACTGCTTTTTCTGTGACTGTTAAATTCAGAAATGTTTAGTGATTGCAGTTTTATGTGCTGAGGTAGACTGGGCTGAATGGTAGGGAGCAACACCACCCCCTGCTGGTGAATCCACTAACTGAGCAATACTTCAGGCTTATGAGTTTTTTCTCCTACCATTGTATTTCAGCCAGCGGAGGAGCCTCTTCCTCTTTGTAATGAAAGTTCTCTTTTTTCTCCTATGAAGTTGACTTGCCTTTTTGTATGACATTTTACATTATTGATGATGATGATGATAAAAAGGGTTTGTGTTGACCCTTGCCATAGCATGCACAAGCCTTTTCTCTGGTACTCCCAAATACACAGAAGAGTTCTCTGAGGTTATAGGTTCTTAATCAGCCTGGATCTACTGGTGGTGCGAGCCATCATCTACTGGTGGCATGAGCCAACATATACTGGTGGCATGAGCCTACATCTACTGATGGCATGAGCCAACATCTACTGGTGGCATAAGCCAACATCTGCTGGTGGCTTGAGCCAACATCTGCTGGTGGCATGAGCCAACAACCACTGGTGGTATAAGCCAACATCCACTGGTGGCATGAGCCAAGAACCACTGGTGGCATGAACCAATAACCACTGGTGTCATGAGCCAACATCCACTGGTGGTATGAGCCAACACCTCAAGGCAACTGACACAAGCAAGAGAGATATGGCCACTCAAGATCCAGTCCCCCCAAATATCTCTCTCTTTTTACCCATTCGCTGTCAGGGTTCCACTGCATTGGATCAGAGTGATCAGTTTATTATACAGTCTCTGCCTGTTCTGGGAGCAAATGGAGAGTCTGGTACAGAGCAGGGTTGTGTTTGTAATTATTTTATTTGCCAATTACATTTAAGATAACACTCACCCTGGTGTGTCTGTTCAGTGCCATGTTTTCTAAACAGCATTTTCTTCATCATGTATCTCCAGGATAAACCTGTACAGATCCAGACACCTTCATTTACAATAGAAAGAGGATGTCTTGAACACTTGGGAATGTAGCTTTAAGGGTACCTATCTGTGTAGCATCCACTTAACCAATTGGGTTCCCCTTAGATAACTCTTGCTTAAACCATCTTGGTAGCCTGAGATAACTATTATATTTACTATCCATACTACCCTGAGAACTTTATTTACATAAGCTTGAGATATCACTTTAGCATGGGGTCACCATTGCATTATCAATACTCTTTGGGATATCTCTGGCTACATCTTCCCTACCTATATAACCATTGTCTTCTTCTGCACAGTACTCAAGAGGGCAACCATTAAGAAAAGCAAAAATGACCTTATCCACGCTGAGGAGGGGGACGACCATTTCAATGACATCTGCTCTGTGGGTAAGTTCAGTTTTGGAATCCTTATTGTTCTTGCATTATCATCCCATGATTACTTAGATCTCTGGTGGAGTACAGTAGTTACAAACACATGACACTATAAAGGAGCAACATTTTCTAGATCCCAAATCATGAAGTTGTTGCGCTTGAACAATTAAAAGCTTGGAAAAGACCTGCAATTAGAAAAGTACAGAAAATGTTTGGGAAATGCTTACAGAAGAGAGTACGAGGTAAAAGGATGAAGAGTAAGCTGATGATGTTGGTCGGTCAGCCAACAGAAGCAGTTAGCCTGTATATTTTTTATGTGTGAACCAAGTATTTTGTCTTGGTTAGATAAATTAAGACCTTTCCAGTGAAGATAAACCTGCCCTTTTCCATTCAGATCCACAGCCATTCTCCTTTCAGGTTGGCTTCCTTCTCTCACAGTGCACTGGCGCAGATAATCCCCTGCTGCACAAACCCAGACCTGCTTGTTTCAGAAGCAGTTTATTCATTTAGAAGGCGGTTGGGGGGGTGTTTGAGCAGAAATCAATTGCATATGAGATCATCAGAGTTCCTAAGGATTTTTCCAGTGGGAATAAAGCTTTTTGCAGGAATGTAAGTCAGCAATGTATTCAGAAAAGCCTGTGCTGGTCCGTTTCTGTATATAGTGCTCTGAGGCATCCTATTCCTGATATCACAGCGCCTTCTAGTCTTATTGACTCAAAAGCAGGTCCATTTCAGATTGGTTGCTCTACAGTAGTTGGTGTTAGCCACTTTTCCCTCTCCTTACCAATCAATATATTATTGATCCGTCAGTTCCTGGATGGGGAGGAGTGCTACAGGAATATCTTGCTGCCTATGAAATATTAGCGTTACCTATTTTCCGATCCAGGTTCTCAAAAGGATTTCTCTCTTTGGGTCTTCTTTCTATTACAGTATTTTAAGGTTTTGGCTGATGCTGATGAACATATCTGTCCTAGAACTTTCCAACCTAGGCCATTTCATGGGGTGATGATTACAACCACATGGTTGTAGGCTGTGTTAACAACGAGTTTAGGAGTAGATTAGTGAAGATTGGGTCAGAAAATTTTCAACCCTTAATCCCTATTCTTCAACCCACACACAGACCTGCCTGATGTCCTATTCTTCTATGACCTGCATCTGACCAACTCCCATCTAATGTTTATCTCTAGAGTACATGCTTTACCGTATGTGCACATGTCACTAGCTTTGACATCTGTCCTAATAAATGTGTATCAGGTGCATCGACCCATAGAGTCTTGATGATCATCTTTATCCAAAACCACAGCTGTGATGGGTAACTACCAGGATCCATGGCCATGCCGCATAACTCGCCCATCCTTTGTGAAGAGTACTGCATCTCCCCTTCTTTACTGCTTTTCTTGTAACCACAGTGTGTACATGAGTTTCTGCCTCAGCGAACAACCTTATAAATAATGAATTCTGGACAAGCAATGTATTATTAAAGCTGGAAATGTTTCCTCAGGTCCTGAGGACATCTCGGAACACCTTCGATTGGCTCTGTGCTTTAACAACGTTACCAAAAACCCTTCCAGCCAATTACGGGCTGATTGTGAATTTTATACCTGCAGCTAATGTTATAAGGAAAGACAGTTCCATTAGAAAAACATCTAAATCCTATTACAGAAATTATAATCTCCTAATGAGACAATGGGGTGGCGAGGAAATATTATTGAAAGAAGTAAAAAGAAGTAAAAGCCACATACTTAGTCATTCTTTTTTTTCATGCCAATAAATGATGCCCACTCTTGGCAGTTATGAACGAATGATATGCAGGAATTCAGCTTACGTACTTCTGATCGACTTTCTGCTGTCCATATTATCAAAAGTGCATATTGTAACAGTTACAATTTTTTTTATAAAATGTGCGGAAGTGTCCCGCATCTTTAGAGACTGGTTGCCAATTTGTGTACATATTAAAGAACCCAATCAAGGGTCTGTACAGGCAGTTACAGCTCTGGTGAGCTGATGAGAAGATAATTCATTCAAAACTTTTAACCATTGGCCTGGTTTTACCATTGAGTTTTTTTAGGTTCCTTCAAAGTTGCCCTTGAGCTGTTCCTACTTCTCTGATCCTTTCTCTCAACTCCATCTACAGGGTCACCCTTCGCCCGTTCAAGCCTGAAAAGTGCAAAGAATGAGAGTTCTTCATACATTCGCAGAAAAGAAAAGATGTTCAGGTTCTTTATCCGCCGCATGGTGAAAGCTCAGAGTTTCTATTGGTTTGTCCTCTGCGTGGTGGCGCTTAACACTCTCTGCGTGGCCATAGTACACTACAACCAACCTCAGTGGCTCACTGAAGCCTTGTGTAAGTATGCACAGAATTACATGGAAGCATCTATTGACCTTGGTGGATATATATTGGTGTGCTGAATTTTTAGGATGCTAATTTTTTTCTTATACTAATTACCATTTATCATGAAGCCATCTATCTGACCTTTACAACCCAAGTTAAGGTCAAGAGGCGGGACTCCACAGTCAACCAAACAATCATTGAGATATTCTTTGTCCACAAGAGTCTTCTTCAAGAGTTCATAATTACTGTTAGAATAATGAAAACCTAGTTTCATCAGTCTCTGAAAAAGAAGTTTGCCCCACTTTTGATATGCCGCAACCTATTAGGTCCTGCTTTGGACAACTCTGCTTCTGTTGAAGATTGTGTGATACTTACAATATAACATGGATGACTCCCAGTAGAAATACTGATATGAAGTTATTCATGTAAAGCTGCTCCCCAAACACACACATTCTGTGTTGATTTGCTGCCTTTAACCTACTTTTGGTACAGAGCCATATATCAAAGTACCTATAATGTCATGAAGACCAGAAAACAATACCTTCTCATGTACTAGATGGGTCACATTAGATGTATAAGAATTAACTACACGTCTCCTGAGCAACTTATGTGAAAAATAGGGAAAGTAATGTCTAATGAACATAGGATTAGCCTGGCAGATACATCCATGCAATGGAGAGGATAAATAGTTGCCCCCATAGCTATTCCCTTTATTTAATGTTTCATGAAGAAATTTGGGAATGCTAAAAGATGAGACTAATTATCCCCTGATCCCATTACAGATTATGCAGAGTTTGTGTTCCTGGGACTTTTCTTGACAGAAATGTCCATGAAGATGTATGGCCTGGGACCCCGCAATTACTTCCACTCATCCTTCAACTGCTTTGATTTTGGAGTGAGTATCTGACCCATATCCAAATAATTTTTGCATGTTTTATTCCTGGTTCGAAGGTTTGAATCAACAAATCAGGTAAAACATTGACTGGAAGGGCTGCATTTGCGATTGGCTGTGTAACTTTGAAATCAAATGGTTGGTAAAATATGATTGAACCTCCCCATCTGCATTGCATCCTTTTCCCACACTAAAATGCAGGAAAACCCCAAACAGTTTGAGCATCAAATGAACAAGACTGGTTAGCCTTCAATAAGTCACTTATAACTCACATACCCTTCATTCTTGGATATTCCAGGTTATAGTGGGAAGTATTTTTGAGGTCATATGGGCTGCGGTGAAACCAGGTACCTCCTTTGGCATAAGTGTCCTTAGAGCTCTGCGACTTCTTCGCATCTTTAAGGTGACCAAGTAAGTTCTCCTCTTCCCTTCAACAACTTTTATAGCCAGTCTCTTTGAAACACATTTCATTCTATGGTTTGGTCTTATTATTTATTCTGTTTCATGTGTATGGGGGGCTGGATTATTATATAATAATGATAGAGCATACCATGGGCCATGAAAACTCATTGGATAACCACTATTTATCCCACAAGTGTTCAAGTAGCCCTGATACACTGAGAAACTGTTTTTATTGTTATGGTGGAAGGAGTGACCAGCAATCTTTGATGTTCTAGGTACTGGAACTCCTTAAGAAATCTGGTGGTGTCTCTTCTCAACTCTATGAAGTCCATCGTCAGCCTACTTTTCCTTCTGTTCCTCTTTATCGTGGTGTTTGCTCTGCTTGGGATGCAGCTATTTGGTGGACAGTGAGCAGCCTTTTATATAACATTTTATTTTTTTTCTCTTCAGAGATCAGCTAACAACCTAATTCGATATGCTCAACTCTAATGTTTCAGTTGTCCCAGACATTTTTCTGGATAAAATATATAGATATAAATATATCAAAGCAGGCAGTGGTTTTAGCCTTGGGGACATAATATACTGTATGTTGTATTTCTTTGCCCACTATGATTCCAGGTAAGGCAGAGGCTCATGCTCTCCAGTGTAAATGGCAATAAAATGAGGGGTTTGTTCACATCTGACATCCTCACACTCTCAATAGTAAGCCCCTTTACAGTCTTTTGTTTTTTGTTAAATAAGGTGCACTGATGGGTACTGCTGTTTCACCTTCCTGCCTGAATGATCTGATGCCTTTTGTCTGCTTTGCAGGTTTTATTTTGAAGAGGAAACACGGAACACAAATTTTGACACCTTCCCTACCGCAATCCTTACTGTGTTTCAGGTGAGACCAGTGTTTGTTTTCAGGGTTGTTATGTGTGCATATCCTTGTTATCTTCCAAATGGGTTTGACATGAACAATTTCATGTATAATCCCCACAAACTAATAGTAGTATAAATATAAAGCATATTCCATGCATATTCCCCCAGAACACATGGTAGTACACAGTGCCAATTTCATAAATAATGCCCTCAGAACACATGACCAGATAAATACAGTATAACTTCCATATACAGTATAATGCCCACAGAACACATGTCAGGATAAAAACAATGGCAATCCCATGCATAATCCCCCAGAACACATGGAAGTATACAGTACCAATTTTATCATTAATTTGCCCAGAACACATGATAGGATCAATACAGTATAACTTTCATATATAAATCAGCGGCGGAACTACCGGGGGAGCAGGGTGTGCGAGCGGGCCAGGGCCCGCACCACCTCAGGGCCCCCTGGCAGCTCGCGCGCCACTGAAATGCGGGCCTAAAATCGCGTATGGAGGGTGGCCCGGCTGCGCGTCCCGCACTAGGGCCCACCCCCCTCTAGTTACGTTACTGTATATAATGCCCCCAGAGCACACTGCAGGATAAATACAATGGCAGTTCCATGCAAAATGCCCCAGAACACATGGTAGTATACAGTGCCAATTTCATAAATAATGCCCCAGAACACATGACAGGATAAATACAGTATAACGTCCATGTATAATGCCCTTAGAACATACGGCAGGATAAAAAGAGGTCCAACCTCATGCATAATACCTCCATCCTGCTTGATAATAGTCATTTGGGGCAAGTCTTCATTAAAATCAGCACATGCTCATTTTGGTGTCTTTGGACTTGCTGCACTCTATTCTCTGTTGCAGTCTCGCTTTTCACTTATTACCTTGTTCATTGTATAAAGCTGGCCATAAATGTTGAGATTTTTAAAAGATCCGATCATCATCATGACCATGATTATCTCGGAATGATCGTACGATCGTACGAGTTGTCCATCAACTAAAAAGACCAATTTGCTAGGAAAACAAAGGAGAGCTGCCTGCTTGGCCCTGCAAACATAGATAGATTGCACTGGGACCGACAAAGATTTTTTAACCTGGCCGATCAATTTCCTGACAGATGCCGGCTGAAAAATCGTAAGATGTTCGATCGTTCGAATCCCACTAACCGCACGATAATTTCGAAGGATTGGTCAGACTTCGCTAAAATCGGTCATTCAGCAAGAGAAACCTTTGTATCTATGGGACCTTAACTCTCTGTCTTCTTCTCTACAGATTTTGACAGGAGAAGACTGGAATCTTGTCATGTATTTTGGCATTGAGTCGCAGGGCGGCGTCAGTAAAGGAATGTTCTCGTGCATCTATTTCATCATTCTGACACTGTTTGGAAACTGTATCCTTTCAGGCATAAGATGGACATGGAACATTGCAAATACTTACATGTCCGGACAAGAAAATGATAAGGGAGCTAATAACTTGATTTTTCTTGGGAGAGGAAGACCATCCCTTAAACCCAAATAACTTCTAAATCCTCTTCTAGGGCAATATGACTTAAGGGCAGATTTATCAAAGGTCGAGGTGAATTTTCGAATTAAAAGAATTAGAATTTCAAGCTATTTTTTGTGTACTTAAACTAGGGAATTGTCCTAATTCGATTAGAATTTGAAAAAAATCTGAAAATTCGAATATGTACTGCCTCTCTTTAAAAATTCGACTTCAATCATTCGCCAGCTAAAATCTGCCGAATTGCTGTTTTAGCCTATGGGGGACCTCCTAGAACCTATTTGTAGTCAATTGGTGGACTTAAAAATAATTGCCGTTCTTTTTGGGAAAAAACGTCAAATAGAATTAGATTGATTGCGACATTCCTTCTATTCATACGATTCGAATGCGGCCGAATACAAACCTATTCGATCAAAAATGGACCTATTCGACCAAAAAAAACCTTTGACTTAATTTCAGTTGGTCTTTTGAATTCGAATTTCAAAGTTTTTTCAATGCGAAATTCCACCCTTGATAAATATGCCCCTTAATGTATTACAGGTCTTTCAATGGAAAAGGCTCTTCATTGAGGCCAATTAGGCCCCCTTGTGAATAAGCCATGATTTCACAAGTTCTGTCCTTAACTTCGGAATGATTAGATACCCTTCTAAATGTCTTCTTGGCCATTGCTGTGGACAACTTAGCAAATGCTCAAGAGCTAACCAAGGTGAGACTAGAACACAGTGCAGCTTCCAGGGGATGGGGGCAAGGTGTCTGTAACTCAAGTGGGTGGGACTGGAACAGCTTACAAGTGGTGGGGCAGGGAGGCTGTAACTCGAGAAGTAGGTGGGACCAGAACACTAATGGCAGCTTACATTGGTAGTTTTTAACTGAAGGACTGAGGGCGATAAATGTTGGGAAGTGTATTTGTATTGTAGGACAGTTTAGAGTCCCAGTGATCCCCAACCAGTAGATTGTGAGCAACATGTTGCTTTCCAACCCCTTGGAGGTTACCCTCAGTGGCCTCAGAGCAGGTGCTTATTTTTGATTGCCAGGTTTCGAGGCAAGATTTGGTTGTATAAAAACCAGGTGTACTGCCAAATAGAGCCTCAATGCAGGTTTACAATCCACAAAGGGGCTGCCAAATGGCCAATCACAGCACTCATTTGGCAGCCCAAGAACATTGTTCATGCTAGTGTTGCTCCCCAACTCATTTTACTTCTGAATGTTGCTAACGGGTTCAAAAGGTTGGGGATCCCAGGTTTAGAGAATACCTGTTATTATTGGGAGTGTACATAAGATTCTCTGTGTACTGTAAAATTCCTGATATTTGTCATAGGATGAAGAAGAAATGGAAGAAGCCACCAACCAGAAGCTGGCTCTACAAAAAGCCAAAGAAGTCGCAGAAGTCAGCCCCATGTCTGCAACCAACTTGTCCATCACAGCGTAAGGATCCAATCCCCTCCCAAAATTTAATTTTGTCCTTTTATTGTACAGTCCATAAAAAAAACTCTTTAGCATGATACATACAGTGATGATCTAAGACGGTTTGGGTTTGGGTTGTATGTTTTATTTTATTTGAAGTATTGCTCTTTTTGCAAAATGCAAATTGCTCATTACCCTAAATCTACTTAATACTACAAGGTTATATTTTAGATGACTTTAACCTTTTTTATTCACCCTCATCATACCCTGAATGCATTGGTGCTGCCATATTGCATTCTAACTACACACACTGTACAAGCTTTTTCAGTGCCTCTCCCCAACTAGAGAATGTCCTCTACTTTTGCTTATTGACTTCACAAGTTTGTTTGTAAGCAGACAGAGTCAGAAACAATGGACAAGGCAGTTTATTCGCAGCCAGAGCAAAAAGACATAACTGTCCCCTCTAGCACTAAAATCACCTCCCAGGAAAAGCAGATGTCATAATGAGATAGGTCATCAGCTGGCACACAGATGGGTCACACCAAGATGCCAGCATAGATTCCAACTCAACTGGCAGCTTATAATTTCCAGCGATATTCTATATTGCCACCTGAATGCTAGTAGCACTATGAATATAAACAGGGAAAATGACTTTTTTACTGATGGATATAGGGGAGAAGAAACCCTCCGCATGAGGTTGCCCCTCTGTCTCCTCTGAAGCATAAACTTTGCGCGCCACATCCCCATCCGCAGCAAGGGATTTAAGTTGTGCTGCTTACCTGCAGAGCTAGCACTCAGTCTAGGAATTTTGCCTGTTTTGCTCTTCTTTTTCTTTTCCTTTCTTTTTTTTTATACAGTTGTGTCACTCTCCTTATTTTCTTAACCTTTTCATTGCCAGGCAAGGTTCGAAGATGCAGGTCTGAGATGGCAGGAAATGATTATAGAACGTTAGGTGTAAATGGTGACAGTTCTGTATCTGAAGTTAGAGCTTGTGGTATCATGAATGTCCGATTCAAATGCAATACTGCGGTAGAGAATATCATGCTCATGGTTGGAGCCCAGGCATGAAGGGGTCAACCAAAAGCCGTATCTTAATTCCCCTCTACATCCTCCTCAGTCATATATGTAAGCTGCAGAGGCTTGCATCCTAGGGCAAGGCTCCCCCTCTCATGAACCTCTACATTTTCCCGTCTATCCCTATCTTATCTTTCTATTCTTCTATTTTATTACCGGACCCCTATTAAAGTAGAATGCTCCTGAAAAAATGCAGTGCTCAGAGGAGCACAGGTTTCAGCATGGCACTGTGCATTTTTCCAAATCCTCCTCTTTAAAGCTGGAGGTTTGGGCTTCCCTTCTTTTAGAACCTTAATTTTGTTACCATCTACTCAACTCATTCCTCTGCATTTGTTTTACCCCTGTCTCCTTGAAATTATATTTTCTCCTTTTAATTTGGAAACTCCATGTTTTTCTACTGTTTGCTCTTCTTCCCCATGGTGGAGCACTTCATCGACGTTTTTACTCCGATGCTCATTTCAACCTTTTTCTATTTCATTGCCTCTTCTTGTAGCTTTGCGGCAGCTCTGGAGCAGAGTAAAACATTTATGGAGTTCTTCCCGTGTACACGTTTGGTTTATAGTTTTGATATATTTTTTTTCTTACTTTTTCTTTCTTGCATGTGCAGTTTTGTAAAGCAAACTCAAGGTGCAATATCTCGGAGCTCGTCCGTCTCCAACATAAATTCACCGTGAGTTGCCCTCTGTTACGATATTCACTGTGTGGACTGTTTTATTTACTACTTATATACTACTTATATATACATATAATATATAATATGTATATATATATATATATATATACACAGATCATATATATATATATATATATATATATATATATATATATATATATATATATATATATAAAAATATATATATATACATATATATATATATATATATATATATATATATATATATATATATATATATATATATATATATATATATATAAAAATATATATATATACTTCAAAATCTCTTCCCCCATTAACCAGACCCAAGTGTTGTCTGCGAGGTCGACCAACGAGAATGTCCATCTTCGCTTGAGTGAAATAGCTGTGCGCGGCTAATAACCTCCCTGATAATTTTCTTTAGCACCTTCTGCCTTCCTTCCATTCTTCCTCTCTTCTTCTCTCTTCTCTTCAATACGCTTTCGGCTTTTGCTTCTTCTTTCAACTCTCACTGTTATGGTGTTTGAATGAGGAATGTATTTTATTCAAAGTGCTTGAAGCGAGAAGGGGTTATGACACAGGCAAAATGTATTAGAAAGGGGTTCCTCTTACATTACTGTTCCCTTAAAGGAGAAATAAACCCTCAAAGATAAAGGCCCCATCCTCTAATGCTTGACAAAGTGGCGTGACCCTGAAACGTTGCACTTCGCAATAAACACGCAAGGCATCATGCTTGCATGGATCCTGTGTGCCTTTGGATTTTTTTCGATGGCCCATCCTCTACCCCCATAGTCCTCCCTCCCTGGCTCCTCACTGCATAGGACATTAGTGCAAAAATTATCCCCAAATGTCAATCTCACTTCTTCATGCAGAGTAGCACAGCAGAGCTCCAATGCACCATCTTCTGCATTTTCTTCTGAAAGGACCTGCAACACTGATCTATTTGGCGAATGCGCAATTGGAGTCAGTCCGGTATTTGCGCCAACTGAGAGTGTGACATAAAACAGTAAATTGCTGAAGGGAAGGAAGAGGATCTGAAGAATACTGAAGATGCAGAAGATGGTACCCTGGAGCTCAACTGCTCCACTACTCTACATGGAGAAGTGAGATTGACATTTGTGGACACTTTTTGCACTAATGCACTATGTTGGGATGAAGCAGGTAATGAGGACTATGGGGGGGGGTAGTGGATGGGGCTTTTCTCATTGGGGGGTTTAGTTATCCTTTAAACTAGAGTCCAGTATGGGGTACCTCTTTTTGTATTCTATAACCCTAACCCTTAAGGTTCTGGGGTGTTTAGACAATAAGCTATACTGCAAGAATAACCCTATGTATTAAATAAGCATAATGTCACTTTAAGGAACTGCAGTTGGATGTTACTAAGCTTCAGCTGGCACTTTGTATAATATTGCCCCCATACCCTCCCCCTTATGTTTTAATGTGATCTGTGTGTATTGCCCACATTTGTTTGTTTTTTTTGTGATAAGGGATGTGTCACTCTGTCCCGGGGTATTAAAACCCAACTCCCAGTGTACCTCTATGCCTGGGAGCTGGCGCCCAGCTATGGCCGACATCTGCATGCCATGGATCCTTAGTATCTGTAGTTGCTGTTGTTTGTATGTGTCGTATTTTATATATGTGTGTGTTTAAGGGGGCGGGGCGAACATTTGTGTACATTTTTGCTATGTATCAGGAGTCTGGATTCTGCTCCAATTGTTCTGAGCTTTAATTCTTAGTTTTTGGTTACATTTGTCTACCAATTAGACCCAATTCAGCAGAGCAGCGTTTTATCTGTCCTTCCCAGCAACGCAGCATCATACCTGCTGATTGTTAGCTTATGTGAGCAGCAGATAAGCCCTATTTTGTCCTTGCTTGGGTCATGATACATAGCTTGGGGTGTCTCCACTTGCCTGTCATCTCTGTAACTGTCACTTCCATTGACTTTTGTGTCGTCTTTGTTGCAGCTATGCCCTGAGTTTCAGTGATGTCACATTGTCAATCTGTGTCACCTTGTTTCGTTCTCTGCCAGTAACGCCACAATGTCACAATGTTACTGTTTTATTTTTCTATATTTCTGTCAAATAAATCCTATTCAGGGCGGAAACCGTGATCTAAACCCATTTGCCTGAATCGGGGGCCAAACCTCTCCCTCCTCATATACTAAACCAGAGGCAGTTCCTGGAAACATCAGTGACACAACCCCCCCCCCCCAGCTGTTCCACATTCTAAGTTCCCTGCAACAGGATGGAAAAGAGCAAAAAGACCCAGCAGGTTCAACAAGCAGCTGTTATATAATAATAGATAAAGGGAAAAAAATATTCTCTACAATGGAAGGAACAAAGGCAGCAGGTGTTTTTTTTTGCCTTATGCTGCAAAAAAAGTGGCTTTTAGATTAACACAGTAATTTCTCTTCTCTCTGATTAGACTGACAGTATATTAAAAAGAAAAATATTATCAACTCGTTGAAGGAACGCTTTAAATTATTATTTTAAAAACAATGATAAAACCAATAAAAATGTAACCTACAAATCAATCGGCCCCAGTCACTAACCTTCAACCCTGTTAGATATGGTTTGTCAGAGCCATCATGAAGGTACTAGTAATGTCAAGGGATTCCCACAGGGTAGCTGGATTGGATCATTATGATGTCAATTGTAATGTCTAAGGGTTCCCTCAAAGTAGATGGCTTGAGCCATCATAATGGCACTTAAAATGTCATGAGGTTCCCATAGAGTGGTTGGTATGAGCCATTGTGATGCCACTTGATACGTCATGGGGTTCCCACAGAGTGGATAATTTGCGCCATCATAATGTCTCTTGTAATGTCAAGGGGTTCCCACAGAATGGTTGGATGATCCATCACAATATAACTTGTAATGTCAAGGTGTTCCCTTCATGGTGGTACTTTTATTGTTAAGAGGTTCTCACAAGATTGTTGTCTTGAGCCATTATGTTGCCACTTGTAATTTCATGAGGTTCCCACAGAGTGGTTTGTTTTAGCCATCATGATGGTATTTGTAATGTCAAGGAGTTCCCACAAAGTAGTTGGATTGAGCCATCATGATGCCATTTGTAATGTCTAGGGATTTGCACAGAGTGGTTGGTTTGAGTCATCATGATGGCATTTGTAATGTGAATGGGTTCCCACAGATGGTCAGCTTAAGCTGTCATGGTTTCACTTGTAATGTCTAGAGGGTTCCACAGAGTGATAAGTTCATAATTGCATTTGTAATGTCAAGGGATTCCTACAGGGTGTTTGGCTTGAGCCATAATAAGGTTTCCAGAGGGGCTTGGTGTGATCCATCAAATTTGTAATGTCAAAGGGTAATGGCACTTTTAATGTCAAGGGGTTCCTACAGAGTGGTAACTTGAAACCATAATAATGCTGTTGTGAAATTATGGGATCCCACAGGAATACTTATTTGAGTGATAAGTATAATGTCTGGTTAATGCACCCATCTAGCCATGGCAGCAGTTGGGGAAGTGAAACCCATGATGTATTTAGAAATGACTGGCATAATATGCCTGATGGCAGAAGTGGGCTTAGTTTTGCCGTACCTGAAATAAGTTGAATGTTTTCCATATCATGGGTTTATCAACCTACAAATATTTGTCTGCCAAACGAGGAAGTGTTTATGTTAAATGCAGATTCCTCCGATGGCCGGAGGCTTTTCTCACATAGGTTATTTTGGTGGCAGTATGTTGTTTGAAGGACTGTTTGTTGCTTGTTTTCCATAAAAAAAACTCACAGCGATGATCTTATTTGGTCCTCTGAGAATTATATAAAATTTGTAGAGAATATTCTTGCCCAGCATCACTTACGTTTTTGTCCTCTCAAACCCTTAATGCCCCTCTCCCTTCGCATTACAGTGTAATCCAGCTATACCGAATTGAACTCTCAGGTGTGAAAATGCTTGTGGGTGTCTGATGTCCTAGAGGGGGAGTTTGACTTCTATACAGGAAGTGCCTCGCAGGTGCCCTGGAGCATCTAATTGCACTGTCCTTGTTAAAGAAGCCAACATTGCAAAAATAGTCCTCATCAGTATGTAAATTAGCCTGTTCTTCCCAGGCTCTCGCTGCCTCTGAGATCCCCTGCATTCTGCTCTCTCCCTGTGTGCGTTGTTCTTGTGTAGAGCAACTCATCACACAGCAGGAAGCATATTCAGCTACAAGACCATCTGTGTGTGTTTTGGGGGGGGTATTGGTAACCATACAATTGTGGGTCTTAACAAGGTTAATTAAAAAAAAATAAAAAAATCTTGAAACCACAAACAGAGGATGATTGGTTTAGAACCAAAAAAAACGCAACACTAATGCACTTTAAAGGCTTATCATGTCAATGTAAGGTCCACCTAAAAGCTGTCCAGGCTGCTTTTCAGGGCAGGATTGTTTACTAGCCAACATTAAATCAATTCTCAGCTTCTTTGCAGTGACTTTATCGCCTTTGCCTTTCCCACAAGGAGTTTTTTGCGGCAGATTCCTTTTGCAGAGCAACCTCATTAGGGCTAAGCCTCGGATTGTGTCAAATCGCCTGCCAAAAGCACCGAGGCGTGTGGCTTTTCCGGGACTCCTCCATCAACAATTTTTTTTGTTAATGTGTTGTGCTTAAAAAACCCCCTCCATTCAGGCAATGGGGTAATCACTTTCCTTTAAAGCTTTAGTTGCTGGGCTCAAGGACATGGTGGCCTCAGGTAATGTAGTAAAGCTGTACCAATTACATTTTACTATTCATTGGACACATGGACATAGGCTGTCTCCCAAAACCATCTCTCTGTGTATGTAGAGGCTTCTATGTGTAGTGGGGGAAGTAGAGGGGTTCAACCCAAGCTGTGTAGGATATATCATTATGAACCAAGAGATGCTCATTTGTGGCTCTTTATTCTCAAGCTCATAGCTGTCCACTGTGGAATGTCCTGCAAGACAGAGAAAGTTACTAACTGCATTGTCAGATTTTTTTCAACCATTCCAAAATGTGTCCTTTTGTGAATTTCTGTCTGTCCATGTTTTATTCATTTTGAAATCAACGAGTTTCATGCATTCCAACCACCGTTTCAAATGATCACACACCATCCACATAGCACCTGTCTGTTCCTTCTCTACTAATACCTCTCTAGCTAACTTTCTCCTTTCGGCTTTTCTAACATCTTTCCCTTTGATCTACTACTTAACCCCTGTTCTGTCATGTCCTATTAGTAATCTCTCAGAAATGTATTGACCATGTCTTCTTCTGCCCTTAATCTCTTTCCTTCTGTAGCAAACAGCAGAATTCTACCAAGTGTCGCTCTGTATGGGAACAGCGAACCAGCCAGATTCGAAAGCACAACTTCCGTGCAAGCTGTGAGGCCCTCTACAGTGAGTTGGAACCTGAGGAACAGCTGCGTTATGCCACCACCCTACACCTAAGGCCTGATATGAAGAGCCATATGGATCGGCCACTTTTGGTAGAGCCACAGGACTCAACTGACACAAAAGATGGTAGCCCAGATCCCCCAGCTCCCAATGAAATAGAACCAGTTCCTAGTGTGACCACTGAGCCCTCACGTAAACAGCACCGGCACCATGATCGAGTAGGTGGAGAACACAATGAAGGAGGGAGAGAAAATTGTAATCACAATGGAGATTCAAGTAATGACAGAGAGGAACGTCAACGTCAACATAGGAGTCGCAGCAAGGAAGGTGAGGGAGGTAAGGAAACAGGAAGGGGAGAGAGGAACCACAGTCAGGAAAGGGGGAAGCGACACCATAGAAGGGCTTCTCCTGAGGATGGGACAGAGAGAGAGCATCGACGACATCGTACCCATCGCCATTCAGCAGATAGGCAAGTCAAAGAAGGCAATGGCCAGCCACTCTCTGGGGGTAAGGGTGAAAGAAAATCCCGGCACAGAGATGGTGGTTCAAGATCTGGAAACAGAGAGGTGGATGAAACTAACAGAGGAACTGGGGAAAATGGAGATGAACCACCAAGGTCACGGCATCGCAATAGGCATAAAGCACTCTCTACGTATGACACAGAAGATAAGAATGAGAACAAAGAGGTTGATTCAGCAGAAAAAGAGCACCGCAATCATAGGCCAAGGTAAGTGCTGAATAACTTGATCAGAATGGTCTATAAACCTGATAGAGACAACAGACTACTGTATGGTTATCCAGATGGATATATTGCCATCTGGATATATTGGTACAGACATATTGGTATCCACATGCTCTCTTTAAGTTAAAACAATCATTATAACAATCACTTTTCTTTGCTGCAGGGAAAACCATAATGAGTCGGAGCTTCCACCTGGCGGGTTGCAGCAGTTGACTGAGCAGCCAGAAGATGCAGATAACCAGAAGAATGTCAACCGCATGGCACTGCCCCATCCAGACAGAAGCAGCACCATCAATATTCCAGTGACCATCACAGCGCCACCTGCAGACAGTGCCGTCATTCCAAGTAAGGCCGGACTTCTCTATTATAGGGGTAGTGAGTGGGGCCTACTTAGTGGTAACATCTGTACCTTGTAGCACCAACATGAGATGTCAGAGGCTTACGGAAGAGGATGTTTACCAGTTAAATATTTTACATGTTATTTTGGAAAAGAACATCTCACTGTACTTTACACTTCAAACAAAACTGTTCTTGTTTATATTTTGGTTAAAGAAGTTTGACAGAACTCATCAACGGAAGCTTTGAAGGATATAAGGGTCTTTATATAGAAATCTTTATTTAGATTCACACTTCTTAATTGTCTGTATATTCAGCAAGAAAATGGCTGTTCCCATAGACCGTTTAGTATGCATATCTTAATGTGCAATCCTCCTATGTGTAGTTGCATTTGCACTTATGTGTGGGAGCCGCCATATTGTTTCCCTTAGACAATAAACTTATATTGTGCAAGCATCTTCTCTTCTGTGGTTTCACATGGCACGTGCTCCCTTGCAGTCAATAATATGGATTTCGATGGAAAGTCTGAGGAGAAGAAGGAGATGGAAGATGACCTGACCAAGAATGGTCCCAAACAGATCTTGCCATACAGTTCCATGTTCATCTTTAGTACCACTAATCCGTAAGTAGTTTCACCTAATGCATTGGTCAGTAGGGGCAGGCATACAGGGAACTCATTCTCATCTATAATGGCCTCTTTATCTTATACACAGAGTCCGCCGTCTATGCCATTACATTGTCAGCCTTCGGTACTTTGAGATGGTCATCCTGGTAGTGATTGCACTGAGCAGCATTGCCCTGGCCGCAGAAGATCCTGTGCAGGCTGACGCACCCCGCAATGATGTGGGTACAAAGATGTGTACTGTGATATATCGCTGTGCTTGTTCAAGGCTTGGGGAGTGATTATGCTATGTACCCTTCATTTCCTGGTCACAGGACAAGGCTGTGGCAGCACAGGAAGTGAGTGGTGCAAAGCAGAATTGATTGTGTACTGTATAAAGTGTCTCTGAATGAAACATTTAACATGCAGTGTAAGAGTCTCTGTAAGTCCCCTTCCTTTCTTTAACAGAGCAGCAGTTCTGCCTCACTTTTTTGCTGCGATTCTAGGTATTTCTATAACAGAACATAAGGTGGAGATCATTTGCGCTCCCCAGATTCCAAATGATGTACATCACCCCATTCTTTGCTGCCCTGGATCCCGGCGAGGGGAGATGGTGCAAAAGAGAGAGACACTTTTTCTGCACTGAAGGATTAAATGGCACAATTTATAATTGATTATTAACTGGTATAATCACTAGAGGGCCTTGTGATGCAGCTGGGAGCACATGACATTTACATGCAAAGCTCTTGCAGAACTCACTCAATAAAGAATGAACTGCTGCTTGAAAGGGAAAGTAAACACTCTGGCTGAGTTGGTTTTAGTGGTGAGTTAGAGCTGACTTCTACTGCCTGCCAGCGTTAGAAAGGTTTAGGGGCTCCCAGTTGACATTCTTCAATATGGAAGGGACAATCTTGCCTTTGTTTGTCTTCATCCTGTGACTCTCCAGTGACAGCTGTAGCCATGCGTAGTTTGGAAATTAGTGAACCATCACTGCCATAATACGTAGACTCATGGCTTCAGCTTTTCATTTCCATTCAAATGTTTTCATTCTGCATTTCAGGTTCTAAAATACATGGATTATATATTTACTGGAGTCTTCACCTTTGAGATGGTTATTAAGGTAAGAAACTGTTACAAGGACACATAACAGACAGCTAGAAGCCTACCTAAACAAAAACTTCATAGAAAAGAAGATCACTTGCCTTAATTTTCTTTGCACAGATGATTGACCTTGGGCTGCTGCTTCACTCGGGATCCTATTTTCGAGATCTGTGGAACATTTTGGATTTCATTGTGGTTAGCGGTGCCCTGGTGGCCTTTGCATTCTCGTAAGCTTTCTTTATATTTTACTATTCCCGTGGGCAATAAACTGGAAGGGAGAGATTGTTTAGCAACTGGGGAATGTTTTTGTTTTGTTCTCCGATACTCTTACCATTAATTGGGAGTAAATATCATCTTATGTTGAAATTGTACATAACATAATGTGAACTAAAAGCTAAAAATGGGAGCATTTTTTATATTTAATAATCTATATTGGGCTCCATAGTCTCCGATAAATCCTTCCAGAAGGCAGGAGAGTATCCCTAATTGTGGTTCATACTCCATTGAGAAATCAACCAGTGTCTTCTGAATGTTCTTAATCCCATTCTGGGAACCCGTAAAATATTTTTCGTTTAACCTTCATGCTGTAGCCAAGGTAATGGCTATGTTATCACAAGGATCGTGCAGATTAGGCTTGGGTTGGTTAGATTAACCTAACCTTAGAGTTGTATGAATATTATATGAAATCATACTGATGTGAAATTGTGATGAAAATTGTTGCAGTGTTCCACGTTGCAATTTTTTGTAAACTGAACTGATTCTAAGTTTTTCTTTGTTCCCCCCCCCCCCTTTGCCGGAATCTCTCTCACTTTCTCTGTAGGAGTTTTGTTGGGTAAATGGAATCTCCTTTCTTTGCACATACAGCACTGCTCTGTATGGGAGCATGTTTTATTTTCAAACAAACCATAATGTAGACACATTGCAATGCCTTCATCTGTCCTAGCCATATCCACCCACCCAGAATTAGAGAAACATTTCCTTCTTGTGTTACCATCACAAGAGTCAACTCTGGAGTAAAGTTCTAGATTAGCTCCTTCTTCAGTCATTAGGTCCTTAAAGAAAAAGTCTCATGGAAAACACCAACTCTAGAATAAGTTTCTAGATTAAGGATTTATCTCCTTTCTTACCAATTCATCAATAGACTTCTCTAAAAGGGAGAGTATTTTTTCTCAAGTTATTCCTTTTAACAGTCAACTGCAGAATAGGGTTTACCATTAAACAAACCTCTCTTTCCTAAGTACAGTAACTGATTCCAAACATCAAGTCTAGAATAAGTAGAGGGTTATCTCCTTCCCTAGTAATCCATTATCAGTATCAATTCCATAAGGATAAATAAAGTTATTTATCACAAGAGTCAAAAAGTGGCACAAAAACAACTTTAGAAAACAGTTCTAGATCATGGAATCGTCTCCTTGCTTAGTAATTCATCCATAGACTTGATTCCAGTAAGGAGTATATAACCTTCCTAAATCACTTATCATAAGGTGTAGAAAGGAGAAAACTTTAAGTAACACCTTAAAATAATGTTTTAGAAGACAGAACCATTTCCTTCTTTAGTAATTCATCATCAGAGTCAATTCAGGAAAGAAGTGATTTAAGGGTCAACTACAGAATGAAGTATAAAAATATCCTTTTCTTGAATAATTTCAAAAGTCAACTACTGAACAATGTTTATTAAAAGAGAAACAATGCTCTAGAAAATTAAATGAACGTTGGCCAAGATGTTAACTTTGATGTTTGGCCAACAATATGTTATACCTATATGGACTCTTGCTGTTTAAGTTGAATTGTCTTTATATCTATGCAATTGGCCAAGCCAATTTCTAGAAACTAGACAAAATGTTGATATTATCCCTCAGTTTAGATTGACAAGCTTACTATCCATGACGTCCTGCAAGAGATTGATGGTTGATGCCTTCACCTCAAGTTTTGTTGACGTCCAGTCTTCCCCTTTCGTTCTAGTACCAACTGCTTTTTTTTAAAGAATAAAATGCAGAACACCTTGGTTCAAGACTGCACACTGGTTACATTATTTCATTGAATGAAACTAAAATTCCATATTATTGGGTAAATTGCCTACTTGTAGAATAAGACATGTCTTTACATTGCTTAAAGGCACCAGTATTTTGGTCTGTACAGACCAAGTCATTGGAGTCTGCACATATATTCAGTTATCCACATCACAAGTTAATCTCATTTATTCAAGATGTAAGATAGTATAAATAGAGTGCACCCTGATGCCCCATATCTTGAAATACAGCTTTCTAAACCATTCTCGCTACCTAATCCTACATCTCTAGGAAAATCTAGTCAAGGAAGAATCACGGCATGCTAGTTTTATCGATTCTTCCTATCCATCTGAATATTTTAATCATTTCCTTGGATAGTCCAAGATGGCATTACTAGTTATTTCACTGTAATGTGAAATAGGTTTGTTAAAATGCCACCTAACCCCCTAATCATTCCTCACTCATACCCCCAATACCTGTGTTGTTACAGAGTCTGCCATATTGCAAAAATTGGTGTCATGTAACAAGTTGTCCAATCCCTGTAGAGTTTATCTAAAACAATAAATAATTAAATATCTTTCTTTTGGTATCATGGGCACAAACCCAAAATACATCCACTTTTTCTACTGGGACAACAAAGACTCTGATTGTCCAATGCAACTCAACACAGGTATTTTACAGAAATAGAACTGCATGCCTAACATAGGTTCCGCATGATGCATGTTTTCTATTGGACCACAACGAACAGAAGCAAGACAAGTATTGGTAACGTGTGGGCATTGGGTTTAGTGGAGCATGGATTCAGTAGTCCAATAAAACCCTTGTAAACTGAAATAGACAAGTCACAGGAACATCCATGTACAAGTTCTGGCTCCAAAGAGCTTACAATCTACTTTTATGCCCTTTTTCTTAATAATATATCACAGGCAATTTTTTAAAAAAGTCATTGCACCACCTTGGTTTAACGAAAATACTAAGTGGTGAGTAGAAAAAATACTATATCTCCTTTCGTTTCTCTTCAGTCTTGTCTAAGCTTTATCTTGGGCTGACTGATTTATATTTATATAAGTTAGTTCTCCTAGCCTCCTATTGTGTTTTAATCCCTGTACAGAAAGGTCTAGAGGACCTTGTCTGATGTCATTTAAGACATGACCAATTCAACAGGGCTGTACTGTAATTTTCATCTGTACTTTACCTTCCAGCCTTATATAGAGAACCTTTATCATTTGTTTTAAATATAATTATAGTAATTGCTTTTTGATTCACACAAGTACATCAAATGCAATTTTGCTTAAACTAAAAATAATACATTTGAAAGATCATCTTCCGCGTTGGTTACAACCAGTAGAGACAACTCCTACATGAATCGTTATTGATTAGAAAGGAAAGCATAGAAGTGTTTAGACTGCTATGGTAAATAATGTGTTAGAGTTTTAGGAGTCAGACGTATTCAACATAAAACCACTGAGTGATCCTGAGTGATCAGTGAGTTATATCCACCTCTGATGAATTAATAATTGGGTGCTTAATACTTACTTTGGCGGCTGCCAACCCAGGAGATAATTTTAATGACCTTCTTCGAAATGGGAGATAAAATATTAAGGTTTAATGGGCCGATACCTCGGCAGATAATTATAGCTCCAATTTAAATTCAATATTTTATGACTGTAGCAATATCACTGTACAAAAAAGTATAGAGTCAAAGGCAAGACAGAACATTCAGATAAGTTTTATATACAGGACTGTATAGTGTAGTTCAAGATCAGTGGGTTGGACAAGAAGAGGTTTTTGCCCGACTGTTAGAAGTGAACTCCACTATTCTTTGGGTTTTGAAAACCTACATAGACTCTTGAGATTCTTGCAAGACTGACAATGTCCCATATGTATTCTTTTCAGAGGTAACAAAGGAAAAGACCTGAACACCATCAAGTCTTTGAGGGTTTTGCGTGTTTTAAGACCACTGAAAACCATCAAGCGCCTTCCCAAGCTCAAGGTTCCTAATTTTATCCTCTATTTCAATCTAAAGGTCTTGTTATGGGGTCCCTTTCGCTTATTGCTAATTGCTTCATCCTGTTTTTTTTATTGATCTACTGTAGATCAATGTATTTGAATGTTTCAACTTATTTTTGTGCCCTCAAAATATAAAGCCTTTCAGCTGAGTAATCACCAATGGGTGTACATTAGAAGTTGCCTTGATCTGATAAAGTCTTGAGGGGCCTTGAACCATACAGATGATTTATCCCATAAAGTACAGAGTAAATGGTTTGTGATGTTTTAGGTTCAAATCCCACTTTCCACAGGCTAATAACAGTAATACAGATAAACAAGAGTACAGTCTTCACCACTACCAGGCTATAGTTCCAAGAATATTCAAAACATTTAAAGAAATCATTCCCTCCTAAATCTAAAACAGAGTGGCCTTAAAGGAGAACGAAAGCCTAACTAAAGAAGTAGAAGTAGTTTTGTGCTTCTGTGCCAGCCCAAGGCAACCACAGCCCTTTAGCAGAGACTATCAGTGTCTCCAAAGATGCCCCAGTAGCTCCCCATCTTCTTTTCTGCTGATTCACTGCACATGCTTTGTGCTGCTGTCACTTACTGAGCTAAGGGACCTACTCACAATATACAGTACACATAGAATATAAATGTCACAATATAAGGTTGATTAGTAATTAATACAGATAATTACTACATGGCAGCACAGAAACCAGTACACCCAGCATAAGAAATGAATAATCAGCCCTGTAGCATCAGTTTATATTACAGGCCAACCTCATTTTCTACTTGATAATTTGCGACAACCCCTAAGCTTAGCTTCTCAACAGCTGCTCAGAACCCACTGAGCATGTGAGTGTCACAGACACTTTCCAAGATGGTGACCCCCTGTGACAAGTTTGAAGTCCTGGATCATTGCTGCTATTGACAAGCTGAAACTTTAGGCTGATGCAAGTTCAGTATATAAAATATGGCATTTTTAACCATATTAATTTTTAGGGTTTATTTCTCCTTTACGGATTTGAGTTGAAAATTTTAAAATGGCTGCGCTTGTAAATCAGAGAGTTAGCTATATTGCTAGACAGACAGATAAGTAGACTGGTAGGTAGATAGACAAACTGATTTATACATAGGAAGCCAGATAGACAAGTAGATAGATAGTGTAAATAAAGAGATAACAGCCTGCGGCACCAAAACATATAGTGCAGAACAAGCAAGGAATCGTAAGCTTTCAATCACTATTGACTTCTGAAACTTTTATGAAGCAGAACGTTGAGTGACAGCGTTTACTCCCGAGAGGCTCTACAGTATAGAAGCCTTTCCAGCACTGAGCTTTCTGATAGACAAGTGACCTGACATAGAGACCCAATGCATTTATCTTTCTCCTAGCTGAGAAAGGCTGTATCCCTCCTCCTTCTCTTCCCCACTCCAGCCACTGACTCTTCCTTTGACATTTTCTGTCTACCAGGCGGTATTTGACTGTGTGGTGAACTCTCTGAAGAACGTCCTGAACATTCTGATAGTTTACATGCTCTTCATGTTTATCTTTGCTGTCGTCGCAGTTCAGCTCTTCAAGGGCAAGTTCTTCTACTGCACAGATGAGTCTAAAGATTTGGAGAAGGATTGCAGGTAGTATTGGGTGGGTGGTATTGTGACTGGCTATTTGTACTTTGAAACAGACATTCTTGTATTGGTGGACATTGCTTTGGCCTAATAGATTTTCACAAAAAATGTTTTGTCTTGTTCAGAGGTGAATATTTGAATTATGAAAATAATGATTTGAGGGCTCAGGCAAGAGAGTGGAAGAAATATGATTTTCACTATGACAATGTACTATGGGCATTGCTTACCCTGTTCACGGTCTCTACTGGAGAAGGTTGGCCAAAGTGAGTACTTTGCAGATTTGTTACCCATATTATGTGTATTATCACTTTTACCTCGGCCTCTGCATTTCTCTTCTCTCCAAATACATAAGCCTCGACATCCCTCCTGCATCCTTAGCATCATACACATGTGACACTGCATTACATTGATAAATGTCAATTTAAACTTCTTGTTCTGGGTTCTTCTTGCAGTGTCCTCAAACATTCAGTAGATGCCACCTATGAGGATCAGGGTCCAAATCCTGGTTTCAGGATGGAGATATCGATCTTCTACGTGGTTTATTTTGTGGTGTTCCCATTTTTCTTTGTCAACATTTTTGTGGCTCTGATTATCATCACCTTTCAGGAGCAAGGGGATAAGGTCATGTCGGAGTGTAGCCTTGAAAAGAACGAGGTGAGAAACACATGACATAAATTAAGAATCTTTGTCATTTTAACTACAAAGATAAAAGCAGTCAGAAAGTCATTTAAATATGATGTTTTTCCCTAATCCCGACTTTTGGTAAAGTCAGCTGTGACTCAAAGGATAAGCATCTATTTAA
The DNA here is from genome assembly GCF_017654675.1 of Xenopus laevis. Classification (NCBI taxonomy): domain Eukaryota; kingdom Metazoa; phylum Chordata; class Amphibia; order Anura; family Pipidae; genus Xenopus; species Xenopus laevis. Next base: position 27,958,030 of record NC_054386.1, read on the forward strand.
GAAAAATGGTTTGAGACATTTTGGAGTCCTAATGTTTGTTTAATTTCAGATATTTTAAAATTTTCTTGAATTTAAACTCAATGCCTTTTATCAGTGTTCAGAACCGGAGTGCCAAGGACTAGACGTTAAGTGGCCAAATATGGCTGCAATTTGTAAAGGCCACTTCCTTTTTTTTTGGACTGATATGCATCAATTATTTCGTTTGGGTTGCTTGTGGTTCGGAAAGCCATTTATGGTCCCATGTTTTACTCTTCTAGAGAGCCTGCATAGACTTTGTCATCAGTGCCAAGCCTCTCACTCGATATATGCCTCAGAACCGTCAATCCTTTCAGTACAAGATGTGGCGATTCGTTGTGTCCCCTCCATTTGAATACTTTATCATGGTGATGATTGCTCTCAACACCATTGTGCTCATGATGAAGGTGAATATGTTTTCCCATCCAATGCCTAACTACTGTAGTTTTCTGCATGTGGGACAAAAATGTCAACATATAGAGGGTTATGTAGTGGCAGAGTTACCCCTGGTCAGTTACTCATAGCAAAGAACCATTTAGCATTTAGAGGTCTAATATGTGATTAATTGTGCAAATAATAGAAACAAACCCATAAGATGACGGTACTTTCTTCTTACCTGCTCTTTGATTCTAGTTTTATGGGGCCCCACAAACTTATGAAGACATGTTGAAATGCTTGAATATTATCTTCACCTCGATGTTCTCGCTGGAATGTATCTTAAAGATAATTGCCTTTGGGGTACTGGTAAGTTTTCTGCATTCTATAGACGTTGGTGTGAAAATGTAAGACCTTCTCCTGGCAATAGAGATGTATAAAGTCCTTGGGCATGGGCCATAATTTGGTCTTTGCTACCTAACCTATTGTCCTTCAGCTGTTGTGGAACCAATACTCTTAACACAACTATCAAAGGATTTTTTATATTTACTAAATTGCTGCATGGGAAGGACTTGTATCTGTGAGGGGCAGAGAGAGAGAAGACCAACCTAATGAATTTTTAAAAGACCCAACTTTTTGAAATCTGAGATGTGGCTTATGAATACCTACTTCTTTTTCAGAATTATTTCAGAGACGCCTGGAATGTGTTTGACTTTGTCACAGTGCTGGGAAGTATCACTGATATTTTAGTTACAGAGATTGCGGTAAGTAAAAGGGGGGGGGGGTCATCCAGTGGGTAATATTCATGTATTCAAATTTTGAGGCAACAATAGTTTCTTACAGAATGGACCAGCCACTAGTAGTCTATCTATTCCTGTAGAATCATTTTACCACAAGTTTTTTTTATTGCCTGCTAAAAATAAGATAAGTTTACAGGGATATGTAAGGAAAGATTTTGCAGCTATCTAATGCAGGGCATGCATGGTAATATCAACCAAACCATCATATTTTTACCTGATCTGACCACCAACACCAATAACTAGATCATAATGTTAGCCACGGGGATTCTTTGGGAAAAGAACACAATTTTCGAATGCAGTCCACTTGGGACGTGATTTAAAACCTGTTCTATCCATGTCTGGCTGATACTTGGAGATATATTGATTGGGTAGGACTAAAAGCTCCCTTACATGGGCTCATAAGCTGCCATTAGCCTGTGTATGGGTATCTTCAGTCTTAACCAGTCATTGCTCCTTCAGTAATGCTTTCCGATTTTTCTTTTTAGATAAAATGAAGGTTGATTGTAAAATGTTTTTGCCCATTGATACACTTTCATTCTGCCAAAGGTGGAAAAGTGATTGGGCTTCGCCCAAAGATAAATCTGGTCTGCTCATAATCTTCAAATGTTAAATAAATTGCTTTATTTATCTATCAAAACCCCCTGTACTGAAGGAAATCTGCTGCTCTGTAGCTAATGATTTTATTATCTGCCATCTCAGATGCTACCTACTGTAAAAAATAATCCTAGTGAAATAAAAATGAATCCGATTGAAATCTGAAAAGACCCGAAGGCCACAAGGATGATACAAAAATGTATATTTCATTCATACAATTTAGGGCAATCGTGTTTTCAGGGGTGAAAAAGAAGAGTTTTTAACCATTGCATTGTGTATTTCTTCAGTATGATCCTTGGTTTCCTTGTGATCTTAAAAGGAAGGTATTGAGCTAAGATGGCAATGAAGCAGAATAAAATGAGTAATCTGGATAATTATTGACAATTATTTTTTTAATGGTTGGGTAAATTCAGCAGTTGCTTTACATGAGTTATTTTTAGTAGATGAGCCATTGACAGTAAGGGTCTGTTGGCTTCCACCATTAATCATACTACACAACAAACCATTCTGTATCAGTGAGATATAGAAATACATATTCTAACTTGAAATCCAATGCATTAAGCCGCAATGCATTGTAAATCTCTGCCGCCAGTGTGGAAGAGGAAGTCTCACTATGTTATAGAGTTCGCTCATCATCAGGGTCTGCCTTTTCTGGGAGGTTTGAAGACCAATGCCTTCCGTAGACCACATTAGAACATCTCCGCTATACAAGGATAATCTGCAGAAATGTTTCAGATGAAACTTTTCCCCAGTAATTGCAGACTCTTTGTATTAAGTAACACAGAGCTCTAAAACATATCACAATTAAAAAAAAGTTGAAACTTCCACTTTAAGTTCAGTTGCGGTCTACTTATTTTGGTCCATATGTGTATGTGCAATTGTGCCGTAGTTTTCGTGTCTGTTTATTTCCTCTTTTGTGTGTTTCACGGCCTGCCGACTCATGTCACCTAATCAACATACAATGCGGAACCCCAATAAATATATCCAATCCAAAACCTTCTGTCTATGTATGTTGTATTACCTGCAATACCTGTGTACTGTGTACCACCAAACCCACCCATGACAACATCACATCTAGGACACGGTTGGTTCTGTTAAGGTTTTTTTTACCCTTTTATCACTGACTTCTTAGTTTTTACCTTAATTTTGCTTGTTCTTTGAAGGTTTTGAGTCATGCAGAGCATCCTATGAGGAAGCATTTACTGATGCTGAGCGATTTCTGGATAGAAAACTGAATATTTTGACCAATTTTTGAAACAATTCCCTTATGAATCTTAATATGGCTTATATATTGCATACAGCAGGTTGTCTGTCGATGTACAGTAGAATCTGCTGTGGCAGTAAAGACTAGTTGATCTTCTAATTAGCATTGGCCTTCACTTTTGCACCCATTTAACCCTGGATCTATTTTAAAAGTTTTTAAACCATTGACTCCGCCTCCGTGATTTCTTTTGCTTCTAGAAATACTTTGCATTATTATTCAGAAGACCCTGTTGGTCACAGTTTATAAGAAACGCTCATCATATGCTTTCTAGGGAAGCTTATCCATGCCTGTGTGGTGGGATAGGTGGGTGGGTTTAAGGAACCGAGCTCACTGTATATTGACATCAACATGTGTTCATTAGCCAGCAGTTCTACCTCCATGACTTAACTGTGGTATGATCCAGATTTCTTTTATTTAGGCACAATTCAACTTCACAGACATTTACCCTGTACTTGTGTAACTATGTAAAATATATGTAATATATGTTTTCCTTTATACTTGCTTATTATAATGTCTTCAACCTAGCCAGAGTATTTAATTTTGGTTCATTTTGGTCTCATGAACACTTTACGATTTCATGATCTCTAAGCAGTGATTTCGGTTCCTTTGCATGTTTTAACAGCTACCATGCATGATGCTACAGTAATGGGTGCAGTTATGGTGAATGTAGCACCAAGCTATATAAGAATTTGATCAGCTGACTGTCTTGATGGTAAACCATCTTCATACTTACATCCATCTTGTAAACATTCCACTTACAGGGGACCCTTCTGCCAAAAAAAATATTCAAAATCCTATTTTATCACTTTAGTCAAGCAAAATGAACTTTGATTACACTATATAAATTATTTGAATCTAGTTTTTTTTTAGTCTGGAATTCATAATTATAGCAAGCAGACAGCAGCCATTTTGTGGACACTGTTATTAAGGCAAGCCTTGTATCATCTCAGAATCTTGTTTGTGCCCCAGAATGACCTGATGTCCATTCCCATGCCCTCACTACACAATTAAACGGTGAAGAGAACAGGGGGAATGTGTGAAGAGCAGTGACATCTAGGAAGTGCTGAATGGAAAGTGAAAGTAATTGTCTGCCCCGCCTCTATGCCTAAGACATAGAGGAGGGGCAGGCAATATTTGAATGACAGCTGAGATTTTTAAATGACCTTACAACAGCTATGAATGCTTTAATAAAAAATAGAAATTGGATTTCATGTTTAATTTGAAAAGGACTTTTATTATACAGGTTATTGTGTCTGGGTGACAGGTCCACTTTAATAATACATGTTAGAAGGTATATAAACACATCATATCATTCTACTCATTTGACGTATACACTTGTAATGTAGCATTGTAGTGTCCAAGAAAGAAATCATGTAGGCATAAAAGTATTCATCCACCACATTGTCTCAACACTAAAATACACCTGTATTACAACTCCTTCTTCTCTTACTTTTCATCTTATGTTTGTTGCCTGCTTCTCAGATCTTGCTGTTCTTTGTTCTATGTATTAAAAACTCAACTCAAAGAAAGCAGCACATAAATAAATAAATAGTGTTCTGGGTGGGGGTATGTGGATAAATGAATGACAAAGCATGCTGAAATTGTAAACACGGGGGGGGTTAATGAATAAAAGGGGAGTTTGAGGATCTTGCCAAACAGCACTTGCAAGTGCTGCCTTGAGTTACTATGTGGTACAACAATGTATGACATGTAAAAATGCAATAAGAACAAATAGAAATGAGTACTCAAGACACAACCAGTGGCTTCAGTCCTCTTGAATCTTTTAGCTTAGGGAACATCTTAGTTGATTTAAGATTCTTTTTTCTCTCCCGATATGCCTTGAAGAGAGAGAGAAAGAGACAACATGTATTGCATGTGTTTGAGTTATCCTGCTCTCTGATGGTTTCTGAAATGTTAGCAGCTGCAAGTTTCATGCTTGAGAATGGAATGGGCTGGGCTTGTTTTATTATTATACATTTTTTTTGCAGCAAGATGCTCTGAGAAATGTTATTTTTGTAGGGATAAACTAAATCTGAGAAACCTATTATAACTCTTCCTCTGTCACAGGAAAACTTCATCAACTTGAGCTTCCTGCGGCTTTTCCGAGCTGCCCGACTGATCAAATTGTTACGCCAAGGTTACACCATACGAATCCTTCTCTGGACCTTCGTGCAGTCTTTTAAGGTTAGGCAGATCATTATCCAACTTAAATGTGATGAAATAGTTATAAAAGGAAAAATTGTTTAGGAAAACAAAAGGGTGACAGAGGTTGTATAACAGAGGAGAACAATGTATTGACTTATAAGAGCATGAGTAAGCATGAAGAAATGAGTCCTGATCCAAATAGCTTGTATTCGCATTTAAATCAAAATATGGTACTGAATGTTTAAGGCACATCATTTAACACACAGCATTACTTTTCTGTCTCCAGGCCTTGCCATATGTCTGCCTCCTAATTGCCATGTTGTTCTTCATCTACGCCATTATCGGCATGCAGGTAAATTGCAAGTGATTACTTTGTTTATTCCTGTCCATTTGGGTGTTTTGAACCATCTGTCTTGATTGTAATAACCAAAGGCATTTATAAATCGAGTCTTGACTCCAATTTGACTTCTCTATATATACTGATCAGTTGTTTGGCTGAATTGTGAGTGCCTTACTCACTACATTCATGTTATGGGAGGTACTTGTATACACAGTGGCCTTGCATGTAACACCAGGCTTTAGTTGGAATTAATAGCAGGTTCATAATTAGTGCTTCTCAGTAAACAACATCCAGTTATAGCACTTTTCCTTGGCATTACTTCTAGGAAACCATTTATAGTAGCCATCACCTTTTGACTGAAGCAGGATACTTTACCAATTATGGTGGATAATAATGAAGATTATAAGGGAGGCTTAGCCTCCCCAGAAAGAAACAAATTGCTATATATTTAGATATAATGAGAATTTCTATAATGGGAAGCCTGCTATTGGTGGTCTCCCAAACAAATTATCACCCTTTTTCCCTGCTATCTATAACTTTGTTCTCTAAGCTTATAGTTCATTGATGGAGTTGCCTAATCTATTCTTATGAAAGTTCTGTGTTTACCATTGCCCCATGTCTAGGTGTTTGGAAACATTGCATTGTCGGATGATAACTCCATAAACAGACACAACAACTTCCGCACCTTCTTTCAAGCTCTAATGCTCCTGTTCAGGTATCTCCTATCTTTCTGTAAAGACTTACTACTCTTCCCTCATCCTATGTTGTAGTGGTAGATATTCATATGTATCTATTGTCTTTCCGCCCTTTAGGAGTGCCACTGGTGAGGGCTGGCATGAAATCATGCTGTCTTGCCTCAGTCACCAACCCTGCGATCCTCGATCTGGCAACACCAAAGATGAATGTGGCAGTGACTTTGCATATTTTTATTTTGTCTCTTTCATCTTCCTGTGCTCTTTCCTGGTAAGCATGGTTATCAGGGATAAGGTTGAGGTTTTATGTCCTTTACTGACAAGGGTAATCCAATCAATCAAATCACAATTATTGTCATCTCTTCTGCATACAAAAAGAAAGCATACATAATAAAAATATAAGTGATATACAAAAGAAATGAAAAAAAACATTTTACCGGCTTCCACTCCTTCTTGTGACATAAAGTTTCAATCAAATTTGTTTGTTCAATCACAGCCGTATCTAAAATCTGCCAACCCCACTATAGGTGCAGTAAATTGTGCCTAATTATACCATTTAAACACTTTTTTTTCCATAGTGCATATCTATAATGTTCCCTAATGCAATTGGCTTGCAGAGGACACTAGGAAATTTAACGAAATTGGGTTTTTGCTTTAGGACCTTCTAAGCCATCATAGTTAACCTCTAAAAAATTGTTACACAAAAAATAATCATTAAACTAAAAAGGTATGGATACCCCAACCTCTGTTGCGAATAATTGTTAGCATTTACTCTGATCCAGTATCAAAGATGATGCTTTTTTGCTCCCTCTCTGGCACTTGCAGAGTTCCCAGAAGCCAGAGACATTACTGCAATTCCTTCTACAATACGGACGATGCATCCGAGGAGTTATTGGGTCCTACTGGGATTTATTTACTTTGCATGGTTCTAATTTTGTAGGATGCATTTATCTTTACTTGTCAAAATCCAAATCCCTGTCCCTCGAAAGCTCCTGTTTCTGTTCATTGGTTCTCTTCCCATGAGGCTTATTTACTTTTTCTCAAGCACAAACGTTGAAAGGCAGAGCTAACACATTCATATGGGCTCAGCAGTATGAACAATTTTGTTGCAATGCTTAGATTTATGTACAGGATGAGCATATGTATCTCAGCACCTACCTTGTTAAGAATAGAAATGTTCTACAACTGCTTTCAGAAAGTTGTAGCTGAAATTGTCCAGTGTTTTTTCCTTTGATGCAATGATCCATTATAACTGTACTGAGCACTACTGTAATATCACATGCACTTCAACAGAATTCCACCGTTAGAATCAGAGCAGGAGGAAAAGGTTTGGCCGTACAATAATGCAGAATGTGATGCATGTCACATTATATAGATACAGTAAAGAGGTGCCAGAAGTTATATTACTTTCCTAATTTGTTTTCTGTTTCTCGTGCATTTTTTCTGTGTTTCACTCAACTTCAATTTCCCTATTTTCCCACTTAATTATCTTCTTCTGTTGGCAGTTGCTCCACTCAACTATCTACTTTTCCTGTCTTCCACTTATATCCAAATGTCTCCTCTCTTTTTCTCTCTATTTATTCCACTCATATTTTTCCACATTTTTCTCAACTTTCTAAATCTACTATCCCTTACTTTCTTTGTTTGAATCATCCCTTTTCTATACAGTCCCTTTATCTCTTCTATTCCTTTGCCTTCTTCTATTTATTTTCCCACTCTTCGTCCCTTACCTTCTTCCACACGTCTTCTACTTATTGTTCCCCCCTCCCACAGATATGTCCCCTAGCAGCATTTAAACCCCGCCTATTCACTTCCTCCATGTCTTTTTTTCTCTCTCTACGGTTGTTGAATGCTGTCTCCTGCAGGAGATGTATATTTTCTTTTGTGGCTCTCGTTAGGGCTGGATTCCGGGTGCAGTTCTGCATCTCTTTCCCCCCGAAGCTCCAGCAAAGTGTTTGCCTAGCGCATCCACTCTGGGGGTCCCTCTTAGCGGCCGTGTCAGTGGTGCTGGCTTTCTGGTTGCGCGGTAATGTGATACGTGATGACATCATCAAGTGACGCAAAATTGTCTGCTACAAAATTTAAAAAAATTGTCCGGTTGTCGGTGTATCTGCCTATAGTCCGGTAGTGTTTTTACTGTGCTAAGGCTCCTACCAGACTGCTGGCTGCCGAGAATTGTGCTGCCCCCTCAGGCTATGGTGAGTCACTGTTCAGGTAGGTTACTACTACAAAAAGAGGCATTATATTAATTTGTTTTTAGATGGAAGATTCTTCTGGGAAAAGGAAATTGACCTTTGACTCTGAAATTGTGGTAATCTGAAATGCTTGTAAGAATCCTGCTGCTAAGGGGAAAAGGCTCTGTAGGCAATGCATCTCGGAGCTGCTTGATAAGGATTTAGAGCAGCCTGCCCCAGCCAAGAAAAAGTCTAAATCTCTGTAGCAGGATATTCTGGCATCTTCTTCGGGTGCAGAGACGGTGGCTGATCCCTCCCCTGCAGATATTCTATCTTGGATATTACAGGCTGTGACTCAGGGTATTTAGGAGTCGACCGGCCAGGTCCATCAAGTTCCAGACAAAGAGAGACACCCTATGTGGAACAAAACTCAGAGGAGCAGAAGACAGAGGATGAATCTGAAACCTTTTTTGATATAAAATTCCAGCCTTGATTAAGGCTGTCAGACATTCTCTTGTGCAGCAAGATGAGGAACAAGCGACCACATCTATTTTTGTTTCTAAGAAAAGAAAGCAGACTTTTCCCATGCACAAGGAGGTGGAGGAGTTGCTTTCAACAGAATAGCAGAAGGGACCTAGGAGTGGAGAAATTCTACTCCTTCCCTTCTGGTGTGGGATTCACCCCCTATAGTGGATGCTCCTGTAGCTCGTCTGTCTAAAGCTGGCCATAGATGCAAAGATCTGATCTTACGAACCATCGTACGATCGGACTTTCCCATCTCCCGACCCGCCACTAACCATTCAGATCAAAGTCTTACCAGTCAGATCAAATAAAGTAGTTAAAGAACAGATCAGCAATGTTCTGCCCCTGACAGCAATTGTACGATATCTATGTCCAACCAAAGCTAGTGACAGTCTCCCACTGAAAATCGTACGATCGGCAATACACGCAGAGATATTATCTGCAGCCGACAGAAATTTTCTAACCTGTCCGATCGACCAAACGACCGATCTCCGCCGGACGAAAAATGTCGGGACTCTCCACACACGGTTCGAAAATCGTACGAATCATCGATTCGTACGATCAGATCTTTGCGTCTATGGCCAGCTTAAGAAGACAGCTCTGCCAATAGACGATGTGTCATGATGTGCATTATTATTATACTAGACGATGTGCATTAAAGCATCCGATGGAGAAAAGGATGGAAACCGAATTAAGGAAGGCATATATGGTAGCTGGAGCTATGTTGAGACCTTCTATTTCTTTAATTTCGGTAATTAAAGCTATGTCTCTTTGGACAGATTCTGTCTCTGAGGGATTTAATGAGGAGAATCAAAGTGAGCAGTCTTTACAGACCCTGGAGGATATTAAGATGGATGCAATTTTTGCCTCGAGACCGCTGTAGATCTGACCAGGTTGGCGGTGAGAAGGATGACCTTCTCTGTTGCAAGGCTCTATGCCTTGTGGCCTTCCAACCTTCGATATTGGCAGAGGAAGTTTGTATAAGATCGGATGTAGTGACAGTAGCTTACATCAGGTGTCAGGGTGGCACCAAGAGCGGAGCAATGAATAGACAGTTGAGCCACATTTTTTTGGATTTTGCGCAGATGTATTTGATGGGGATTACAGCAATCCATATACCAGGGAGCAAGTCGATAGGGCGAATGGACAATAAAGAGGAGATGGGGGTGGCCAGATCTAGATCTTAAGGCATTCCCAGAGAACCATAAACTTCTACAGTTCTTCTCCAGGGGTCCGTGCAAGGAAGATTTGGCGACGGACGCATTTGCTCACAGTTGGAACAACCTTTGGGCTTATGTTTTTCCCCCATTCTCAATGATCTTCAAAGTGTTGAAGAGGATTCTGAGGTCCAGAGTTGAGGTGATTGCGGTTCTGCCAAACTGGCCGAGGAGGCCTTGGTATCCACTTTTGAGGAGGTTATCCCAATGAGAATTCCCCACAAGCAAGATCTGCTGAACCAGGGCCACCTCTTCCATCCTGCACCGCAACTGTTAAATTTAGTGACATGGAGACTCGGCTCAACAGGATGAGAAAGAGGGGTTGTTCTAAAGCACTTATCGGTACATTGTTCAAGTCCAGGAAGAGTAGTACCACCTTGAGGTATGACAGAATTTGCAATACCTTCCATTCTTGGGCTACAAAGGAGGGGTTTAATCCTATTAACCCAGAAGTGATCCAAATTCTAGAATTTCTTCAGGCGGGTAAGACCTCCAATTAAAGAACTGGCACCTCCTTGGTATTTGGCTCTTGTGCTGAAGACGTTATCTGAGACACCTTTCTTTCCTGAGGAAGAAGCATCCTTGTGGGATCTATCTCGAAAGGCAGTTTTTCTAGCGGCACACGCTTCAGGTCGAAGAGTATCTGAACTTCAAGCCCTAATGGCCAATCCTTCTTAAACAATTTTCAGGGATCATGGGGTGACCTTCAGACCAAGTCTAAGTTTTTTGCTGAAGGTAGTGTCCAGTTTTCATTTGAACAAACCAATATTTCTTCCAGCCGTTGATGTGGAGAATTCAGATCTGGAAGGAAACATCCCGGTAGCGTTGGATGTCAAGAGGTGTCTAGAGGTGTATCTAAACACTACGAAATCTTATAGAGAGTCTCAAAGACTCTTCATTATCCCTTGTGGAGCAAGCAAGGGGCAAGCTGCTTCGATTGCCACAATTCGCAGATAGATCGTAACGGTAATCAAGAAAGCCTACTCGTTACAGGGGCAGGAAGCACCTGAGGCGGTCAGGCATCATTCGACCATAGTGGTGGCAACATTTTGAGCAGCAGAAGCAGGAGTGTCTACAGATGTTATTTGCATTTCAGCTATCTGGGCTAATCCTAACACTTTTGTCAAACATTATCGTTTGGATGTTAGTGCAACCAAGAGAACTAATTTTGGTTGAAAGGTTATTCAGGCGGTATAAAGCTCTGAATAAAGTTCTGATTCATTCTTGTGTTGCCCTCCCTTATTATTGCTTAGGTATTTACCCGAAAGTTAATGCTGACCAGGGATGGCCAGGGAAAGGAAGAATCCTATCATACTTACCGTGGATTCTACTTTCCTGGTCATCCCCCTGGTCAGCATCCCCACCCTAATCCTAGAGCTTTCTACATAGACATGGAGGAAGTGAGTAGGCAGGGTTTACATTTGTGGGAGGGGGAATACCCGAAGGTTAATGCTGACTACGGGGGTAGCCAGGAAAGGAGAATCACGGTAAGTATCATAGGATTCTTCCCTTCATTCTTCTTCCCTATACTCCCTTTATCGCTTATTTCATCCTTTCTTCTCTATTCATTTTTTCTTCTTCACCCTTTCTACTACTTTTTTATTTCTTCTTCTGCCCACTGCTATGGCTTTTCCTCTTCTTCCAAATATACTTCCATGCAATTATCCTACACCATCTTCTTGCCCTAATTCTTCCATCCTTACTATGTTTTTTTACTCATTCTTTCCAATCCCTTTCTCCCGTCTCTGATCATTTCTCCTACACTACATTTTTTTCTTCTCAAACGTCTCTACTTTTTTGCTTTTTCATCTTGTTTCCACTCTGCTCTTCCTTCTTTCTTCATACTATACAATTTATTGAATTTTCTCTGCCCCTTGTTCTTCCTTCCTAAAATGTTGCCCTCTTTACCACTCACATTTGTCCACACTAGTACCAACTATTTCTATCTACATTTTCCCTGCTTATTGCTATATCTTGTCCTCTTGTCTCCCCTACCTATGAATAGATGCTGAATCTTTTTGTTGCTGTCATTATGGATAATTTCGAGTATCTGACAAGAGACTCTTCCATCCTGGGACCACATCATCTTGATGAGTTTATCAGAGTCTGGGCAGAGTATGATCCGGCTGCTTGGTATGCAATCTAAGTTTCTTGCTTTCATTATAGTACTGCAATATTGCATTGATTTTATCACAAGACAAATGTCTGTTTGACCTATTTAACATTACCTGGCAGGGAAATGAGAAAAGGTGTATAATGACACAGTACATTAGCTTAGCCTGTTAGCTTAGATAACGATGATCATTCAGAATACCCAAATAATAAACCTAGTTTTACACCTTTATTACATTTTTTAAAATATTATTTAGGTTAATTCCATTACTACAGAGTCTGCACTCCTGGACCACCATTTACTAGTGTTCAGATACCCTTTTTTAGATAATGATTGCACAGAGGGACAATTTATTTTAGGTTCTACTACCTTTTTTCCCTGGGCTTGTTACCAGTAGAAACATTGTTGGGTATATTAGCAGCTCATCACAGGGGTGAAGGGAAAGCTTTGAACGCTATTGACCCAATTTGCTGTTCTCTTTCTAGCTGCCGAATTCACTATAAGGATATGTACAATTTATTGCGTGTAATTGCCCCTCCGCTGGGGCTGGGGAAACGCTGCCCATCGCGGGTGGCATACAAGGTTTGCAACCTAACACAAATTTGCATCCATGCCAAGCTGGGCTTGGGGCTGTAGAGGAAAAGGGCTGTGCCTGCATGGGTACGTGAGGCCAGCATTGCCCTCTCCCACCTCATCATGCTTTTCCCCTTGTCCATAAGGGTCACAGGTAGCTTCACCAAAAGATCCTGGAAGCTCAATGCGGGAATAAAGTAGTTAGTGGGGGATATAAGTTGGGAGCTGATGATTAAAAAACCTGCACCTACTTCACTCTTTAGTGAGGCTATCTGCCACCCCTTGCCAAGCATGATGAATGTTTATTCCCTTCAATCCCATGGAATGCATTAACAGGATTTGGAATTGAAGGGTTTAAACAGGTGCCCCATCTGGCAGGGGACAAGAGACATCTGAATGTCGCCTGTGTCCTACTGTGCCAGAATTCAGGGGTCACTCCCCTCCCAGATGCTCAAGGCCAACCCTGCCAGGCTTCTGTCTCAAACAAATACAATGAACAGAAGACAAGCAGTTGTCACCTCTCATTTACCCATAACCTTTAACCTAAACAATGCAAAAACATACCTGTGGTTCGGTGACAGGACTGTACATGTGCAGGCTAATCAGATATTTTTTTTTCTGTTTTCTTCCCATTCTTCCATCCCCTGCTCGACATCCATTTTTCTTTTTTTTCCACTTTCAATTCTATTCTTAAAATTGTTGCTCTTCTCATGTCACACTGTTTGCTTTTTCTGTGTTTCTCAAACATGCTATTATTCTCCTTTAATGTACACTTTATGTTTTATCACCTCTTGTCCCTTATTTCCTCTACCCCACTTTTCCTTGTCCTCCTACACATTTCTGCTCGCCATTTTTTTACATCTTTTTGCCATTGCCCCATACTCCCATATATAAATATATATGTTTATTGTTTATCCTGCCTTAAAACCATGACTCTTCCATTGGCCTATAAATTCATTTATCATGGTTTCTGTTTTTGCCCAACCATCCCATTTATCATTTGTATCTTCCATTTTGTCTCTTCCTGATTTATCCTAAATCATCTCCATCTCTATTTGGCTTGTCCTTTTGTCTCTGCCTTGTTCCCGTCCTTTGCAATTGCTCATTGTCTACCCTCTGGTCCCTTCCTGTTCTTTACCATTGATTATTGTCTGCCCTTTATCATCACTCGTTTTCTGTCCTCTTGTCTCTTCCTGTTTCCTGGTTTTTTACCATCACTCATTGTCTGTCCTCTTGTATCTTCCTGTTCTTTAACAACTCTCATTGTCTGTCCTCTTCTCTCTTACTGTTTCCTTCACCATTGCCTTCTTTCACTGGGCATTGGTCATTTTTATGTTTCCTGTTCCTTTGTCCTTTTGGCTACATTTATGCCTGAACCATCCCCCTCCCACCTTCCTGCTGCTGCAGTGGGCGCATTGGTTACACTGACATGTACGAGATGCTGCGACATATGCCCCCTCCCCTTGGTCTGGGGAAGAAATGCCCTGCACGTGTGGCATATAAGGTAGAACAGCCGTGTCGCTCTTCACCAGTAACTCAGCTTCACTGGTACCCTTCTCCTGTCTCTGTACTGTGCCTGTACCGTGCTGTGTATTTTTTCCCTTTAATACCTAGCCTTCTCTTTGCTTCTTCTCCGCCTTTCCGAATCTAGCACTATCTATGGAGTCGCTTGGCCTGTTAATGCAGAACTTGCGAACTGCAGGTTTATAAATTACTCCTACCGCTAATGGAACTTTCCAATCCCTCTGAGCTCCACCTAGTCATGGCTGCTGGGATCTTACTGCCTCTAGGCTTTTTTCCTCCTTTCCCTGTAAAGGGACAATGAACTTTTCCCATGAGTCTCTTTTGCCCATTTCTTTGTATCTCTCACGCACAGGCAGAGGAATCTCTTATGACTCCCACAATAAATGCCTTTTGATTGCATGTTCTCTTTTGCATGTTAACTTGCATTTAATTTCTTAGTTTTCAGTGCATGTTTGTTATGGAGCTTGATGTCTACGAATGTATTTTTCTTTGTTTATCGGAATGTCATTCTTTTATATTCCCCTTAATTTTATTTTTTTTTAAATATCTTTTGTTCTCTTGGGTTGTGTCTGCAATATGACTGCAAAATCCCAGTGGAAAAACTGTCCATGGAATTGAAACTGATTCCATGGTCTGATATATTGTTGACTTGTTTCTTTGAGCATGAATATTTTGCTATATTTTGATACATGATCAGTCATGAGTGGTGGTTCTCATCCAGTTGCTCTACATGCCCAGAAGCAAGGTTTCCATATCTACAATGCATGCTCTTCCTTAGACTGCAAGCTTATCCTACCTATACAAAGCCAACTAATTTCTGCTGTGTTTATATTACTTCTATATGAAGTCTTATCAAGGTTGGATTCCATAGTGGAATGACCTTCAAGATATTAGGAATATAAAGTGGTAGTTAAAGTTTCTTCACAATATACAGAGCTGTCTGTAGAAAAGCCATCCACCTTGGTCCCCAAAGAGCATCAAATTCTAGTTGAGGTGTCATGATGTCATCACCCCTCTGTCTGCACTATATAAATTATGATTATATTAATACACAAAAAGAGGCCAAGAGATTTTCATTTCCTTTTTTTTGTAATTGGTGTATGTCCAGTTAAAACGTTTCAGTTGGATGGAATTTGTGACTAAACTCCTAAAATAAATGCTCAAGAAGATCAGTATAAGCTACTGTGGTGTATTTTAGCATAACAGCAATCTGTATACAGTTAGTACAAAACCAGATTTTCATTTGAAGGCATCATCATGAACATCTGGTTGAGAGCCATTTACATGAGTAGGTCTTGAAATTGTCAGTCCTTGATTGTTCTTCCTGCAATCAATGCGACTTAACAACCTCCAACCCACCCATTCTCCTTCCATAGCGTCTCGTAAGGATGAATATGCCTATCTCTGATACAGACCTGACTGTTCATTTCACCTCCACCTTGATGGCTTTGATCCGAACTGCTCTAGATGTTAAACTGGCTTCAGGTGGGCCTTTCTGATCTCTTGTTCCCTTTCTATTTGTATGATGAGTGTAAATAGACATCCAATCATGTATTTATTCTTGTTGAAGGTGGAATTAAACAACATGAATCTGATGCTGAGCTGAGGAAAGAAATCTTATCTGTGTGGCCCAACCTCTCCCAGAAAACTCTGGATCTTCTTGTACCACCTCATAAGCGTAAGTGGACTCGTTCTTCTTATTTTCTTCTTAAGGCTCATGTTCTGTACAAATATTTTTAATTACAACCCATGTACCCAGTTGAATAATAATGTTAGCATTGAACAAGAGTCCTTTGGTCAGCTTGAAACAAGTCTGGAGCTGTGATAACCTTTTCCCTTCCCAAGACTAACAGGGTTTAGGTGTGAGTCAACAACTGACAGGACCTGGGGCTTGACATCAAATCAAGGAAAACAGAATGGAGTGCAGAGTAAAATTTGATACCATGCAACTGTTTTACTATCGCTAGGTGTGATAGACATCATACGTAAAGAACTAGCACTTTAATTGTCAATGCACCTTGTTCCTCATTCACATAAATAGGCACCTCTGTGATACCTTTGCGCATTGCACTTGTGCATTGCTGATTTTACATAATGTGCTGATTTTTCACTGTTTTAAATGATCTACTATTTCTTGCAGCAGATGCGCTGACTGTTGGAAAGGTCTATGCCGCTCTAATGATCTTTGACTTCTACAAGCAGAATAAGAACAGCCGTGATCAGTCTCACCCACAGTCTGGGGTCCTTTCCCAGGTGACAACTAAATGGATATGTCATTGTTCTTTCGTTTGATTGGGTTGGGTCTCTTATAAATAAAGTTTAGGAGTCTGGAGGCTAGGTCTTCCATGTTTATCAAAGGGATTTTTAATACTCTCCACCAAGGTATTCCATACTTTAGATATATAGCTGTATGGCATATGGAAAACTTAGACCTTAGCTGGGGACATCATGGATCCGCATGGAACTTAACTTTCAACTTAATAATTTGGCCTGTTTGTGTGTTACAGACTGGTACAGTCTCCTTTTTCCAGCCATTGAAGGCTACTTTAGAACCATTTGGAAATTCCAAAATGTTTATCCATCAGAAGAGCTCGGCTTCTCTAAACAATGGGGGTGTGATGTAAGTTGCGTTTTTTCCACTTCCTTCTTTGTACAAGTGGAGGAAAGGTTTTACAACAACTTAATGTTGCCTCCGTTTTCCAGGCCTGATCAAGATACAGGTATTCGAGAATCAAGTTCTTGGGGCACTCAACCTGCTACAGATCCCTTTTCTACTCCAAGGAGCACTGCATTCCAGAGAGGGCACTCAGAGGAGATCCATGCACAAAGAAATGGCAAACAGGTAAGCTTTACGCATTATGCCTCAACCATCCCCTGTTATTAGGGGAATTCTAAAAAGATATAATGCTCTCTGCATTAACATGCCCCAATCTCTCCTGAGCTACCAGTATCTCAGATTTACAGATAAGAAGGTGTTTATTATAAATGAGTTTGACTGGCGCAACCTTCTCTCACAATTTCTCTATAGAATAAAGTATACACACTATTGCCATATTGATTCCCTTAGACAGTACAGTATGAGGGTATAGCTGATTGTGTGCCCAGAACATTCCTTCTCTGTATATTTGTATTTATACATGTGGAGGTGGGAGGTGCCATATTCTTTCCATTTACGTTTGTGAGCACTGTTTATTGTGTGAAAAGAATATTGAGTAGGGTCTACACATTCCTTTAATGCCTTTAATGCCTTCATCCTATGCACATGTGACATGCACATATCTCTTCAGTCTGTAGAGATGAAGCAAATTGGACAGACGTTGTCTAATGGAGGGGAACACTCTACGGGCCTGCAGTCTCAGGGTCGTGCAGTTTCCATGCCACGGCTAGCAGCTGAAACCCACGTGAGTCGAAATCAAAAGACAAGTTTATGGAACTCAACTTGACAGACATATCAGACCCAGATGTTTGACAAGCCAACAGACACACCAAACACAAGTTATGAACAGATAGGCATGATATCATGGAAATTTAGCAAATTTAGCAAATACCTGTCAGCACAAGCACATACAAGCGACATATGTTAAGGGTCATAGGCTAATAAGTGATGACAGGGATGAGCCTCAGATGTTAAAAGGTAAGGTCATTATGGATCCTAGTGCATAGAAGATAAATAGACGTGGCCATCATAAACTGTATGGTTTACAGAACCATAGAAAAAACATATTGGTTATAGTGGACCCATAATGGACCTTGATAGATAGATAGATAGATAGAATAGCCTTTGTAATAACGGCGGGAACCTCATTTATACAAAAACGACTATGACGTTCACCTAGGTTCTATTGGAGAACTTTGGAAATCAATTGTTTAGTCTATCAATGACCCTGATGTATAGAACAAAAAAAGGGAGTCCACTCGTGGAAATGAATAATGAGATCACAATGAACCCTCGTGTATATTGGAATGTAAGAAATTAGTAGATTAGCTGTTCAACCACCATTGTTTTGGTGTATAGATTATAAGAGGAGAAAGAATCGCATTGGGAAACTGATGGGAGATAAACAAAGGTCTACTACATGTTGGGTGCTGTATGTATATCTATATCTATATATATATATATATATATATATGCTTAATTATGAATTATTTTGCCTTTCTTCAACCAATACCTTCCCTACTCCTTGAATTCAATTTCCATACCATTTTCCACCTATCTCACGTGGCTCTTCTCTGCTCTATTTCAATTTGTCTTTATGTTGTGTTGGTCTTGTGATTCTGTCTTTGTTTGTACCCTTTCCTGGCTTTCCTTTATACCTTCCTTTATACCTACCCCTTGCCTCTTCCCTGTTCTCCTCTACTCTTCTCCCATCCTCCATTTTGTCTGCTGCTGGTCCACCGTGATGCCGTTTGAACCGCCTCACCTGTCTGTCTCTCATCAGCCGAGAAGCTGCGCTCCTTCCCCTGGAAATGGTTTCCTGCCCGTATGTAGCCTTGTTAATATTACATGTTGTCATGCTTACCGACCCAACGGCTCAGCACCAAATTAATAATTTCATGTGCTTGCCTGGTCAGAATATTCCATTTGCCAACAAATGTCATTGAGCAGTCTCTAATTAAGCCACACGTTGTGCTACATTCTTACTGATGCTCTGGCCCTTTATCTTGGGCCGTTGCTTTGATGCCTGTGGTTTGGGAAAGATGCCTAAACCTGTTTTACCCCGGTCACAGTAATGTCTGCAGTCGGGGATACCAGTTGTGACTTAGTTTTTACTTAGCCTTAACCCCATCAGAGCATGGTAAAGAGAGCAGCCTACGAAAAAGAGGCACAGTGAGCATTCTTCTTGTGTAACTACTGGGGGAGATTGGAGTCACTTTCTTGAAAGTATATTAAGGGTGGAAACACACATGGAGATTCGTGGAAATTAGTCGCCTAGCAACAAATAGCCCAAAGTTTCCCCGTGAGGCAACTTCAGACGACTTCAGAAAACGATGCTTCTGAGTGCCACCCTCCTGGCGATTTCGATTCTAGCAGGCGGGAAGGCAGTTCGGGAGATTAGTCGTCCGAAGAAGGGGAGATTTGTCGCCGGGCAACTAAATCCCCTGAATCTCCATGTGTGTCTCTGCCCTAATGGTGATAATCAAAATAAGCGTTTGTATCTTGTTGTTTTTTTTCCCCTTGCCCAGCGGCAAATCGCCTCTTCTTCGGGCAAGTAATCTCCCTGCTGGCTAGAATCTAAATTACCTGCAGGGTGGCACTCGGAGCACTTCGTTTTCCGAAGTCGCCCGAAGTTTCCTCGTGTGGCAACTTTGAAAAACTAAGCGAGCTGAGTGCCATCCCGCCAGTGATTTTGATTCTAGCCTGCGGGAAGGCAGCTCGGGGAGATTAGTCGCAGAAGAAGAGTCGATTTGTCGTCAGGCGACTAAATCTCCCCAAATCTCCATGTATGTCGCTGCCCTCAGAGTTCAAACCTTGGGGCAAAGACCCCCTTAATTCATAGCAAGATTATAGATCTAGGACAGTCAGCCATTCAGTCTCGCTATCAAGAATGCCTATGGCAATAGATATGTTTTCACTTCAGCTCTTACCCTACTTGACCTTCGAGCTGGGCTTTCAAGTGTATTTAGAAATTCAAATAGGCACTCACTCTAAAACTTACCCTATGTGGTATTTAAGGTATTGCAACTGCTCAAAGCCCACCCCACCCTGCCAAGGAAGCAAGACCTAGAGTTGGTGAATTATGCCTTAAAATTAGGGCATAGCTACAGAGCCTTCTAATAAATGATGGTTTTTATATTTTGCCCACTATGGTGCTCTAATGTGTTGAAGAGAGAAGAGTAACAACAGATAAGCTTTGGGAGCGAACAGAATAGAAAATCAATGCTGTGCAGGTGAACTAAAATTGGGCTCCATTAGTGGGTAGTGTGGCTGTAAAGGGATCATTATGTGCTATCTTACTGTTGGATATTGATCTATCATTTCAGCCCACCATTGTGTTTCATGTGTTCTATGTCTTCCGTCAGTACCCCGCCAAGTCCTTGAGTCACGTCCAACCTCAAGGTCTTTAATTTCTGGGGAAATGTTATCACAGATACAAAGGAGACTTGTCTTTGAGGCCTAATAGTTATGCCAGTTGGCAGTAGAGCCGAGCTGGTGAAGAACTCAACATCCAGTAGGTCTTGGGGGACTTGTTATACTAAGTAAGCAGAGCAAAAACAATACTTTTTGTGGCACAGAAAAGTCAAGCCAAGTTTCGACCCCAGAATGACAGCAGAAGGTCATGGAGAACTGGATTGTGGGGCAAAGCAAACTCCGTGTATAACAAGGTTTGATGGGAAAAATGTCTCTCTGAATTTCCCTATGGTCTCCAATTGAGAACTACAGAACTTAACGTAGGGATGTTTTTCTCATTAAATTGAACATGGCCAGTCATTTTATGCAAAGTACTATGAGTCCAAGTCCATAGCTCATTGGCTGGTATATGTGGCAAAAACAACCTCTTGGATGTCGTATTGAAGGTTAAATGGCATTCTAAAGCTGGCAAAGACCATGCAAAGATCTGCTTGTTGTCTATGGCCACTTTTAGAATACTGTTGACCCATCATCTTGATGGAACCGTATCTTATTGTTATATTATTTGATTGGTATTAAATTTGTAATTTTATTTTTTTGTGGGGAAATCCACAGTCAATTCCTGATTCCAGTCTGATGAAGCGGTCTGTTTCTACCCTGACGCCGCCACAGCGAGCCCAGCTGTACGAATACTCTCTAGAAAGGGTCCCACCTGAGCAAACTCATCAACACCATCACCGATGCCACCGGCGAAAGGAGAGAAAGCAAAAGTCTACAGAGAGATCACCGCAAAGCGAGGATGCAGGTGATGAAAACAGTGAGATGCTAACAGACAGATGATCCAAATTATAGGTCCTTTCTCATGTCCTGGTATCTGGTTCTTATTTTTCAGATGCCCCCACCAGGGAGAGAAAACATGAAAGAGGACGATCCCAAGAAAGGAAACAGCAGCCTCCATCTTCATTGGAGAAACAGCGATTCTACTCCTGTGACCGATATGGAAGCCGCGACTCTGGCCACCCTCGTCACTGTGATCACAGCCGGGCACCATCGCCTAGTGCAATACAAGAACACAGCACACACAGACAGGTAAGAGGAATCTATCCTGCAAGCATCATGTAATATCCTTAAGTGTCCAGCAGAGGGGAGCAGCAAACCTATGGGGTGCCGTTTGTCCCAAATACATTCTGTATACAAAACTATCCCTAATACACAGAATTAATGTCTCTCATGGTAAATAAGTATTTGTGACGATACACAGATAAAAACATACACAAAAGACTTATTTCTATTAAAGAATGAGAACAAAATCTGGTTAGTGCACAAAAGGATGTCATTGTATCACAAACTCCATTCTGTAGATTTTAACAAGTAATCTGTCTCACAAATGTATAACCTCAATGTAATGGACGCACTTATGTGCAGAAAAACTTGGACATAATATATAATAGTGTAAGTAACTAGTGCATGTCAAGCTACATTTGAATGACAAAATAGATATTTGTGACAGAAAGCAAGATTTTATAGTACAGGATTCATTCTTTCCACAAAATGAAAGCTCAGTTGCACAAAACAGATAAAATAACCATTCTGTGAAGCAATACTGTCAGTCACATTCCTGAACCAATAAGAACAAAGCTTATTGCCATATTTAATAGAAATAAGTCTTTTGTATATTTTTTTATCTTTGTATGGTCACAAATACTTATATACCATAACAGACATTAATTCTGTGTATTAGGGATAGTTTTAGGGACAAATGGCACCCCATAAAAACCACACATTTTTTGAGTTCTTTGATCACTCGAGTTCCTTTGAAATGGTAAAAGCACATCTCTTAATACCTTGTATTCTCATGGTTCAGCTCTAAGGGGCAAATTCACTAAGCCGCGAAGCGCCGAACGCTAGTGTTAATTCGCTAGCGTTTAGCATTTTCGCTACTGCGCAAATTCACTAACGAACGCTGGCGTAGTTTCGCTAGTGTTATTTCGCAACCTTACGCCAGGCGAATCTTCGCTAGCGACGAAACTAAGCAAATTCACTAACTTGCGCAGTGTACTGAACGCTACCTTTTACGCTAGACTTCCTTCGCCACCTCAGACCTGGCGAAGCGCAATAGAGTAGATAGGGATGTTTAAAAAAAAGTCAATTTTTTTTCTAATTCCCAAAAAAACGCTGGCGTGTTTTCTACATGATGGCTGATAGGCTGAAAAAGATCGAAATATTTTTGGGGCTCCCCTTCCTCCCCCTACATTTTCTGACTCATGGCAACTTACCTAGACAGTGGGCACATGTGTAGGGCAAAATAAAATTTTTATTTGCAGATTTGAAGGTTTTCTAGGCATTTGTAGTGCAGATACGTGTTCCTCCATTGAAATTTGAATTTTGCGCCGTATGCAAATTAGCCTTCGCTAGCGTAACCGCTTTATATAGCGAATCAACGCTAGCGCAACTTCGCAACCTTACGCTACCCCTGTGCGCAACTTCGGATTTTAGTGAATTTGCGGAGCCCTGGCGAAACTATGCCTGGCGAAGTGCGGCGAAGTTGCGCCTGGCGCAACTTCGCATCTTAGTGAATTTGCCCCTAAGAGTTTAAAGGTCTATAACCCTATATTTTATCCAGAGTTCTGTTCTTCGTTGTTCCACTGCGCATTTGGCATTGTCTGCTTGTCCCTTCATGTCTGATTTCCTTCTGTGGCCTTTTGTGTTCTTATCCATTTCTTGTCTATGTCTATAATGCCTTTCCATAACTCTGTGCCATGTATCCCCCTTGTCTGCTTGCTAGTTTCTTGTCTGTTGCATGTATCTGCCATAAGCCATAGTGATATCACTCTTTGGTAAATTGTATAATATTGCTGTTCTGATTTGATGTGCTTTTTTTTACCCTCTTTCCATTTAGGGCAGTGGTTCTGCCATCGGAAGTCCACGACTCACAAGTTCCGGTGCTAGCACCCCATGCCGGGGGATGCGGAGACAACTCCCTCAGACTCCTCTTACCCCTCGGCCCAGTGTTACATACCGGACAGCTCACTCCTCTCCTGTGCACTTTGGAGGGCCTGCTTATTCCCCGGGGCGTCTTAGTCGGGGTTTATCAGAGCACAACAATCTACTATATAGCGATTCCCCCAGCCACTCAGCCTGCACAGTTACTCGAATTGGGTCCGACCCCTACTTAGGGCCACGCCAGGATAGCGACAGTTACTGTCCTTTGTCAGAGGAGACATTAACCTTCGAGGAAGCCTTGGCCAGCAATTCTGGACGTTCATCCCGGACTTCCTATGTGTCTTCTCTGACCTCACATTCACACCAGCTCTGCAGGGTACCAAATGGTTACCACTACACCCTGGGGCTTAGCACCGGGCCTGCCACAGCTCCAAGAGGCCGCAGCTACTACAATGAAGCAGATGAGGATGACTGGTGCTAGCACATGGACCCACAACATGTTCCCATTCTTACCTCTGCTTCAGAGGAAAGCCAGAGATGCATGGGGAGGGTCAAAGATGGTGGTCGGTTGCCCGAGTCACTACTGATGAGTTTTATCATCAGCTGATACTCAAATTGCCATGACAAAAGTGTGTGTTATGGGAGAGCATAGGCAGCCATCTTGAAAGAACTCTGAGCACGGGGTGATTACAGGAAGTGAACAAGCTCAGGTTTACAGAAAGGAGAAAAGGGGCAGCTGACTCTAGGATGTGCTTTGAAATAACTCATGACAAAGCTTCATTTCGTTTGGGGGGGGGAGAGCAAAGGTGGCAGTTTCCTTTCTTATTTTTGTGGTAAGACACCAAACTACAGAGGGCAAGGGTAAGAGGTTGAAGATTAGAAATGAACAAGGTAGGTGAGAGCAGCAAGGTAAATGCCGTACAGTATCAAAATTTACCATTCTTATAGATTTTCACTGTCAAGAGATTATGAAGGTTATACTCTATTGCTTTGCTTCCATTTCTATACATTTCTGATGCTAATAACCATGTAAACTAACAGCAGAACACTGAATTATGCTCACCTCATTCTTACATGCTCAGCTTGCCATCAAAGACATATGGCCCAGCTATCCCAGTGCCTCATCCACAGAAACTGCCACAAAAACCATATAGCTGTTGTGTTTTTATAGCAACTTGCAAGAAGCTAGGGCTCTTCTTTCATTCTGTCCTGTAGAACGTTTCCAAGCTGCTCTGAGACATCTTGCTACACAACCTAGAAATACATCATCTGAGAATGTTCCCATTTACAGATATCTTTTAATAACTGTGTGGCCTGCTGGTTACATTGGAGGTTTTTGAATGCTGTTGCTACACCTACATTGAGATATTTTTGATGTGTGTCTATGAAGCTTGACTATCCGTTGACCATTGTTCAATCCAATCCAAAGAAGCCTCACATTTTTTAGGTGCAGTGTACACTTTGGTTATGCATTGGTCCAAACATGCATGTAGTTGGTCGCACATTGTACAACAATCGATGTGCAGGCCGCGCACTCCTGGGTATGAACACAGATCGCTTGTCTCCAGATTGTTTAAAAGGTAAATACTTTATTTAAGACATACAATCAAATAACTATGGCGTCTGAGGTCTGACGCGTTTCGTGACAAAGCACTTCCTCAGAGACCTCATTTCCTGTCACATTACACCAAGTTTAAATCCCCCCCACACACCTGAACAATAATTAAGACATTAAAACATTCTTTCTTTTACTCACTAAAAAATCGCGTTAGTTTTATATAAGACAAATATTGGAAATAGGGATAATCCTATAAATAAGTTCTTTGATTGATATAATATATAAACATAGACCATATAATATATATTTCATATCTTAGATAATTACAGTACTTCATTAATGTGACATTCGATTTATTTTAATCCATAATTTAGAAATGTAATTTGATATAATAACTGCTATTTGGAGACGTATAAGTAAAAAATCTTATAACCATTTTATCTTTACTTGTTCACAAAGCGATCATGCAACAATGTATAAATATAATATCACTAGACATACACAGTGTTACTATATAAGACAAGTAATTAACATTAAAAGTAACAACTGATGTCAAAGACTGAATTTAGCCCTTCAAGTTGTCTGGTGTGTAATTGAAAAATCCATTTAATTTCCGTTTTTAAAACTTTGGCTTGTAAATCACCACCTCTAGGGCCCAAATTCACTCTTTCTATTCCCTGCACTGACATCCATTTAATATTTCCACCATTGCACTCCCTAAAATGTCTTGCCACGGGAGTATTTGCTTTTTCTGATTTAATATCATTGATGTGCTCACGTATCCTGTTTTTTAGACTTCTAATCGTGCAGCCTACATACTGTTTGTAGCATTTTAGACAAGTTATTAGGTATACTACTGATTTGGTATTACAGTTGATATAACTCCTAATTCGATATGTTTCTTTCGTTACATTACAAATGAAAGATTCGGATACCTGAACCACCTCACAAGTGACACATCTCTTTGCTCCACATCTGTACATTCCAACACTATCCAGCCATGTGTTGGAATGTACAGATGTGGAGCAAAGAGATGTGTCACTTGTGAGGTGGTTCAGGTATCCGAATCTTTCATTTGTAATATAACGAAAGAAACATATCGAATTAGGAGTTATATCAACTGTAATACCAAATCAGTAGTATACCTAATAACTTGTCTAAAATGCTACAAACAGTATGTAGGCTGCATGATTAGAAGTCTAAAAAACAGGATACGTGAGCACATCAATGATATTAAATCAGAAAAAGCAAATACTCCCGTGGCAAGACATTTTAGGGAGTGCAATGGTGGAAATATTAAATGGATGTCAGTGCAGGGAATAGAAAGAGTGAATTTGGGCCCTAGAGGTGGTGATTTACAAGCCAAAGTTTTAAAAACGGAAATTAAATGGATTTTTCAATTACACACCAGACAACCTGAAGGGCTAAATTCAGTCTTTGACATCAGTTGTTACTTTTAATGTTAATTACTTGTCTTATATAGTAACACTGTGTATGTCTAGTGATATTATATTTATACATTGTTGCATGATCGCTTTGTGAACAAGTAAAGATAAAATGGTTATAAGATTTTTTACTTATACGTCTCCAAATAGCAGTTATTATATCAAATTACATTTCTAAATTATGGATTAAAATAAATCGAATGTCACATTAATGAAGTACTGTAATTATCTAAGATATGAAATATATATTATATGGTCTATGTTTATATATTATATCAATCAAAGAACTTATTTATAGGATTATCCCTATTTCCAATATTTGTCTTATATACAACTAACGCGATTTTTTAGTGAGTAAAAGAAAGAATGTTTTAATGTCTTAATTATTGTTCAGGTGTGTGGGGGGGATTTAAACTTGGTGTAATGTGACAGGAAATGAGGTCTCTGAGGAAGTGCTTTGTCACGAAACGCGTCAGACCTCAGACGCCATAGTTATTTGATTGTATGTCTTAAATAAAGTATTTACCTTTTAAACAATCTGGAGACGAGCGATCTGTGTTCATACCCAGGAGTGCGCGGCCTGCACATCGATTGTTGGACTTTTGGCGTTCCTTCCTAGTGACGGACTCGGGGCTGGCTGCACCCGGGTCACCTATCGTGCAGGGTAAGATTCCAAAGATTTACTTACAATATTTGTTTAGCGGACGGGAAGAGCCCGGTGTTAAGATTGAAGAGTAGGGTCCGGGGCAGGTGCACCCGGACCAACTGTTGTTCACGGTGAGCGGGGCTAAGTCTACATTAAGCTTTTCAGTATTGAATCGATACCCGCACCTTGTCGTGTTTATGACTATTAAGCACACACTCAGAGCCGGATTTGTCTTTTTTGTATAATTATGGTCGCACATTGTAGGAACATCATCGTCTCAGCTGTGTTATTATATTTTTTGTGTGTACTGTAGTTACAGTTTAAAATGTATTACTAATGCTCACAGGGAGACTTCCCCCTGTCAGTTTTAAGCTGCTTTTTACATAGTTTTCATACCAGTCTACAAAACTGTTAGACTCTATAACCATTTAAACCTTTTAAATTCTACAAAAAGTGTGAAGCCATCAGCCTGCCATCCTAACAAGACCCTAGATAGGTGCCCAGTGTTGCCCATTTTTCTAGGAGTCCAGCTGTGAAGATGTCCAACTTTGAACATTTTCTGTGCCATTCAGTCATAGAGACAACAAGCTCTCTGCCCCAGTGCCAAATATTTTGGAGCCTTGTGGACCCGCAGATGACAGACTGTGCCAATTTCTACAAGCCCAGGGTACTCCTATTACACATATTTATTTCAGAAGAGCTTGGGCAGTACACCTGTCCCATGGCAATAAGGCACTCCATGACTATGAACATCTCGTACATGAATATGTAGCATATAATCTTCATATCAAGCACAACGTGATAATGATTTATGGTAAGCATGATGATATAGCAGGAGTGTTGCATTTATTCTTTACAGTGCATATAATGACTTAAAATATACTTTTAGGGTAAAAAAACTATTTTAAGGGCAAAAGCTGATTTTCCAAAGACATCATTGCCTGCAGTAGAACCTACTGTAGGTGACTGCTATAGCCCTGACCATTTTACTCTGTTGGGCTTGAGAGGGGATTTCTCAAGTACCTTTCATGGTTGATGTGGTCATGGTTACCTACATCTTCCATTGATTCATTATAGAGTGTTGCCATAGCAGTAGCGGAAGGTTTGGTGCCTGCTGCTGTAATGTCCATACAACCTAATGTATTTCAGCACAATGTTTTTTATATTTGTGGGGTGAGTAGAGGCCTTTGGTTTGGCAAGAGACAATGTATATTTTTCTTTTAAGTGAATGATCAGAAGCGGTATTGGCTTCGGCAGAGGGATCATAATAGTGTCTGATAGGTAGGCTGTCACTCCAAGCACAATTGTTGAGTGCATGCTCCTTTGGTTTGGCTTTGAAATTTATAGAGAACTGATATAAGAAGGATCCTTGCAAGGATCAGTGTGCAGTCTGCAAATTTCGCTCCTCTTTTTCCAGCATGGCTTCTGTCTCATTTCACTGCTAAGTGCCTATATTTCGGAGACCGCAGTTTGTTTAAAGAGCAAAGCTCTTGTAAATGGAGAGGAAGCTTTGTTTTTTTAAAGCCATCTCCAGTTTTATGTCCCTTGGAAACCATGAGAGCTTTACTCATCTAACTCCATAAGTGGCTATGTGATATGCTACATATTCCATATGCATTGTCACATATTTATTCTATAACTGTTAATAGTCCATGTTTTATATTGTCATAGAACTCTATTTAAAAACTACAGGATTATTAATTATATATTAGAGTTTCATAAATAAAAAGCAACTATGTATGGCGATCAAAACCAAGTTGACATGGGCCTAGTCAGCACACTGTGTTACTTATTTAAGTAGCCGAGTTGTAATGTACTTAGTCCAACGGGGCGATCCTTTTGACCATCTAGAATGATGATATCGACAATCTCGTTCCCACTTAAATTTAAGATGGGCGTTGTGGTTGGCCTAACGTCCATTGTTCTTTCACTGGAATCTCTCTATACAAGAAACTCTTTTTTCCCATACAACACAATAAGAAGGCAATCCATACCCACAATTGTATGTCATAATCTGATCACCGGTCATGAGAGATCATTAAGACTGGAGCAAGTTGAACCTGGTACATTGCACTTTTTCTTGGTACCTGGTTTGACATTGGTAAAGTTGACCTGTACATATTATAGAGTATGCTTGACACGTTCTTCATATTTTATAGTTCTCTTTAGAGCTACAGAGGACACCCCCCCCCCCCAGTGCTTTGACTTGGGGTAGCACATAGGCATGCAAAAGGATTTCATTTTATATGAATAATTTTAATGATGTTTTTCATTTAATCATGCTTGGTGGCTCAGCGTCTATCATACAAGTCTCATTATCCTTCTATAAACAAGGCAGAGTTGCATGAGTTTTGGATTGTATCAGCCATATTGAAACAAATCTTTGCTTTGTTCATAGTTACTCCTGGGCTCTTTTTTTTAATCTTTAATACTGTTCTGTGAGGGTGACATTAGCCTGTCTTCTTGCCGTCTCTCTCTCTCTCTCTCTCTCTCTCTCTCTCTCTCTCTCTCTCTCTCTCTCTCTCTCTCTCTCTATATATGCACACTTTTCTACAAAGAAATTGCCCTTTGGAAATGCACACACAAAAATATCATATTAGTTGTCTTGGAAAAAACACCAATCTTATTATAACAAAGAATAATCTATATTTAAGTACCCAGTTGTCTTTGTACATTTTCAGATACATCATTCATTTGTGAAAAGAAGCTGCCAAGCATTTCATCGTAAACCTAACCCATACCCTAAGCCTAGGGTTGTATGCATGCTTATTTATTTTTTTTAATTTATAATTGTCTACTGTATGGAATTATTTGGTTGGACGAAGGTTTATTTGAGAGTCTTAGATTTAATACAAAAATGTGTGGATTTTTGTACCAAAAAAAAAAATGTTAAGGGTATGTCTATAAAAGTGAAGGGGAGATTGTCCTATCTCTCTCTTTAACACCCATTATATATAATCATACAGTAGATCAGAGGAGCAAAGACAATTAGGTTGTTTCAGGGCCATCATGAACTCTTGATATCTAGTTGTGAGGGGATCTATACTTCAAAGCCCTGTGCTCCCTTTTCCCCCAGTCAATGCCTCCGCATTCAGAAAGATTGGTACTCTCCCTTTAGGGGCTATGCAACGAGGAACAAGAGGAGCTAAGAACTCAGCAC
Source organism: Xenopus laevis (assembly GCF_017654675.1). Taxonomy (NCBI): domain Eukaryota; kingdom Metazoa; phylum Chordata; class Amphibia; order Anura; family Pipidae; genus Xenopus; species Xenopus laevis. The sequence goes on from NC_054386.1 coordinate 27,988,200, forward strand.
CCTTTCTATATACACTTTCTATATAAGCTTTATCTGCTGGACCCTCCCGTTCCACGGCTTCAGGATAAACGCGACCAAATGTTTTCTATGGTTTTTCCCTTAAAATGAAGAGGCACAACTTCCACGTTTTAAAGAAAAAAAAGTAAAATGTATAAAAAAAAAACTATTTACAGAAAAACAAACAATGATATGTGCAAGAAGCATGGAATTTTCATTCACCCTGTGTGGACCTAGTTTTTGTTATTTTAATATGGGGAATTACTCTGCCTACATACATGCACACCTGGTTCTTCCTCTCCCTCTTGGGCTGTAAAAGTCTGTTTTACATGATTGGGGGGTCATGCAACTCTTGTTTAGACTGTGTTAAAAGCATGCTTGCTGATTGTATTACGATGTCTCAAAACATGTAGGCAGAATCTCTTCAGCTGTATAAGTCAAGGGACAGTAGAAAAGGTTTCGAACACGGGGTTCGAACTCTGAGAAATATAAAACAAAGAAAAAAAAAAAAAGGAAAAGAAAGACAACAGTGGTTGAAATGCATGGAGGGGATCTACTTTAGCCTCATAGAAGTTCCTTGATTAACTAAAGAGATGCTCTGCCATTGTACTAGTTGGCATGTCTCAGGTTAACTGATGTCTGATGCTATGCAAATCTATTTTTGGATTGCTAGCATACTAAACCTTAGACCTCATTGGCTGTAAAAGTCAAGGGACTGCACAAAGGGTTTTGAACATGGCTGGAAAAAAAAGAGGAAAAGAACAGTGACTGTGATAGAAATGCATACCAATACCTGTAGAAGAATGGATACTGTCATGGGAAAACATGTTTTTAAAAAAACCAAAAAAAAAGGTAGCCAGATAGCAGCTCCCTAACACAAGATAACAGCTGCCTGGTAGATCTAAGAACAACACTCAATAGTAAAAGCCAAGTCCCACTGAGACTGATTCAGTTACATTAAGTAGGAGAAATAACAGCCTGACAGAAAGTAGTTCCATCCTAAAGTGCAGGCACAAGTCACATGATTGGGACAGCTGGGAAACTGACAATATGTCTAGCCCCATTTCAGATTTCAAAATTGAATATAAAAAATTCTGTTTGCTGTTTTGAGAATTGAATTTCAGTTCAGAATTCGGCTGGAGCAGTACTATTTACTGATGCGTTTTGAAAAAAAACATGTTTCCCCATGACAGTATCCTTTTAAAGAGATGCTTTGGCATTGAACTGATTGGCATGTCCCAGGGTAACGTATCCCTGATGCATAAAGTTATGGATTGTCGGCATACTAAATCTACTTGCCCTTTCTTTCCTCTTTTTGCACCAGTATATTTCATTTGAACCTGGTTGAGACTGAATTTTTTCAGTTTGGCAACAAAAGCGGCTGTTAAATTTGAAACGCATTGGCCATTTTTTTAAAATAAATAAATAAATAAATAAATGGTTTGCGCCACATTAAGCTTTATCTGGGTGAAGTTTGGCTTTGGGACTTTTTTTGAGGGGAGGGTGGGGCATGAATAAAACTGCTTGTGAAGCTGTACCCTTAGTTCCTTCTTCAGGACCTTAAACGAAAACGAGTTTGCTGTGTTGGAGTATTCATGTTCCTTCCATTTGGTGACATTTGCCTTTTGGGAGAAGTAAGGAACCAAGAGGCCACAGTGATGGGCCGGGTTTGACCTCTCTCTCACTCTTGTTATCCTTCGGAGCTAAATGGCCACTGCTGATTTATGTTTTATTCCAATGGGTTTAGTTTTAAAGGTTTTCTGGGGAAAAGGAGGGAGGCTTAAGAGATACTCAGCCTCAGCGCTGCCTTAAACAACTGTGCTTTGCATTGCCTGGCATGGCCACTAAAGTATCCATTTTGTTTTCAGTTTGTAGAGAATTTTGTTTTAGTTACAGCCCCCACTTCCACACCGTAAACCCAATCCATAGTCACCACACCACCGACATATACACAAAATTGACACAAAAATTTGCCTCCACTTAATTGTTTGCATCCTGAAACAGAGAAGTTTGGCTCTACCTTGCATAATTAATGTTTGCATGTGAAAATATCTACATATTAAATTATTTATAAAATTAAGAATTGTCACAAAAAAACACAACTTTGCATGAATGATGCTAATCATCTCTTCGTACTCTTTTGATACAACGTAAAAATCCGTTGGTTTCTTTATTTTGTTTTTAATTTATATTTGATAAAAATTTGTTGCGAAACTTTCTATGAAAAACTAAGAAAAAAAAGAGAAGGAAAATTTTTTTTTCACTCACCGTGTTGGAAATTTGGACAAAATAATTGAAACCGTCAACACGCAAAACAAAAATTTTCATGAAATTCAATGTTCTGCCTGAAATGTGTTTATGGGCCCAGACATTGAATTGGGATTGGTTCTGATTTTACCCATTTTGTAAGAAGAAAAAATAAAAAGGTCCTTAAATCTGAATAAAAACTTGGCAAATAAAACATTGTTCTGTTGTGATTTGGATGGACACACACACACTAAGGTTTCTCACACAAGTCCGGTCACACAGGCGAACCTGCGGGTTCTACTCTCCAGCTCACCAGCAATACATCGGGCATTTAGGGTCTGCTCCTTCCCATGAGGCAATGCGAAACTCTCCTCAGTCAGTGCAGGCGCGATTGTGATCTGTGCAGTGGTGGATAGGGTTACAGAAGAGCGTCGCACACTGATTGGCCAAATGACCGGGCAGGAAAAGGTACCAGGCTGTTAAGAGTTGTGATTTCCTCAGAGAGCCTTGGGGTGAAGATGAGGGGGCAGTAAATGGAGTCCTGGGGGTTCAGGGGGCTGGGGAGGCGGCTGCTCTGCTCAGTAACTTGTATGGAAACTGTCTCCGATATTTTACCGATAGGAAAAGCTGAGGTGCTGAAGTGCAAAGCAGGGAGCCTGCAGGGTATAGTAGAGAGGGGTAGGGGAGGATGGAGTGTATAGTAGAGAGGGGCAGCGGAGGCTGTAGTGTATAGTAGAGAAGGGTAAAGGGGGCTCTATTGTATAGTAGAGATCAGTAGGGTAGAGGAGGCTATAGGGTATAGTAGAGAAGGGTAAGGGAGGTTGTAGTGTATAGTAGAGAGGGGTAGATGAGCCTGTAGGGTATAGTAGAGAGGGGTAGGGGAGAATGTAATGTATAGTAGAGAGGGGTAGGGGGGCCTGCAGGGTATTGTAGACAGGGGTAGGATATACTATAGTTTATAGTAGAGAGGGGTAGGAGAGGCTGTAGTGTATAGTAGAGAAGGGTAAGGGAGGTTGTAGTGTATAGTAGAGAGGGGTAGATGAGCCTGTAGGGTATAGTAGAGAGGGGTAGGGGAGAATGTAATGTATAGTAGAGAGGGGTAGGGGGGCCTGCAGGGTATTGTAGACAGGGGTAGGATATACTATAGTTTATAGAAGAGAGGGCTAGGGGAGGCTATAGTTTATAGTAGAGAGGGGTAGGAGAGGCTGTAGTGTATAGTAGAGAAGGGTAAGGGATGCTGTAGTGTTTAGTAGAGAGGGGTAGGGGAGGCTGCATGGTATAGTAGGGAGGGGTAGAGGAGGCTGTAGGGTATAGTAGAGAAGGGTAAGGGAGGTTGTAGTGTATAGTCGAGAGGGGTAGGGGAGGCTGTAGTATATAGTAGAGAGGGGTAGAGGAGGCTGTAGGGTATAGTAGATTGGTAGGGGAGACTGTAGTGTATAGTAGAGAGGTAGGGGAGACTGTAGTGTATAGTAGAGAGGTGTAGGGGAGGCTGTAGTATGTAGTAGAGACGGGTAGAGGAGGATGTAGGGTATAGTAGAGAGGGGTAGAGGAGGCTGTAGTGAATAGTAAAGAGGGGTAAAGCAGACTTTAGTGAATAGTAGAGATGGGTAGGGAAGTCTGCAGTGTATTGTAGAGATGGGTAGGGGAGGCTGAAGTGTATAGTAGAGAGGGGTAGGGGAGCCTGCAGGGTATAGCAGAGAGGGGTAGGGAAGACTGTAGTTTATAGTAGAGAGGGGTAGAGGAGGCTGTAGTGTACAGTAGAGAGGGGTAGAGGAGGCTGTAGGGTATAGTAGAGAGTGGTAAGGGAGGCTGTAGTGAATAGAAGAGAGGGGTAGAGGAAACTGCAAGGTATAATAGAGAGGGGTAGGGGAGACTGTAGTGTATAGTAAAGAGGGGTAGGGGAGACTGTAGTGTATGGTAGAGAGGGGTAGAGGAGGCCGTTGGGTATAGTAGAGAAGGGTAAGGGAGGCTGTATTGTATAGTAGAGAGGGGTAGGGAAGCATGCAGGGTATAGTAGAGAGCGGTACCGAAGCCTACAGGGTATAGTAGAGATGGGTAGGGGAGGCTGAAGTGTATAGTAGAGAGGGGTAGAGGAGGCTGTATGGTATAGTAGAGAGGGGTAAGGGAGGCTGTAGTTTATAGTAGGGAGGAGTAGGGCAGGCTGAAGAGTATAGTACAGCAGGTAGGTGGGGCTGCAGTGTATATCAGCGGGAGCAGGGAGTCAGCCTTGTATAGTAGGGAGGATTATGGTGTGGCTGCAGTGTATAGTAAGAAGGGGTAGGAGAGTGTGTGTAAGAGTTGTGGACATTGTAGTGTATAGTGATGGTGAGGGGTAGGAGAGGCTACAGTGTTAAGTTGGGAAAAAGGAGAGGTTGCAGTGTATAGAGGGGAGGAGTATGTAGCTGCAGTGTATATCAGGGAGGGGTAAGTGACTGCATGGTGTGTATATAGGAACTCTGTGTGCAGGGAAGCTATTGATCCCGGAGGGGAAGGCTCAGGGCTGGATGAAGTTTAATACAAGACATGAAGAGAGGTGGGCTGAGTGTTGCTGCTGTCTGGACACAAGGGCACCGGTGGGCATTACTGCTTGCCATGCTGCTGTTCTATGGAGCTGCTGTGGATCAGGAGGACACCCTGGAGACTGGCTCTGGTCAGATGCCAGGTAAGTGCCCAGCACCAGACTGGAGTTATCAGGGGAGAGAATAATTTTCTGTATCATCTTCTTACCCCTGACTTGTGATTTAATGTTGTGGTCAGACCCAGCAGGTATGTTCTCTGTTACAGGGGTATGTTTTTTTTTTACAGGAGTACATAGAGGCACCAGCAGGTCTTTGTTACAATGTTACTGTTGGGAAACTGAGTGGCACATTCGGAATTGGCCAGTGAGCTTACCCTTATAATACCACATTCCATCACATATTCTCGTTAAACTTATGTGTGTCGTCGAAGAATGCTGGGGTGGAGGGGGGTGCTCATCTGTCATTTTGTGTTATTGATTGGAAGATTGGGGTTGGCAGTGCCAGGGTGATATATGGAAGGTTTGAATTCACTGGAGTGAATATTGCATTTGCTGCTCATATACTGAACTGTATTAGCCCCTGATCCCAAGAAGGGATTGTCAGGTTCCTGTAGAAATCAGGGATCTTGGGGTTCCCAGATCCTGGAGACACAAGTCACAACCACTATACACTATTCGTTGCTATAATTCTTTGGGGGTTAAATATAATCAGACAACACTCTAGGGGTCCTCCCCTGCCTCTTTTCCATTTAAGTTCCGAGACCCTTTGGTTGTGTTTTCCTGCAGCACCACATACCACCAGCAGATGACAATGTGTAGATGTTCTATTTGATGAACACAGCTGGCAAGAGTTCTAGGGCAGGTAAGGTGTGCATGTAGAGTAACAGTCATTCCAACTGCAACTGAACTTCCCAGCATTCCTTAACTGCCTAAAGGAGTTGTAGTTCTACAGTTTTAAAACAATACAGTATGTGGGTCTATTGCTTTAGAATTGAATTTCCGCGCTTAGTTTGGGGGGGAGGGAGAATGTTCTGGTGGTTGCCAGGCAATGTTGATTGTGCCTCATAATTCTGCCCGCTCGCAGCAAGGTAGGTTTCCCTTGAGTGTGTGAGTTTCCATGTCATTTATTTTGATTCGATTGCGCACCAGGACATTACGTGCTTACCCAAGCACCAGGCACCGGGCACTCGCCCAAATTCACAGAGTTGCAGTCTAAAAGTATATCCACCGCAAAGTCATTAACCACTTCATAAAGTGCCTTGTCCCATGGTGTCTCACCAACTACTTTTGGATTGTGCTCTGTTCGTGAAATAATGTCACATTTTTGCTCACAGTTCTCTGGAGGTCATAATTAGGGTTGCCACAAAGTTAACCCACTTTTTACAGGTCTACTTAAATTTAATTTCAATGCACCTTGTAGACTGAACCGCAGTCTCTGTATATTTGTATTTATACATTATACATATGGGAGGAGGGAGGTGCCATATTGATTCCTTTAGACAGTACATTATGAGGGTATAGCTTATTGTGTGCCCAGATCATTCCTTCTGTGTATATTTGTATTTATACACATGGGAGGAGGGAGGTGCCATATTGATTCCCTTAGACAGTACAGTGTGAGGGTATAGCTTATTGTGTGCCTAGAACATTCCTTCTCTGTATATTTGTATTCCCTTAGACAGTACAGTGTGAGGGTATAGCTTATTGTGTGCCTAGAACATTCCTTTTCTGTATATTTGTATTTATTCACATGGGAGGGAGCTACCATGCTGTTTGTTGATAGTTTGGGTGGAAGATGGGTGAGATAAAGCAAGCCTTGTGTGAGTTACTGGAAGAGCAAGTAATAAATGCTTTAGCTGACCAAAAACACAACCTCCCGAGACACCCACAATCCCAGACATACATGTTTTTTTGTTATAGCCCCCTCTCTCTTGGGGCCCTAGTCAAGCAACGTCAATGCTTTTTGGCAAACCACTAGGGTTGCCACCTTTTAAAAAAAAAATGACTATGCAGTGGTGGAGGCGGGAACAAAGGGGTGGACTGTGATGCAAAAAAGGGACGGAGCTGTGACGCAAAAGGGGCAGAGCCACGTTGCGCAATTGCCAGAAGACCGAAAAAAAGGTAAATTTCCATCTACATTGCAGGTAAATTTGTAATACAGGCCCGGCCTTGGCAGGTGTTTTACCGACTAGGCTGGTAAAATACCAGCCATGTTGCAACCATACAAACCACAGCAAGGAACCTGGCATCTCTTAAAGTATTTACCAGTTACCTAAGGTTCAGTACCAGCCCTCTATCTCTGAATGCCAGTTAGATTAGCCCTTCTGCTCCCAGCTTAGCAAATCCACCAAATGTCTCTTCTGGTTAGGGGTCATGTGCGAGTCCCCTGAAATTTCATTCGTTGCCCATGTGTTACAAGCTGTGGATTCATAATATTATCAATTTCATATTTCATTCTCTCAATCCCAAGCCCAAAATCAGTGCCCGCAGCAGGACATGAGGGGGGAAACCTCACTTTTTCATGATGTAAACATTTCCCTGCCAAATTTCTGTCTGCGTATTTAGTAACTCCATGTGTCCGAATTAGATTTCTGTTGTATTTATTTTTCTAGTTATCTGTGTGGCCTTCGTTATTGGAAACATGTGGAAATTCTATTATGCTTGGCTAACAATGTTCCTTAAATACATCTGAGATGCTTATGGTAGTACCACCGGCTTAATGGTCTGTCTTTTATACAGTGCCCCCATATTTCACCCCACTTAGGTTGTTATCCTATATAATAAAATCCAAGTGTCTCTGCGTCCAGTCCGTCCCTGTGTCCGTGGAAATGCGCTACTGCGCATGTGCCCCACGGACCGTCTCTGGCGCATACCTCCCAACTGCGCATATGCTGCATATATGTAGCCAATGAGCACGCCGTACGCTCCCAGCCAATGAGCGCGCAGCACATAGACGTACGTGTAAAGACTGGCGAATGTAGAACCGAGGGAGAGTCAGCACCGGGTGTGATGGGACGTTCAACTATAGACTCCAGGGATTCAGATGTGAGAGCTGCTAATTTACTTAATACAGCCCACAGTGCCGGATCGCTGCTGGAACTTACCGCAACGCCGTTAACGTCCAGCTCCTTGGCTCATCTCGCGAGACTACGGCGTCACTGCCATGCGTATAAAAGCGCAGTGATGCGACACGTACAGTAGCCGCCTTTGAAGGGGGGGGAGTGACGCGTGAGGTCGGAGTGGCTTCATTGTTACACAATCACAAGCGGGCAGCAACACGCGGTAGTTTGGTGGTCGCGGCGGCGGCTCTTTTTGCTCTGTTCGCAAACCGGTATAATAAAATAAAGTGATTTTTTAAGTTATGCTTAAGGATGCTACAGGGTTTAAAGTGATAGAAAACGGGTGTAATTGGCATAAGTAGTCGCGTTTTGTTTGAGACTCTTTGTTTACTCTGGTCCTTATTCTAAAGTGGGCAAATTCCCTGTCAGTTTTGCAGCAGAAAGTTCCAGGGCCCCAAAAATACATCAGTGAAGAGCAGTTCTGGCAGGGGCTTCCCATGTTTCGGAGTTAGATCACACCTGCTGTCACCTGTTGCTTATAAACAGACTTTATTTTGAGTTTTTAGATTGACCTATACTAGATAGGTCCAGAATATAATGGATAAAATCCACAATCTTTAATTTTTAGGATTTTCATGGTGGTGTCTGAGGATAGCCCCCCCCCCCCTTTATACTACGTCAGCGGCTTATCTGCCTGTGTTTGGGCCATCCCTAACAGCCTATCCAATCCTATCCTATATAATAAAGTCCAAGTGTCTCTGCGTCCAGTCTCTGTGTCCGTGGGATTGCGCTACTGCGCATGTGCCCCACGGACCGTCTATGGCAGGGGTTCCCAGGACGTCGATCGCGGTCTACCAGTAGATCCCCGTCATGTTCCTGGTAGACCGCAACCTGGGGCCTGGCGTGGGAAGTGCACTGGCTGGGCTGACAGCAGAGGGGAAAAGAGAGCCGAGCTGACAGCAGAGGAGTATCACCACAGTTACAAGTAGTGCTGATGCCTCAATCTCGCATGATGAGATTTGTGACGTCGGGCTTGGCTGTCAGACTGGAGGCAAGGAGCTGGATAATAACGGCGTTGCGGTACTGCGGTAAGTAGCGCTCCGGGACTGCGGGCTGTGTGAGTAAAAACAGGACAGCTCACAGATAGCGGGACTGTTGGGCAGCGGGACAATTGCTGGGCAGTGACACAATTGCTGGGAACATGGCAGAGAGCTGGGAATGCGAGAAGAAAGGAGGGAGCTGAACCACAGTTATACAGGGACTGCTTTTGTTGAGCTCCTGTATTTCACGGCACTCACAGCAGCAACTGCCTCACCTTTACTTTCCCATGGACTTTCTGGCGAGTGAGTGACTGAATAAGTGAGTGAATGATTGAGTGACTGAATGAGTGACTGAGTGACTTACTGAGTGACTGTGTGAATGAGTGACTGACTGAGTGAATGAGTGACTGAGTGAGTGAATGAGTGAGTGAATGAGTGACTGAATGAGTGACTGAATGAGTGACTGAGTGAGTGAATGAGTGATGACTGAGTGAGTGAATGAATGAGTGATTGAATGAGTGAGTGAATGAGTGACTCAGTGACTGAGTGAGTGAATGAGTGAGTGAGTGATTGAATGAGTGAGTGAGTGACTGAAAAAGTGAGTGAATGAGTGAGTGAGTGACTGAGTGAGTGAATGAGTGACTGAATGAATGAGTTAATGAGTGACTGAGTGAGTGACTGAGTGAGTGAATGAGTGGCTGAGTGAGTAAATGAGTGAATGAATGAGAGCTGGGCTGACAGCAGAGGGGAAGGGAGGAAGGGCGGGCTCACAGCAACAATCATGTATGTTCTAGCTAACTTAATGTCTAGTTGACTCATAAATCTGTAGTTTGCTTTTAAGCAATTTTTACTTGAAGCATTTGGAACTTTTTGTCATATTTGTTTCTCACCCGATCCTTGTCTTCTCTGCATTCATTGATATTGTTTTGTCTCCCATAATCAATTTCCAATAGTGACTTATTTTGGGCTTTTGGTATTTATTTAAAACTATTTTCTTATCCAAAAGAATCTTGCGTAATGTTCATTAATACAGACCCCTAACCCTCACTCACCTACCCAAAATAACTGTTCAGCCATAGAGTCCCTGCTGGTACCCCAACTCTGCAGTGGCACGTGCTTTGGGTCATTAGTCATGTGCCTCAAAGTTTCATATTTGCTATCAAACCAGAGGAGGATTGTTCCCACCCACACGCATTTGGGATGTTTAGAGCTAAAAATGATGTGTATGGGTTTATGAGGTTTTTCCTATCCGCCCAAAACAAGTATTTTTTCAATTTGTGTAAATCACGTTATTGAGGGCTGACCTTTAGCTACACAATTTCCATAGGCACTTGACCCACTGCAGAACTCTTCCTGGATGGCCAGAGGTTAGGTAGTCCTAGTAGCAGACCTATCAACAGAAATGACTAGGGGCTGCCGAAAATTTCCGGATTTGTGACATCACAGGAAGTAGCATGAGTGGAAATTACATCATGCCTATGCGCAAAACCTCTTCTGAAGCCACTGCAACCATGGTGTGTACTTTGCTCCACTAACATCAATGAAATGTTCTACGCATGCACACAACAGATTTTTTTGCAAAACATCCAAGATCGAGGGAATGCATCAGAATGCACCAGAGTCGAAAATCTGGTAACTTCCGATAAAAAATCAAGTTGACAGCTCTTTAGTAGGCACCCTGCAAATAGGGGTACTAAAACCATGACTCCGTGCACAGAACTCATGTCTGTAGAATATAAAATCTGCTTGGGCTTTCACTGCTATTACATAATATAAGGACACTAGTAACTGTACAGGTATGTGATCCGTTATACTGATACCCATTATCCAGAAATCTCTGAATTAATGAAAGACTCCAATAGATTCCATTTTATCCAAATAATCCAAATTTTTAAAAATGATTTCCTTTTTCTTTGCAATAATAAACCTAACCCAGGGTCCCAAGCATTCTAACAAGTCCCATATCTGAACAGTGAGACAGGGAATAGCACATTTATGCCCATTCCATAGTTAATATTAGGGTGCCCCACCCCTTAAATACTTTTGGAAGCAAATTGGATCTCTGTATGAATTTTCCATATGTCAGGGTTATTTGCTCTGCTGAAGCACTTGAGTGGGGGCTGGTGCACAAAATGGACTGATGGGAGATTATGGGGTAGAGTGATTGACACGTTTGGGTTGACACCGTCAACATTAGTTTATAGTAAATGGTTTAAATATATGTAATTTGAGAGTAATTAGTTAAATGGCAAAGTGCAGCGGAGCTGCCCAGCTGGGCGTCACTGATACATTTATAATTACTGTTTTCACTTATTGCTCCAAAATAAGTGTTTTTTCCATAAATAATTATTATAGAGATGATGATTTCTCTATGTACTGTGTTTTATTTGTAGTCCTGGAAAAACTAAGACCTCTGTGTCCTGCAATAATCAGCATGCTTTGAAAGCCTCCATAATGCCCACTGATACCTCTACAAACATAGGGAATAATGTACCCCCCTACTGTAAATGATAAGGATATTAAAAGTCACTGAGGGGTTCTGTGACCATATAAAGGCACAAGGCTGCAGGCTGAGTTATACAGGGAACTCTGAGTATCACTCATGTATTATAAGGAATAATGTACCCCATACTGTAAATGATAAGGATATTGAAATGTGACCATATAAAGGCACAAGGCTGCAGGCTGAGTTATACAGGGAACTCTAAATATTGCTCATTTTTTATAAGGGATAATGTACCCCCTACTGCCATCGATAAGGATATTAGAAGTCTCTGTGGGGTTCTGTGACCATATAAAGGCACAAGACTGCAGGTGGAGTTATTCAGGGAACTCTGAGTATCATGTATTATAAGGCATATTGTACCCCAGGGCCACCATCAGGGGGGCACAGGGGGTACAAGTGTACTGGGCTCAAGCCTGAAGGGGGACCTGGCTGTGCGAATTAGCCGGGCCCCCCAAAAAGACCCAAAGTCATGAAAACAGCAGATGTTGAAGTCCTGAAGCAGCGGAAAGACCCAAAGTCACAAAGCAAGCCGAAGTTCAAGTCCTGAAGCCGCGAGTTCAGTTCTACTGAACACCAATGTGTGCTTTTTTATTTTTTTAAACCCCTGGCTACCAATGTACAGTATTATTTTAATAGTCTAAAGGCCCCTGCCACCAACGTTTTTTTAAAAAATATTCAGGGCCCCCAATTTATTTTTTAACTTGTATGGGAGCCCTGACCACATATTTTTTAAAAAAAACTTTTTAACTTATGAGGTGGCCCTGACAATCAATAGCTTTTTATAACTTGTGTGTGGGGGTTACCATTTTTAATGCTGATGTCTGTGAGATCTTTTTACTGTGGTGTAGAGTGGGTGGGATCTGGGGTAGGGCTGGGGTGAGCGGGGCCCTGGGGCCCCCGAAAATGTTGTTGTACTGCGCCCTGTGATTTCTAATTGTGGCCCTGACCCCCACTGTAAATGATACGGATATATGACCATATAAAGGCACAAGGCTGCAGGCTGAGTTATACAGAAATAGAATATGGCAGCTGCAATTCACAAGTATAAATGCAAATATACAGAGACACAAAGTTCTGGGCATACAATATTTTATGATGTAAAAGAACTAGATGCAATATAGACCTTGCCTTGCCTGATAAAGGTAAAGTTAACCTGCAAGTGCATCTGACTAGCACTGATCATACAAGGGGAATGCAGACCCAAAACCAACATTATATTTAGCTGATTCATAGGGAGTTGGCTGAGCCCATGGGAGGGGAGGTGTTGGATAACATACCCCTGATTGGTGTCTAGCTCTGAGTACAGGAGAGGGGCATAGGTTTGTAAGCTGCCAGGTGACCAATAAACACAGGATCCATCTCTCTATTAATGAGCCCTGATGGAGTGATGGAGGAGTTGATGGGCTGGGGGGTAATGCAACACAGCTGATCTTGGGTTCCCACAGGGTAGGGAGTTTTAGGACAGCTGAGGAAAAAAGTGTCATGAATGGTGAAGGGAACGATGAGTTTTATCTTTCTAATTACTGGAGTTTTAAATCCACAGGAGTAGTTGGGATAGACACGGTGTGACTTCATCATGAGTTAGCTCAACGCTGCGCGTCGGACTAACACTTCCCAGTCGCAGCAGGGTGATGCTTGGTGATGAGGTATTGCAACTGGCAGGGATCCTGAACTTCTTCACTGTCGCACTTGGTCATGAGGTCCCAAAGAGCGAGGACCCCGTAGTCTTACTTCAGTCATGGTCTTGATGGAGTATTGTTTTTGTGTATTCTTGGCACTGGGTAGTTCTAGTGGACTGTTGCTTATTTGCCCAAATGAACGGCAGAGCTTGATGTTTGTCACAATGTAACATTTTATTGGTGGAAAAATAATGCAATGAGAATGGCTGCTGGTATTGGTTTCTTTCAGAATATGCAGGGTGCCCCAGTCGGGGGGATAATGTTTGCTAAATATAAGTCAATACATTTTCCATATTCCTTGAAATCAATCACACTGTCCTGAGCTCTGGATTTGGCTGGGTTCCCCAGCAGTGGTTACTACGGGTAAAGGCGTTAACATTGGTTTGCAATTAGAACTCTCTTGTAAATGTGTATAATTTCCTGCACTTAGCAGCCAGCCAAGCAAGCCCATGGCCAGATGTCCCACTTTCATTAAAGCCTTTACAGCTTGTTGTGAAAAATGGCCTCCTTTCTGCAGTTGTGTGTGGCCGTAGAGGAATGAAAAACAAGCTTTTGGCACCTTTATACTCTTTGTACAAATATACATCTCTCTGTGAAAAGAAGTCCAGGCTGAGGTATCTGATGCTGGTGTTATCCCAGCCTGGCACTTATTTCCAGGGCAGTTGTGTTTTGGTTTTTGCCAGTGTTAAAGGAAAAGTAGTCAACGAAGCTAAATATCTGTCAACTGGAAAATCAAGGGGCTCCTTACTTGTCAAAATGAAACTGTAATGGCCAGCTTCACATTATTCTCCAACCTTTCCTGAGTTATGTGGTATAAGATCTTTTTTTACATTATCTATATATATATCTATCTGTTTGTCTGTCTGTCTGTCTGTCTGTCTGTAGATTGTGGCATGGGAAAGTGGTCTGTGATGGGGGAATGTTCAGCAGCCAAGACAAACACAGAAAGCCAAAAGAGCAAGACAATACAGACATGTCCGCACAGACCCACAGCCTTTGGCACTCAGTGGAATATTTTCATGTTGTGGTCTTAGGAACAGGATAGCATTTAAAAATAGTACTTTCTTCCAAAAGTCAACAGAGCTAAAAGCTCCAGTCTAGTCTGCCTATTCTCCCATGTACTTGAAGTGCCCTGTCTTATTCCGTTCCCAGTACTGCCTTATGTCTGTCCCATCTAGTCTGTCCCTTCCCCTATCTACATAAAGATCTCAGGCTTATCCCCCCCCCCAGTACTGCCTTATGTCTGTCCCATCTAGTCTGTCTCTTCCCCTATCTACCTAAAGAACTCAGGCTTCTTGCCCCCTCGCCCCACATTACAAGGCATAATATCTCCTGCAGCCTGTATGAAACATGTATGAAACATAATTATTTAAGATTGATTTCTATAAATATAGTACAATATAGGAGAATTGTCAGACGATGAGGTAAATACCCCTTTAGTGAATGTAGGTGCATGTGACAAGCATCGTACATACAATTAAATCATTATACGGAGCCAGTCATGTTGTGCATCTTATAATTTATTAGTGGGGAGGATCATACAATAGTAGCAGTACCTGTCAGTTGTCCCATGTGGGAAGGAAAGGGTGAAGGAACTCGCTGTGAAATTCAAGGGGATGTCTCGCTTTAATGTGAGAGATGATTTACAGGGATTGATTGGAGGTGTCTGCCTGTCAGTGGGGGGATAAATAAGACATATCACTGTGACAGGCGCCTGTGTTATAGGATTCACCTGAAGGCAGACGGGACCCAACACGCCTGAGACTAGAGACTCCTGAGTGTAGGCAGAGGAGCACCACCGGGTTTACCTGACCCTTTGACAGATTCTGTGCTAATATACAAGGCCGGGCAAGGCCTACCTGTATCCGACTTGGGTTTCACTGGGAAGGGAATGTTGCCAGCTTTCGGCAATGCAAGCTCAAATGTCAGGGTAGCAGCACTAGATACAGGAATGCACAAGTGATGTCTGTATACAGGCCCAGCCTGTCCTACTTGGGTCAGGTTAATAGATTGTAGTATGCGGATGTGAGTGGGATGCCATATAGCTTTCCTAATGTTGGACCTATATGGGCAGATATTGACTGCCGATTCAACTACTTCAGTCCAGGTCGTCTGCTTATCTGCCCATGTATGGGGCACTCCAGTGGGCCTACCTGACTGATATCTGGCTGACAAATTGGGCAGATAAACATTGGACAGGTCGAAAATCTTGTTGGGGCGATAACCAAATTGACTTGTTGACGCGGTCCATACCCAGACAGCCTGAATCCCTATATGATGATGACCAAACGAGCGGATCTCTCAATGTATGGGCAGCTTTCGACAGTACAATTTGAGAGTACTGTATACTACATATATATATACATGATCTCTAGGGGAGCTGTTGTTAGTGAGTTCTATGAACAATACCGCTGCCTAAACAACAATAAATCAGTCCTCTAATCAGTGTCAGCTGTTGGCCGTGGGTAACAGAATATTAACTCCAATATTGAGGTACAAGTAGAAAACACAGGCACTCAAGGCAGAGAAATAGCAGGGTTCCCCCTTGCTGTTTATCTAGGGGGAACCCTGCTATTTCTTTGCCTTGAGTGCCTTTGTTTTCTACTTGTAACAGAATATTAAGCCAGTGCCATTAAGTCATGGCAACCTATGCCAAACTTTTACGACAGACTGGGCAGGGATAGTATTGCATAAAAGTCATAGCAACCAGTGTGTTCCTCTGGTTACCATGCACTACAGCCTTCTCCCATACCACGTATTGGCATGACATCTACACACAGCTGGGAATGCACCGGCTGCCTTTCTGCCAATAGAGGGATTTCTTTCTGTCTGGTGAGTCAGTGCCTCCTGGCAGCCATGTTTCCCCCGGCACGATCCGCTCTGTTTTAGTCCCAGGGATGTGTTTGAGTCCATAGAGGTACAGGAGAGGGAATGACAGCCAGACACCTGGAAGGGGATGGTGGGGGAATGGGTTTGTACTGAGCAGATGTGTTTCCAAGGTGCAGGTGCTTCTGGCCAACATACTTGGCTCTCCATTGCTCACATCTCGGCCATGGTATTTACCCATAATGCTTTGTGTGTAAGGGCTGCAGTTGCGATATGTCTGTAGTCTCTTGTCAGGAATTTCATAGCTCCCTTATAATTGCATGACACATATGATGACCAGTAAGACGCACAAAGTCCACAAAAGACTAATCCAATGAGTATATGGATTCGTTTTTTATTGGTTCCTGAAGTTTGGGTAAGTTTTGTTATTAGGGTACTCTGCTTCCTAATATACTCTATCTCCCTATTGCAGGGTCACATGGACTTTGTGGACACAATATTAATAATTTAGAGTTCAACTGTCCACGTTGAGGTCCCTTGGCCATTTGCAGGGAATAATCAGTTGTATGGCTGCAGTTTGGGCCAACTTGTCCTACTGTCACAATATTGCACTTATCTCTCCATATTGTACTTATGTCTCCATATTGTACTTATGTCTTACTGTCTCCATTGTCTTCTACGTGTTACTGTGTTGCCCTACAGTCTCCACTATGCCCTACCTTTTGCTATCTTATGCTACTGCCATCAGCTTAAGCTATTACCTCCATATTGCAATACTGTCACCAAATTGTTCTTCTGTCTCCATGTTGCTTTGTGCCTTATTGTCTTATGTTTTAGCCTACTGCCTGTTGCTGTATTGCCCTACAGTCTCTTCTTTGCCCTACCTGTTGCCACCTTGTACTACTGATGCCATTTGGTGCCATCTTGCTCAGCTACCATGATTTTGTTATCCTGCTCCTTCTATTATTGTTGCCAAGGCTGCTAC
Source organism: Xenopus laevis (assembly GCF_017654675.1). Lineage (NCBI taxonomy): Eukaryota > Metazoa > Chordata > Amphibia > Anura > Pipidae > Xenopus > Xenopus laevis. Next base: position 28,005,057 of record NC_054386.1, read on the forward strand.
TCTTTGGGACCCAAGGTAGTCACCCCCACTGTCCCATGATTCCCTGTTCTGTTCTTGTCGGCACATACGCCCAGGGCGGAAGGGTTAAATAAGATTTTCTTCTAATATGGAAAATAGAGAAGTTTTAATAACTTCTAAGTGATTGCACTCCACCCCCCCCCCCCCAATTCTCCATTTCCAATTTCCTGTTGAGTTCCCAAGCCAGATCCAGGTACAATGACTGCGCTGCCTGAATGGATTAAGGGCTTAACCCTTCCGCGGTAGGAAAGCTCAGCGCAGCCGTAACTCATTGATGCACTGTTCATTGGGTAGACAATAGTAGAGTTCTTCTGCTTGAGGAGCAATCTGCTGAATAATAAAAATAATTATATTAAATAATATCTTTGCTTTGCTACCACGTTGTGATGTGAAGGGCTGATATATCTTCCTGATGGCATTACTGCAGTGTCGACATCAACATTGGCAGCAGTCGGGTGCTAGCTGCCCTGGTGGAGCTTACAATGTAAAGTCCAAGACAGGCACACACTCTATGGTCAGTTTTTTTGTCTAATGTTGAGTTAGGTTTAGTTTTCCTTTAATAGCAATGTGCACAGGATGGGGGGCTGTGTCCTCACCAGAGTTATAGAGAGAAACATCAATTTACAAGAAACTTCCCCCAAGTGAATGAAAGTAATAAAAAGGATAGCAGGCCTGTTCACTGTCTGTAATGTTCCTTTGCGTGTTGGGAGACAGCAGGGACGTCACAATTGGTTCTGCTTGCTTGGCACTAAGACTTCTGATGATTGTTATTGTTCATCCTTCCTCTCCTGAGCTTGCAGGAGGGGCATCAGATGGGTTTGGAGGTCAGTAAATGGGTTAGGGGGGGAATGATTTTACCATCTGCTGGGGAACAGCTGGTACCACTTCAAATAACCGGCAAAGTGTTTGAAGTCTCTGGAACAGCACATAGAGATTGTGATCAAGGATCATAAGAGGTGTTTAGTTTTGGGGGCAGTGGGCAGATTTTAGTTCTTATCTGTATCCCAGGTTGTTATCATCATTGAAGTAATGTATTTATACAGTGCCAACATTTTCCACAGTGCTGGACAACAAAAGGGGGCACACACCGAATAGATGTTATGCATCTGTATGGGGCTCTGCCCGTTAGAATATATATTTAAAAGAAGAGCACCTAACTGGACTGGGAGATTCATTGCAAGTTACCCTCACTTACCCCTTTAATCTGTTTGTTTTCTCATACACCTCTGAAAGGAAATCTGTATCTGAGGGGGGGGACCAGGAGGGCAGAATTTTTCCATGTGAAACACATAAAATGCACATGTGCTGCACAAAGCATTTTTGCAAAGGGGTCACATGGAAAATATGGCTCCCCTCCTTGCTCATCTGGTTAGCTGACATACGCTCACTACAGTGGGGTCTTCCTTGGGTGGGAGATAGGGTTCCCACCTGGCCGGTATTTAACTTGCCTGGCCGGTAAAAATGATGGTTGATCCCAATGTTATTAATAGGGGAAAAAGATAAATATATATAGGAAGGCCAGTATTTTTTAGGGAAAAGGTGGCAACCCTTGTGGGAGAGGGGATTCAAAAGGGTCTAAGTGACTTGGGGGATATAAACCAATGCATACAAGTAAATATCACTCAGCCTTCTAATGAGGGTTCTATTGGTTATGATTGTATACACCGGTTGTTTAAAGTCGGTTGGTGTGTTACTCCTTGGTTCAGCAGGGTTGCAACCTAAATTGATCAGATCATGCTGGAAAACTAGTAAATTAAAATGAGAAAGGCTGAATAATGATGTCACCACTGTGTTGTTGTGGTGTGATGATGTCACAGTGGAGCTGACACAGTATTTTGGGGCAGCCTGTGTGCAGCAGTGTCTTCTTTGTTGGGAAAGGTTCAGGGACATAAACATGCTCTCCTGAATAGATCAACCAACCAGAGCAGCTGCATGGTTAAACCAAGCAACCAATTGAATTAGGCCTAAAGGAAGTAGCTTGTCAGAACTTTAAAAAGTGAAATGGTTCAGAACCAGTGGCTAAAGGAACAGCAAAAAAAGTGTAATGCAAATGGCTGGTTACATTGCTAATTGTGGGTGATGCTATGGGTACCACAGGGAACACTTTGCACTTTCCTATAGGTCAGGTGAGTGCATAGCACATGCGCCTGCGTTTGCTGTCTGTATATCAATGTTTAGCAGAACTCTGCAATGCCTTATCTGATGGGGTTGTGGGTGCTAGGGATGGGCGAATCTGAGCTGTTTCGTTTCGCCAAAAATTCTTTTGACGCACGCCGCCATACAAGTCTATGGGTGTCATTTCCACAGCGAAACAAGGTGAAAAAATTCGCCCATCCCTAGTGGGCGCCAGTTCCCAGCCAAGCTTGTGCCAAAACAGATCAGTTACCCTTACAGGTTTGGGCTGATAATTGAATACACATTTGTATTTTCTTAATAATATTTTCCTTTCTTCAGAAAAATGCAAGTGATTTGCACGTTTCTTTTTGCTATTTTGTGGATCCTCAGACAGAATCTCAGAAACCATGGCTTCCCGTTTGTCGCAGTGACTTGCTCCATTGCTCCTTCCATTGTTTCTGTACAACCTTTGATCCATCAACAGAACTGGGCAATGTATACGATTTCCCCTTACATTCCTTGTGATTTCACACTTGCGAAATAATCCTGTCACTGATTCCAAAACAATTGACTCTTCGCTTGGCATCTGCCTTCCTTTCCTTTCCGGTCCTCCAAAAAGCAATGATGTTTGTATCTCTACATTTGCTTCATGGTGTCTTCATTAGCTACATCATCACCTAGGTTAAATAGGTTAAATCAATAGGATATCTGTCCATGCCATATTTAAGGGTTTCACCCCAGATCTTCAAGCTAATTGACTTTCAAACTTGGTCTGACCTACCACTGATCCAGCTCCCTAGCCACAGATCTTTAAAATTCCAGACACATCCCTTTATGAAGTTGTTGACTTTGCTTTGTTTAGATCTGTAATAAAATCCCATGTTGAGTAGGGCTTGTTGTGTACTCAGATTTACCACATAAAACCTGTCATGTTTGGTCAACACTGTCTGGATAAAGGGGTTAACCCTGAAACGTTGCATGCTGCAATAAATGTGAAGCAAGGGTTTCACCCTGCCAGCATTACCTTATGTACCAGCGATTTGATTTGTATGTTTGGTCAACAGCCATCCCTTATATCCTCTTGGGCATTGAGAATTTTTAAAGGGGAAATATTAAGGGATGTTCTTGAGAGGATTTTGGACTCTAGTCTGACACTTATGGTAAAGCAGGAGAGCTCTGTTGGACCATTTTAGGTGGCCTTACAGCAACAGCACCTGCAAAATCCCACCCCACTTTGAACACAATAGTAAGGAGGGGGGCAGAAAAAATAGGTGTTAGTCTAGTTGCCTGCTGACAAATGTCAAAATGCCAGAGACTGGGTGGCAGTTGTTCTTGTCTTGGGCACGAACACCTAGCTGATTGCCTTGCTTTGAGGGAAACAGGGCTCTTATAAAGTGTTTACAGGCAGAATCTAGTTCCTCACTTAGTCTGATACCCAGATGAACTTAGTGTAGATGTCTGATTCCAAGTCAACTGGTGTTTGCCAGATATTATTGCTTGATCTCAGGCTGCAGTTGATTAAATCTTATATTGTATTTAGTCCCTGATTATTTGTATTGTTTGATGCTATTTATAAAGCTTTAGAGAAGTTAATAAAATTCTTAATTTGCCAGAACTCAAAGGCAGCTGATATTCGCATTCTGGGGGCTTTACAGTTCACCATTAATGCTGCACTTGGTTTCCTTTAATGTTTGCCCAAAAAAAACTCTAGGTCTGGTCATCATTACCTTCCTAAAGGGACCTCAAAGTATGGGAGCAGCCATGAATCTCTACTTTACCTCTTGTAGCTGACAATTAGGAGGAAAGAGTCACTGTTGAATGGCTAGTTCTGCTTCATTCAGCTTGACTTATTTGTGAGCCATGATTGCCCCGCAAGCCTGTTGACCTTGAGATCAGAAGACTTATTCAATGAGGTTAACAACACAGTATTTAAGGAGCAAACACTGTGCAGTCTGAATGGAGAGAACAGCTCCCTTGATTGCCAACAGTCTACACTAGATTGCATCAGGTGTCTCCTTAAATGACTTTTACTGGTAGATCCTTGTGTTCTACCAGCCATCATAAAGCTCCAGAGCACAATGAGCTTGTGTAAACAACTGTCAAACTGTTGAAGCATGGCCATTTTTGCAAAGTAAATACTCCAAAACAAAATTTACTGTCATTGGTAGGGTTTAATTGGGGGCATGATTGTCTGCTTTTGCCCTGTTTGTCCTTGTGTAACCCAGTGGATGCATCTGAAACAACGTGTAAAGTATCTGCTAGGAGCATTTATGTTCTTCTTGGGTTTTCTCTGCATACTCCGGTTGCCCTTCATCTAAGGCTAGTGAAATATCCACCCTTCTTCAGACGACTAATCTCTGCGAAAAGCCTTCCCGCCGGCTAGAATCCAAATCGCCGGCGGGATGGTACTCATATTGCTTCATTTTCCAAAGTTGCCTTACGAGGAAACTTCTGGCAACTTCGGAAAATGAAGCGCTCCAAGTGCCATCCTGCCGGCGATTTGGAGTCTTTATTTTTTACCTTGGATGGAGATAGGGATGCCTCCCATTGAAAGTCCAGGAGGAGCTGGCCAAGTGGTAGCCTTCATTATTGACCTGACCAAGTACAGGTCCACTCTCATGTTTTAGGTGACAATCATCATTTTCTTCTGGAAGCCTCAGGAACTGACACATGTTGAACTACAAACATTGTCAATGGGAGGATGACCTTACTTGAATGTCATGATCCAGTTTGGTGCAACCAGCCAGGCAATAGCATGCTAGAAACGCTTATGTTTGCTGCCATGACTGATGTAAAACAAAGGCCTCTCTGTGTCTCCAAAATAGTTCTACATTAATACAGAGGATTTTTTTTATTAATATTTTTTTTTAATTTTTTGTCCATGGATGGCAGGGTCGATACAGAGCACTCATGTCTGGAAGTATGTCTAAGCTAAGAAGTGTGCGATACAAGCTCAGTGAGCGGAAACTGTATTATTTATCAGCAAAGTAAGCATTATGGCACCTCCCAATCGTGCAAATCTGAAAAAAATGTATTGTTTAGGTGCAAACAGCGCTTCCCATATGGAGTTGGGAAACAAATAAAGTAAATTGTACTTAAACCTGCCAGGCGGCTGCCTCATTCAATAGGAACCAGACTTGTCAGTGACTCCAACACTCCAGTCCATTGAGGGGAACCGTGTATCAGAGGCCTGTGATCTTTCACTTCTGACAGCTTCTCTCTGCTTTGTGTCTGAATGTTTGAATGACCCTTATGGAGAAGTCAAGTGTTTCTGTTTCCCTATGAAATGAGGACAGACATCAAAGTCTACAGAGCCCTGCAGCTTTTTGGACATTAACTTTAAAGGAAAAGTATACCCTTATTATTTGCTTTTATTAATATGAAGCTATTTGTGCAACTCTGTATCTTTGTATTTATACATAGGAGGGAGCTGCCACATTGCTCTGATGTGTGCCCAGAACATTCCTTCTTTGTCTATGAAAATATAATAAAGCCAATTGCAAATTGTCTCAGAATATCCCTCGATGCATCATACTAAAAGTTCATTTGAAGGGGAACAACCTCTTTAAAGCCAAGCACCCAGGACATTTCTTCTCTGTATATTTGTATTTATACATATGGGAGAAGGTGCCGTATTGTTTCCCTTAGACAGTACAGTATGAGGGTATAGCTTATTGTGTGCCCAGAACATTCGTCTCTATATATTTATATTTATACATATGGGAGGAGGGAGGTGCCATATTTATTCCCTTAGACAGTACAGTATGAGGGTATAGCTTATTGTGTGCCAGAGCATTCATTTTCTGTATATTTGTATTTATACATATGGGATGAAGTGTCATATTGTTTCCCTTGGACAGTACAGTATGTGGGTATAGTATGAGGGTATAGCTTACTGTGTGTCCAGAACATTCTGGACACACAATAAGCTATACCTTCATACTGTTCTGTCTAGGGGAATCATTCTTATTAAGGGGGGGGGTATATTCTGTACTGTGTTTGAGTGCTTGGTCTGTTAATTTGCCATAGGCCGTTGTATTCCCCCTCTCCCACTCTTCTGCATATGAGTTCAGACTGACAGTAAGTTGAACGCAGGCCTAAATTGTTGCTGATTAATGGATCCATAGATTTGCTTCCCACCCTGACACTCACAAAACAAACTGTGTTTATTCAGCTATAAATCAGGGCTGCTTTAGCAATACGCTGGGAGAATACTGTGCCTCATTATTTCCAGCCATTTGCTGTTGGAGCAATGGATTAAATGACAGGAAAAGGGACTAGATTTTAGATACAACTGTCAACGTTGGATGTGGAGGGTGGTGCAAATTAAGCACCTTCATGTGGGCCTACACATATGATAGCATTTGTTAGTTGAATGAGGAAGGGTTAGAAGGTATACTAGGGCAAGATGTAAAGAGAAGAATAAGATAAAATTTTAGTGCATTCCCAACCTGTTGGGCTAGCTCCCCTAGGAGTGCCGAGAGCAGCGGATGGGGGGCAATTAACACCATCTAGAGCAAGAATTGGGTAGAATGAGTATCTGTAGTCCTATATACTCCCAGAATGAATGTGGTTATTCAGGTTGAAATTTGGGGTAAATACTTATTTGATGTTATAGATAAAGAAACTGTAGGCCAAGATGGGAGACTGGTGACCAAGATGGGAGACTGTTGACAAAGATGGGAGGCATTTGGCCAAGATGGAAGACTATTGGCCAAGATGGAAAATTGTTGGCCAAGATGGAAGACTATTGGCCAGATTGAAATACTGTTGGCCAAAATGGGAGACTGTAGGCCAAGATGTGCGATAGCAAGGCAAGGTCTCCCACCTTGCCCTGCTATCACACATCTTGGCCTACAGTCTCCCACCATCATACAAGAGGGTATGATGGTGAGTGTAAGTAAAGATGGCAGCAGTAAGGCAAGATGGAGACAGTAACACTTTTAGAACTTTGCTGTTTAGATTTTGGTTCTCCTACTGGTGGTTGTGTGAATGATGGCCTGGAATATGAACAGGGAAGTATCTGAGTACTACAAAAACTGAGTAATAGCAATTTTTCTTTTAATCAGGTTTCCAGAGTAATCTCCATAAGAAAGTGTTTTCAGTTTCAGCATGGAGAGAAGTAACATAGAAAGTTAGGAATAAAGGTTACATTTTAGTCTCTTTAATAACTCAGGAACATACCTAATGACCTTGCCAGATCATTGCAACTTTACATCCCGCCAAGAAACCATTTAAGTGGCTCATGGATGGGGTATTGGACCCCTGAGGAGGGATGGACTCTGAATGAAAAGATGCAGGTCAGGAAGAATTATCAGTTCATTTCCTATCTAGTAATGGAAAGTGGAATCAATTAGAGGCCATGGGACCCTAAGCTCTTAGTTGTCCTTCCTCTGTTTCACTGGGCAGGAGAAGATTTGCGTGGCCCTAGGTAGCACTGGGAGAGTAACGATGCATAACGTGGAGTCTTCATATAATAGCTTCTTGGCAAACACTTGTTGGATTTATGGGTCACACATTTGGGGTGAACCTTCAGATACGAGGTTTCTTTATAATGTCTGAACACTGCTTTTCACTAATTTTAACAGAAGCAAGAAAAACACCAATATATGAATCAAGGCACCAAATTCATTGGTTGTAGCCTTGAGGCTCATTAATACAGCAATTGTGCCAGGGAGAAGTCTTATGTTCAGTGGATATGGTGCAGCTATTTCCGTGTATAAGCCTTGTGTAAACCTAAGTGTACACCTTGGTTTCTGTGCATAACATTAACATTAGGATTACTACTTGTATGGGGTACAAGCTCAAGATGGAAACAGCAGAAGAACATAGAGATTTTAAGCAAAGATGAAGACTCTAAGGCAAGCTGGAAACTGTAGAGCCAAGAGAAGATAACAATTCAAAATGGAACCATAGGGCAAGTTGAAACAGTAATATAAAAAGGAGATTGTTGGGCAAGATGGCAAGACTAAGCAAAGATGTATGTGAGGATAAGATGAATATGGTAGGGCAAGGTATAGTCTGCAGAGCAAGATGGAGATTGCTAGGCAGGTTGGAGATGGTAGAGCAAACTTAGAGAGTAAGCAAAGATAGAGAGTGTAGGGTAAAATAAAGATATCAAGGAAAGATGGAGCTGGAAGGGCAAAGTGAGGACTGTAGGATAAAATAGGAAGGTACCGCAAAAATGAAGATGGTAGAGCAAAATGGAGACAGTATAGCAAGATAACGTCTGTAGAGCAAGATGAAGATGGCAGGGCAAAATTAAACAGTTGGGCAGAATGGCACTTTACTGTTTGAAGAACATGACAGCACAAGATGGAGAGGAGTAGTAGGGTAAGGTGAAGACTGTAAAGAAATATGGAGTCTGTAGTGTAAGAGAGATGGCAGGGCAAAGTAGAGAGATTTAGCAAAGTTGAAGATGGTAGGGCAAAATTAAGACAGTGTAGCAAGATGAAGACAATAGGTGAAGATATAGAAAATAAGGCAAGGCAAAGTCTGTAGAGGAAGATGGCGATGGCAGAAAAAGGACCAGTGGGTCCGAAACATGTCGTGTGGATGCACAATAAAAAGCTAACTTGCAGGAAAATCTGCCTCTGTGAGTGATTCCCATTCTGTGGATAAAAGAGCACAATGGAGACATTATTCAAAGAAGAGCATAGTAGGAACCATGGAGACAGTTGGGCAAAATTAAGACATTGTAGCATGATGGAGAGACTCTAGGGGATAATGGAGGCTCTATGGCAAGGTGGACACATAACAATTTTTATCAGTATTGTAGAACGTACATCTCTTGTTGAAGTAGAACTCCAGCATCTACCAACCATTTAGACACTTGCAGAATCAGCCCTGGGGAGGAACCAATGAGACTGCAAACAGCGTAATCTCCCTGTGCCTTCAGATAAGTGAGAGCTACAAATTGGGTGAAGCTGAATGCGTCTGTTTTGGTTCCCCAAATTAGAGCAGCAGATTTCTCCTTTTTCAGACAAATGGGCTATTTTTACTAGAGGCACAGGGCTGCTGAAATCCATTATTAGCCTTGGCTTCTCTGGAGATAATTACAAATATCAGGAAAAATAAACACGAGCTACATACCGGCTTTTGGAATCCGCTCCTGGCCAGCGATTCCCAGCGCACACAAATCCATTCTCATCTGGTAGAGCACTCACTGAGCCTCCCATTCAGCTCTCCCTGCTCTCTTGCCAAAAAGCTGAGGTTTTGTTATGATTTCTCGCTCTCTCCCCTGTTAATCAGCCCAAATAAATAGAGGAAGAGATTGTAGCGAGGCTGCTAAGTGCCGTTCTTTATTTTAATGTAATTTCATGTAAATACTTCACTTTCACTCAATCTCTTATTCCTTTCAATGGAGGGTTTTACTGCTTAGTGGAGATGGGTTTTCTCATAAGGGCATTTTTTTCCTCAATTAGGCCATCAATCTCTTATTCCTTTCAATGGAGGGTTTTACTGCTTAGTGGAGATGGGTTTTCTCATAAGGGCATTTTTTTCCTCAATTAGGCCATCAATCTGTTTTTTGAATGGGCCAAGTAATTTTGCCACCCAAGCCAATAATACTTGGCCCCTTGCCCCGCCATCTCACCCCCTCCCTGCTCACACCCACAACTACTCTTTGTATGAGAACTAAAGGACACACAACCATAATTATCATATAAACATGAGTCACAGCATTTAGAATTCTGATAGTTGTGACAGTCGGCCCCAGAGATGGGCCCTAGAAGGTCCAGTCTTACTCTGAAAGCCAGGCATATAATTCTCATTGGTATTTAGTCTTGCTGTGCACAATACAAGGAATTTCGGAGGGTTTAATGGCTCTATAAATGTTAATTGAGACCAATAAGGCTTTTACTGCTCGTGGGTCCATCTCTAAAAGATACTGACACACAATTCTATGGGTTAGTTTTAAGACCCCAATGGATCTGGTTAGTGGTTTATTGCCTCTTCCCAAGCTTTGCAATGTTTCCCTACTGGCTGCTACCATTGAACCCAGACCCTCATTGTGTTTGTCTGGCAGTAATGGCTGTTGACAAGACTTAATATTATCTGTTTAACAAGCAAGTGTATAATGAAGAAAGAATAAAATGTACATATGAGGGGGAAGGGGCACTTTTCAGACATTAAAGATCCCTTGTAAAAGATTCCATGGCCCAGAGAGTCTCTGTCCATGTCTTGACTTGTTCTGACGATGGAATTAGTCTCTGCGGAATCGTTATTTTGCAGCAGTAGTGATAGTGACGCTTTATAGCTCTCAGTTGATCCAATATATATATATATATATATATATATATATATATATATATATATACATATCAGTGGCAGGGCCGCCATCAGGGGGGGACAGGGGGGACAAGTGTCCCGGGCCCGGGCCTGAAGGGGAGCCAGCAGTGCTGCATTTTTGAAAGAGCCAGGCCTCCCTTACGAGTGTCCGAGCCGTGCGGCCATTTCTCAGGTTGTAGAATGCGGAAGTGCAGAAAAGCCGAACAGCCGAAGCCGAAGTCACGAAAACAGCCGAAGTCACGAACCGGCAAAAAGACCCGAAGTCACGAAAACAGCCGAAATTGAAGTCCTGAAGCCTTGAGTTCAATTCTACTGAACACCAGTTTGTGGGGGTTTTTCTTTAATCCCCTGGCCACCAATGTGTTATTTTAATATTCTATAGGCCCCTGCCACCAATGTTGTTTTTAAAAAAAAAACTTTTGGGGCCCCAATTTTTTTTACTTGTAAGGGGGGCCCTGGCACCAATTTTTTATAAAAAATTTTTTTTGGGGGGCACCAATTTTTTTTTGTAACTTGGGGCTCTGGCATGAGGGTGGCTGGGGCTCGGGCATGAGGAAGGGCGGGGCCCCGTGATTTCTAATTGCAGCCCTGATCAGGGGTCTGCAGACATTTTGGATTAAAGTGCCCCTTATTGTAAAATAAGGCTACAGATAAATAATAATAGTATGGTCTTCAGAATCTCTCTGCCTTAAAGTGGAACTGTCACCCAGACACAAAAAGCTGTATGATAAAAGTCCTTTTAAAATCAAACATGAAATCCAATTTTTATTTTTTATTAAAGCATTCATAGCTGTTGTAAGCTCATTTAAAAAGCTCAGCTGTCAATCAAATATTGCCTGCCCCTCCTCTATGCCTTAAGCTGGCCATAGATGTAAAGATTTTTAAAAGATCTTTTCGTTATCGCTAGAACAAACTTATCTTGAAACGATCTTTTAAATGAACGATTTGTCCATCAACCATTTCAAGCGATGTTGTCAGGAAAACTGAGGGTAGCTGCCTGCTTGGCCCTGCAAATATAGATAGATTCAGTGTTGGCTGGGACACCAGGGGCAGACAATTGCTTTCACTTTCCATTCAGCGCTTCCTAGATGTCACTGCTCTCCACACATTCCACCTCTCTCTTTACCGTTTAATTGTGTAACCTTTGCATGGGGATGGACATCAGGTCCCCTATTCTGGTGCATAAACAAGATTCTGAGATGATGTAAGGCTTCCTGCTTGCTAAAATTATGAATTCCCAGATTGACGGAAACAAGATTCAAATAATTTATATTGTGTAATTAAAGTTCATTCTGCTTGACTAATGTCATAAAATAGGATTTTGAAAAAAAAATTTAGGTGACAGGTCCCCTTTAACTAAGCTTTCACAATTTCAGACATAGTGGCCACCATTTCCGTTCCCAATTGCAGCTGTTTAAGCAAGGAAGCCATATTTTTAGTGTTCATGACTGTTTTGCTTTAAACCTAATCATACTTGTAGTGGTGTAAACAACAGAACCCCCTGAACTTACTGTGACTTCCTGTGTTCATGTTCTGGTATAAACACAACTGGAATCTTAGTCATAAAGCATGTCTGGGCTGCTGTATGTCTGCGGTCATCTCCAGTATTCTGCTTCGATCTGGACAGCCTGTGCAGAAACATATCAAGGCTAATGGCACACCAGATGTTGTGACCTGAAACCACCCATTGGCAGCCCCCTGTCATGTGTCAAAAAGCACATTTAAGGGTTTAACATTGAAAATGGTGGAACATTGAATTAAAGTTGTTGTGAACTAGAAGTCTGATACTCCCCGTGCCTTTATCTCTTTATCTCACAAGACTATTTTACATTTCCTTCCCTGTACCACCAACTCTTGTAGGAGGGGGTTATAGCAACACGTTTTAAGGGTTGGAGCAGACGAACAGATTCGGGGAGATTTAGTCGCCTGGTGACTAATTGCCTCTTCTGCGTGGCGTCCCCGAACTGCCTTCCGTCTGTCTTCCGTATGCTTGAATGAAGAATCGCCTGCGCTAATACACTTGCGGCGATTCGATTTCCGAAGTCGCCCGAAGTTGCCTCACGAGGAAACTTCGGCCGACTTCGGAAATCAAAGCGCCGAGAGTGTATTAGAATCTGCTTGTCTGCCCCAACCCTAAAGGCCAGAACACATGTACATGAAAACATGACATTTTGACATTGAATAGTCGCCCATGATCAAGGAGATCTTAATTTTGTGGGGTCCTCTATGCTGCTGCCCTTGTCAGATGCCATAGGAGTTAGTGTGCAGTTCTTTGCTTTGGTATTTTTGTTCACAACCAAACACATGACTCTCCATATCTGTTCTTTCGCTTAACCACCAGCTGTATTAGGAGAATCATGATCCATATTGGATTTCCGTTGGAAAAAGGCAGAGTTGCTTCCAAGTTTGAGTCCATAATATCATATTTTCCAATTATAGCATGATTCATGTTCTGGCCTGGTGGTGTCCTGCTAATCTCACTCGGCTGATCTCCCTATCAAATTCCAAACAAATCACAAAGACTCTGATATATTTTGTCTCGGGGAGACACAGTTAGGGGGTCTGTAGGATGTAAAAATAAATATGTGTTTGTGTTAGAGAACATGCTGTTGTGTCATTAGCTTCCTGCAGCTGGAGGTGTGCTGGGAATCCCTAAGTCAGTGGGGGTTGTTATGAGCCTGTGGCTCAGGGCAAGGGTGATAAATGAAAGTCATAAATTCTTCTTTTCCCCGGCTGGGTAACATTGCAGGGGTAACTGTGTATTTCCAGGACAGGTGGTGGTCCATGGGGTGGATGGAAAGATTGCCTGCTGGGAGAATTGAAAAGCAACAAGCAACAAAAATTGAATCTAGATTTATCTGTTTATGGGAAACTATAGGGGGTCACGCCATAGGCCATTGGGGGTAAATTGGACCACTAATCGTTCAAGCAGCTGGTAACTTGAAATCACTTGAAATCCCATGAATCCCCCCACGTGACTTAAAGCATTCTACGTAGGCTGGCTATGGTATCCCCATAGTCTAATGATTCATCCTTAGTAGCAATGTAACCGTGGTAATGCATTTGGGCCGTTTCCTGCATTGATTTTTCCTCCTAACATTTCTGTAAATTCAGCATTTTTTCGAGTTTTCCCGCAAAAAATTATGTTTGAAGACTTGTTAAATACAGGCGATGTGTGGCATTTAAAGGACAATTAAAGTCTATGAAGGATATGGAATATAAAGGCTGTACTTTATATATGCTGAACTTAATGGACCAGCTCAGAGGCTCAGAAGCCCTATAACAGCAGTAAGCCAAGACGATGAATTTGTCCCAAGAGGGCGGCCATGTTGGTTTCTGTGCCTGGGAGGTGAGATTACATTGTAACTAAGTTGTCGCTTGTCACATTCAGACCATGCCCATCCTGGTGTATAAACAGCACACAGTTACTACAAACAGACAGGTCCACTTTAAATACAATTTAACCCAAGCAAAACACCAGGATTTGCTGACTTTAAACAACTGCAATCCTAGTGAGTAACAGTTGATTTCAAGTTGGCTGATCACCGGGAAAGGAATTGGAGACTTTGCAGCAAGTCCTTATTTATTTAGGGCTCCTAAGTTGCACCCAATGAAATGAATACACAGGCACGTCTCTGCCTGTGCTGATCCATAAATATGTCATGTACCCAAGCCTTGGGCTGAACTAAATATGGTGTGGTGCCCCAGCACAGGTCCGACTTCAAAGCCAAAATGTGCCCTTGAGATATATAGCTTCTGTGTCTTCCCACCTAATGGGCTTTCTTGGGCAGTTCAGCTAAAGTTGAACCAACTTCTGCATTTCATACAGTCTGCAAGTCCATCCTTGTCCAGGTGTAGTGATTAATGTTTTCTGTTCCATGCTGAGCCTGTTTTCTCTTTGGAATAGATCATTTTTATAAGTACAGGCAGCACATACCTATGTCTTATATTCCTTCAATATATTATTTAGTATATTTTGTATTTATACATATTGGAAGGAGCTGCCATAATGGTTTCCCTTGGGCAGTACATTATGAGGTTGCAGCTTATTGTGTGCCCAAAACATTCCTTATCTGTATATTTGTATTTATACATATGGGAGGAGGTGCCATATTGATTCCTTTAGACAGTACAGTATGAGGATATAGCTTATTGTGTGCCCAGAACATTCCTTCTCTGTATGATTGTGTTAGCACAGATGTGTGAGTGGTTCCATGTTAATTACTTGTATATCTCTGATGGAATCTGTGCTGCTACTGGAGAGGGACCAGTAGCCATGGAATTTCATAAATGAATAATCCGCCCGATAAATCAGCCTCCTGGTGGTTGAGAGAGACTGCAGGGGGGAAGTCTGGTTGTTTTTGCCTATGATCTAATACAGTGATATGGAGCCAGATAAATCACCAGCCTTAATGTACAGCTGGTTAGTAAATATTAGATCTATATATCACTGCTCTGTTACCCAGTTGGTACAACATATTAGGATCATTATTAGACTCCTCCATCTTCCAAGGTCAAATAGTATCCACGTAGCCACTCAGAACTGCAGCCAATCATTAGGCAAAATACATCATTTGTCAAACAATAAGCTCACCACACTTACTGTACTGTCTAAGGCAGGGGTCCCCAACCTTTTTTATCCAAGAGCAACACTCAAGTATAAAATAATATTGGAGAGCAACACAAACATGCAAATGTTCTTGGGGCTTACAAATAAGGGCTTTAATTGGATTTTGGTAGCCCCCATGTGGAGACTCCCCAACAGGAGACCCTGTTTGGCAGTAAACATGCTTTTTATGCAACTACAGCTTGCCACTGGGAGAAACATCCAAGGGGTTGAAGAGCAACATGTTGCTCACGAGCTACTGGTTGGGGATCACTGGTCTAAGTGGCACCTCCCTCCACCCATATGTATAAATACAAATATACAGAGAAGGAATGTTCTGGGCACAAAATAAGCTATGCCGTGAAACTGTACTGTCTAAGGGAATCATTACGGCATCTTCCTCCTCCTATGTGTATAAATACAAATATACAGAGAAGGAATGTTCTGGGCACACAATGATCTATACCTCATACTGTATTGTCTATGGCACCTCCCTGCCATATGTATAAATGAGAAGGAATGTTCTGGGCGCCAACCAGGAATGTTTATTCCCATATTGTCTCTAGTGACATAAGTTTGAAGCAGATGAAGGAGTCCCAAGTGGGCCAATTCACTTATGGAAATGTAATAACAGGGGGCACAGGATATGATTTTCCAGACAAACATGGAGAGTTTCATCTTTTCCTTCGGCTCATTAATGTTCCTCTTGCTTTGCTCGGCTGTAACTCGGAGCTGGTAAGCACTTACAACAAGATGGCCTAGATAACCGGGAACAGCAGGGAAATGTTCAGGAGTCGCTCCTGCCATTTTGATGCCACATGTTTATCAAGTTGGATTGTTGTAAACTAGAGGCTGAAGATGTGTTTGTGGCATTCCAGATGTCACCCCAAGATGGCTGCAGCCTTGCTCTTTCATTTGTCCCACACCTTGTCTCTCATTCCCTTCCCCTTTAGATTGTAAGCTCTTTTGCACAGGGCCTTCCTCACCTTTTGTACGGATACTGGTTGATATGTATATAACTCTGCATGTTCTATGTACTCAATTCATGAGATTTCTTTGTATAAACACATTAATTTTACAACGCTACACAATATGTTGGTGCTCTAAAAATACATGTTAATAATAATGCTTAATTTATGTAGCTCCAACATATTCCAACATATTCCACTGCATTTTACATAAATTATCCATCATTCCCATCAGTCTCTGCACCAATGGGGCTTACAATCTAATGTCTCTATCACATTCCCACCAGTCCCTGCTGCACTGGGCTTACAGTCTAATGTCTCTTTCACTCTCATTAGTCTTTGTCTCAGTGAGCTTACAGTCTAAGGTCCTATCCCCTATCAGTCCCTGCCTCAATGAGTTTACAATCTAAGGTATCTATCACAAGGTCAGATATCAAGTTGTGTTTATTTGGAGTGTGGGAGGAAGGCAGAATGGAGGAAACGCATGGAGAACTTATATACAGTGCCCTGCCTAGAATCGAACGTAAGACCCCATGTCTCAGGTGGCCACTCTGGATATTCCCTTGCTATCCTTTCATTCACCCCTTCTCTGTCAGCTTCCTATTCCTTGCTGGAACTCCATCCTCTTTTCAACACTCCCCCGCGCCGCCACTTTTCTTTCACCGCACTTCCCAATCTGACTTACATGACTTGTATATTGTGCTGTGTATCGCTCCCCTCTTGGCCCACAGAATGGTTCAGCTCAGTACTGGGGTCTGAGCTCTTTATTGGTGAGTTCACCACTTAATTAAAATGTATCACCTCAAATTCCTTTAATCCTTCCTTATTCTTACACTGGCTGTTGCTGTATCAGCTCTGCTCCAGCGCAACTGAGAATAATGCCCTTATCTGCCAGCCAGACTGTGTGCTTTGACCATTGAGCTTACAGTCTAATTAGTTACAAGAGTTTTTAGATATCAATTAAACCACCATATACCTTAGAAACCGATCTGGGATACCTCAGATTAAAGGGGTTACAACCAAAATATTATACATACCTGTATATATATTCTTCCCCTTTAGTGCATCAATAATTGGACCAGTAAGCACTGAGCAATTATTGGAGAAGACTTAGCCACCTGGACTGGGCCACGAGGTGGCATATGGGACATGCCAAGATATTCAGCAATTGTCCATGAAATTTGCTGTCTCCTGTCCTCAATGAAGTGTGACAGGTCCCATGCTGAGTAATTTTCTTTCCAAAGTGCTGCGCGTTGTTCCGATATCAGGGGAAATACCCCCAGCTGGAATCATTTAGGAGATCAGAATTGTTACAAAAGCATAAAAGCTTCCGCAAGACCCGAGATGTCCAGGGATTGAACACTTTCCCACCAGAATGTTTCTTCCTTTTAATTCAACGTGCACTTCAGTCTAGCCAATTACATCACCTGACTGTAAATCTATAGGATCCTTTGAGTAATCAGTATAGCAACATTATGCACATTCATCACTCAGGTCTGTTCATAAACTGCCTTATGCTACAAGCTTTTGGGAGTCAGAACCATCAGTGCATAATTTGATGATTTTGTCGGTCAGTTTAATGTAGTGTCTGGGGTTTCTTCCATGAGCAAAGAATAGTACTCCACTTATAAAAGGTAGTCCCTCACTTTCTTTCTGTTTCTTTCTGTTTCTCCTCTCATTCTTAGGTGGGGACGAGGGGTCAGATTCCAGGGAGATGGGAAAGAATGATGTGGAAACCTAAGGAATTGGAGGTGCAGTCAGCCATAGGAAGGGAGAGCACGGCATCTGCTGAAGTTTACATGAACAGTCTTTTTTTGTTCATTTAATTAAACCCCTGTAGTGTGGCCCCACTCTATACACAAGGGCCAGTACGAATGTAAATATAATGGTGCTAACAGACAAGAATATTCCCCCCCCGCTATATTTTATCCTGCCATAGTTTTCCTTCTGCGCTTCACTAGCCAGAATTATTCCTTCTTACGTGTAGATAATGGGTCTCATTGTGCGTGGATTAAAGCATCTTTGTGGTCTCTATACTGAAATAACAGCCCTCTGTCTCCTAATGGAGAATTTACCCATAATCAGCTTGCCATTAATTAGACGGTGGAAGGAATGATTTCCCCTTGGCGCCATCTTTATAGCTGTTTTACCCACCGATACCTGCTGTGTTCTAACTTACTTCTTCAGAGTAACCAAGGCCCCAGGGGCTTTCTGCCATGAGGCAAGGTGAGTACCTTGCCTAAGACGGCAGCTGCCCAGAAGTTACCAGGGGCGGCAAAAAGCCGCTCCTGTAACTTTAAGATCCGAATTTCCGGTTTCTAAACTGGAAATTCAGGCTTTTCTAGCGCAGAGAGCACAATTTCGCTATAGTTCCAGGGGTACCCACAAATAAGCACTCACCACAAATCTCCGCCTAACTGGCCTTTAGGCTGGGCCCCTTAGCTCATAACAAGGTTACATATATATAGAAACATTGGGTAACAGTCACCCTGCTATAGTTCCAGGAGTACCCAGGGTACAAATAAGCACCCACCCCAAATCTCCCCCTAACTGGCCTTCAGGCTGAGCACCTGTATGTTTGTGTTGCGGCTGCTAAGCTGTTATAGTATGAGCCTCTCAAATGAGGGCCTCGCTCTGCCTTATCATACAGTCTACTTTAGCAAAGTAAAAGGAAGACAGATAAGTCAGTCTGCAACTCTTTGGAATGTCTAGAGACCACAGAAGGGGCATTGTCTTTGGGGGGGGATACATATTGCTGATTAAAAAGAGAAAGCCTTTTTTGTCAGTGGTTTATCAATATATATATTAGGGGTGCACCAAATCCACTATTTTGGATTCAACCGAACCCCTGAATCCTTAGTGAAAGATTTGGCCGAACACCGAACCGAATTAGGGGTGTAAAGGGTAAAACATGTTTTAGGTCCTTGTTTTGTGACAAAAAGTCACGCGATTTCCCTCCCCGCCCCTAATTTGTATACTATTCAAATTAGGATTCAGTTTGGCCTGGCAGAAGGATTCAGCCGAATCCTGCTGAAAAAGGTTGAATCCACAACCAAATCCTTGATTCGGTGCATCCTTAATATATAGATAGATGACACATGCACCAGTGAATGAGCAGTTTAATTTAGGTTCCTTGTTTCTACAAAAGCTTTTGGCAAGGTTTAGCCTAAAATAATGTGAATTCTGTTCCAGTGTCCTCCCACCGCTGAATTGGGAGCTGCGCATTCAACTATTTTGCCATTAACCCTTTAGGTAGATTGGTATACCGCCACCACCGCTGATGCAGCTCTATCAGAGCACTTGGTGGGGGACCCCGAAAGTGGGTGTGGAATTCTGACAAATCCACCTGTGTAGCCGTGTGTCACCCACCTGCGCTCCCCTGGGGTGGGGGTGTATAATAGCACATACGTAGGCCTGGGGATAGATCTGAATTACAGTGATATACAACATGTAGTATTATGGAGAAACACAGGATTGAATCTCCAAATACCCGAGGTCATAAATATAAATTGTGACACCTCTGTTGTAGAAACCTCTGTTTCTACATTTTTTCTTTGGGGAAGAATATGATTATTTTAGTACAGGAAATGTGATATTAATTCAATTTTGGCACCCGGAGACGCCATGTATCAAACTAAAGCCTACGTACCCACAGATTATCATTTAGGGACTAAGTGTGTCAGGGTGAATGCTATGACAGGCTGTCAGGGGATGTTCGGAGTTGTAACAGAACAAAATGTGGGTGCCTACAGGTTTCTCATGTTTAAGTAGAAGAGTGGGTGGGCAGGGCAGCTGGGAGAAGGCAACTTTTCGACCCATTCTATAACTCATTTGGCTTTTGTGTTCTTGAGAAATTTTGAAGCACATTCCTCTTGTCCCTTGGGATTCAGTACAAGGACAAGGCTTAGTACTAGTATCTTCCAAATATCTTCTTACTCCCCTCCAAAAGCCCCAGCTGCATTTCCCCATTGTACATTTGTTAGCTTTTAAGCCTGAATTTAAAGAGAATGTTCATCTTTCATTATAGTACTGTGATCTCATAAATAATGGAGCTGCCATATTGGTTCTCATAGACAGTACAGTATGAGGGTATAATGTATTGAGTGCCCAGCACATTCCTTCTCTGTATATTTGTATTTATACATACGGAAGGAGGGAGGTGCCATATTGATTCCCTTAGATGCTACAGTATGAGGGTATACCCTGAACATTCCTTCTCTGTATATTTGTATTTATACATATGGGAGGAGGGAGGTGCCATATTGATTCCCTTAGAGTCTAAACGATACAGTATGAGGGTTAGCTTATTGTGTACCCAGAACATTCCTTCTCTGTATATTTGTATTTATACATACGGGAGGAGGGAGGTGCCATATTGATTCCCTTAGACAGTACAGTATGAGGTTATTATTAACATGTATTTATGTAGCGGCAACATATTGCGTAGGTTATAGCTCTATATATGTTTCTTTCTTGTACCACTTGATCAATCTCTTCTACTTGTGATTGAGTACTTTCATCCCAGACAGCTTAGATCCCTCGTTCTGGTGTCAGAAACTGTATTTCAGCAACAACCGGAAAAGCAGAGGGTAATCTGTGCTCCATATGCCCATTTGTTCCTCACAGTGTGAGTGCCTGTATGTAATAACAGTGAACAAGCAGCCCCATCTGTTGCCCATGTGTGGTAGTGCAAGTGTCTTAGTTGGCCTTGAGTGTAAGCTTAGCATTCTCCTATTTTTACTTACTCTTTACCCAATGGGTTCTGTTTCTTGAAAGTGTTACTTCTGTGCTTTATTTTTAGTATGTTGTAATCATCAGTGGAAATGCAATTTCTACTGAAAGCTGTGATTGTCTCTGGATACAATGAAGCAGATCAGCTGATTAACAGACCTGGAAAAGAACTGACTTGTGCTGAGTTGTTCCATTGTTTCAGAAAGGTACAAGCAAATGGCAGCCGTCAGTGGCAATGACAGTTGCACAAAACTACAAAAAAAACAAGTCAGGAAGAGGAAAGAATGGATATTGGGAAGTTGCTTACAACTGTAGAATGCTGTTTGCTTTCATTAGACATCACACAGGATTTGGATGGCGTTCCCCATTAAATAGAGCTATTGAAAGAGGGTAATGATGTGATGACAGGGTCCCATTAAGCTCCCTCTTTCATGTTTTAAAAATGTACATTGTAGCTTAATGATTCCCTTTTCACCAGATTCCCGGCCTATTGTTTCCCCCTTTCACTGGGGCCAATACGATGCTGTCTGTGTGCATTTTAGGGGTTTATGTGCCCCCAGCGCAGGCTGAGTGCAGGTGCAATATGTGAGACAGCTGCTCAGAGACTAAATCCTTCCCAGATTGATTGACTGCTAGAGTTGGAATTCCTTCTGCTTCCCTCTGGCCCCTGTATTACACAGGCCTGGCTGTCAGTACAGATATATAATATATATGGCTTTCTGTGCACTTGAACAAACTACACGCCTCTGTACATTTCCCAACGAGGAGATTAGTGTGGGACATAGGAATGCCAGCGCTGTCACATAAATTGCCGAGTTCTGACAGAGCAGAGAGGCTCAGATTAGCTGAGAGCGGCACAGTGGAATCAAACCTGTGAATAACAGGCACGATATCAAGGCACAGAGGGGTCTCTGGGCAAAATGGCTTCTCTTTTTTTTATATCCTTCTCATTATGTTGGCAATAATGAATCACAAGTGCTATTTACACCTGCAGTGCATGAGTCGGCCATCTTGTATTGCATGGTGTGAGTCAGCATCTTTTGTTGCTTAAAGGGATACTGTCATGGGAAAACATGTTTTTTCCAAAACGCATCAGTTAATAGTGCTGCTCCAGCAGAATTCTGCACTGAAATCCATTTCTCAAAAGAGCGAAAAGATTTTTTTATATTCAATTTTGAAATCTGACATGGGGCTAGACATATTGTCAGTTTCCCAGCTGCCCCAGTCATATGACTTGTGCCTGCACTTTAGGATGGAACTACTTTCTGGCAGGCTGTTATTTCTCCTACTTAATGTAACTGAATCAGTCTCAGTGGGACTTGGCATTTACTATTGAGTACTGTTCTTAGATCTTCCAGGAAGCTGTTATCTTGTGTTAGGGAGCTGCTATCTGGTTACCTTCCCATTGTCTAGCCCCATGTCAGATTTCAAAATTGGATATAACAAAATCTGTTTGCTCTTTTGAAAAATGGATTTCAGTTCAGAAGTCTGCTGAAGTTGTGTCAGCCATCAATTGTCAGAAAGCCTGAGCTAGCCATCTTGATTTCTTAATATCTAGGTGGAACCATGGCCCCTGGAATTAAAGATGTGGTTCCCACCATAAAATCCACCTAAGGTCCTTGTCTTGAAACCATTATAGTCCCTCCTGCTCATTTTCACTCTCTCTTTCTACAGAAGAGGTAGATGTGCTGGAATCTCTCATCCACCACTCAGCAGAGCTCGTCAACCTCACTCTCACCTCTGAGGATTCCTGTCTCGCCCTGGATTTGGGACAGTACTCAACACTTAGTATTTCTACCAGGACAGCATTTGGTGAAAGGTGAGCCAACTGAAATCCTTGAGATATTGAATAGTGCTGCTTCTTCTAAAGAGCCATGGTGCCTAGTTCTTTAAAGCATCATGGCTATTGTGACTCCATGGCCAAAACAAGTCCAACCTTTTTCTTCTCATTCTCTAACACCCAGTCTGGCCTGTACCCCCTCATTCTATACTTAAAGATTTTTCTAATATTCACCCCAGTTTTGCAGATGAACTCACTGTCTTGATGATGCTCCGATCATCTCTGAGAGAAGACACTGGTCTCCTTACCATCCTCAGTCTTCATGGCCTCATACTGTTCCAGATCCGAATCACTCCAAAGGCTTTCATCTTCATTTCCAGCCGCAGAGGTCACTATGAGTGAGTAGTAAATGCTGATCAAGGCATTTAGGACATGTTACACATGTTTGTTGTTCCACCAGGTTATTCTGAAACCTTGTGTCTCCACAGGTTCTCGGTGCCCATCCTCACTGATGGCAAATGGCACCAGGTGGCACTGAGTATCTCTGCTAAAGGTGTGACACTGTATGTGGATTGTAAACTGATGGAGATGCTTTCTTGGACCAACTATTTTGGGCTGGGCATTAGCACTGATGGGATAATAATGCTAGGTGGTCTCATTGAACCCTATGAGGTCCCCTTTAAGGTAATGTATATGTCTCCTTTCTCCTTGCTATGCTTTTGGTTTGAAATCTACTGCACAGAAGGGTAAAATACATGTCATGCATTTCATTATATAAAACCTACAGTATATTTCATTTAATAAGGAAAGGAATCTGGCTTCTTTTTCAGTCTTTTCAGGATATGGGCAGAAACATCTGTTCTATTTAGGACCTGTAAGGATTAGAGGATTGGCTGATGTTGGGTTACTGTAGCCACCTTACTCCCATTACTCCTAGAAGTGGATCTTTGTTGCACAACAACATCATTGCTCAGGTGTAGTCAGGGCCGCCATCAGAGGGGGACAGGGGGGGAGGGCCACGCAACACTTACTTGATTAGCCGGGCCCGTGACTTCGGGAAGGCATGGATGTTTAAGGGGCCCTTGCCTCCAATTTTCTTATAATGGGGGGGGCCTGGCCACCAATTTTTTTTCTCATGTGGGGTCCTAGCCACCAATATTTTTAAATGGGGGGCCCTGGCCACAAACGTTTTTTATGGGGGACCCTGACCACCAATATCTTTTTATTTTTTATTAACATGTGGGAACCCTAGCCACCAATATGTTTTTTGTTTTTTTTACTGTGTGGTTGGAGGTGGACCTGTGGGGTGGGGAGGGCGGACCTGTAGGTGGGTTTTGCGTGGGCACAGCCCAGGGGGCCCAGGAAATTTTGTCGTATGAGGACCTACGATTTCTGATGGCGGTCCTTGGTGTAGTGACTGGCATGCATCTGGGACCCAACAAGTACCATTTTGGAGAAGGCATATGACAGTCACCTAACCACAAGAAGAATGCTCATTGGGACCCAACCAGTGCCATGTTGGCAGAGGCACAGTTTGAGCTTCCTACCAGTCACCTATTGCTTGTTTACCATGTGGACTTTTAGGACTCACAACCAGTATGCGGCGAGTGTGAGTATTAGAGGTGGCCATTTTTCAGACCCATAACCATTTGACTTAATGAAGACTGTTGGAATTAACACCCAGCAAGGGACTGGATATTGGAGGGACATGTGAATTAATTGTTATAACCATCAGAATGTGCCTTACAAAGCTATGAATGGATTTATTGTTCTTGGGAACATCTTGTATTAAGCATCAGGGGAGTAGCTAGTTTTGGGGCTTGTGACCCTTTCATTATTGGCTACTGTTTCTATCTGTGGTTGTTGGGCTTTCTCAGCTCAAGTGCCCTCTTAGAGTATCAATCTTCCTTTAGACAGCATCCTCCTTAGTTAATAACATGGCTACAGGAGAACAATGGCTACAGGAGCACAATGACACAGCCGTTCAACCAAAGTTTCAAGAATATCTACAGCAGCAACAAGGTTGTCCCCTAACTTTCAAACTGACCAAAATGTCACGCGTACTGACCTTCAGGCAAAGGTTACTCTTACAAGCCACCCCCACAATACGGAAACCACTGGCTTAGCCATATGGACATCAGGGTATTGACCTTTATAGGACACATGACCAAAGGTTGATTGTCCTAATCCCACTCATTCCATAGAGTTTGGTTTCTCCTTCCAGTAACACAGTCTCATGGAGCAGGTTGGAATATTATCCTGGCTGATGAGAAGAGGAGAAGAGCAAGATGTGTGGCTGTCATGAGCGTGCTTGAGTGAAGGC